>NC_090927.1:203116563-203419063 GCF_040938575.1 Ambystoma mexicanum | reverse complement strand
CAAATCTCTGCATCTCACTTCCAGCATCTTACTATGGTCAAGGAATTTCTGGAATTTTCTCTAGCCAACAGCTTCTTTCTGTTCAATGGAACATACTATAAACAAAAGAAAGGCATCACCATGGGTGCGCTATTGCAAATCTGGTTGCACAAATACAAACAGATTCATGCTTTCAGAGAAGAAAAATACAAGAAGCACATCTTAAAATGGCAGTTTTATTGATGATATTCTACTCATTTGGACTGGTGGAAAAGAACTCTTGGAAGAATACACAGCTTACCTGAACTGCAACAACTTTGGAATAGAGCTGATTGGGACAGAAAATGACCATTGACTTTCTATAAAGAAGAGTGTGAATTACTTTGTGACAGATTCCTGAAAAGAGGATACAAACTATCCAATATCTCACAGGCTAAGGGAATGGATATCGGTGAAACCCAAGATCACCTACTTTCGGGCACCAACACTTAAAAGCATGCTCAGTCCCTCATTCATGGAACCTCAGACAGGCCCAGGAGAGAACTGGCTGACCAAACAGACTGGGTCTGGGTTCCATAAATGCGGGACCCGCACAATGTGTCCTCAAGCCATCACAACCGATAGAGTGCACTTTGGCAATCTTTATGAAAAAAAGAAAGACCAATTCATCAATTGTCGCACCAAATTTGTTATATATGTAATAATATGCATATGTGGACTTAAGTATATAGGCAGCACCATACGGGAACTAAGGACAAGGATAAGAGAACACCTACATTCCCTGAAAACCAAAGCAGCAAGATATCCGCTGGCCACTCACTGGCAAGAAGAACACCAAATGGACAACCAGAAAGATATCAGATTTGTTGGTCTGGAGACCATCAAGCTCGACCCCAGAGGAGGAAATCGAGCCCTGAGACTTCGGCAAAATGAAGCAAGACTCATTTGTAAAACTTGAAATATGGAACTCGGTCTGAATACTGAACATGAGTTAAATGTAAAAATGCATTTGTAACTGTCTCATGACTAACCCCATCACACCACCGGAGCAATCCTATTACATCAGCCATTGGCCCTCACAACTAGACAATTTCTCCCATGACCTTCATCCCCTAGCAATTCCAAATCACGCCCACCATCTGGGGACCCCAACATGGGCAAACCAGTCGAATCATGGTGATCCACTGACAAACTAGCGCCAGCCTGGAACTATGATATAAGCTTCACGCCTTATCGGGGGCACGAGTGACAACCCACAGCGACACTCAGCAACAACCATTTTTGTACTGTAACCTTGTTTCCCATGGAATGGACCAGGACCACATGTCCGCTATCTGCACCCAAACACCTTGTTTTGTGTTGCAGGAATCACCGGCACAGTTACACAAGCCCCCAACAACAACCCAACACACCTTTCATTGTACGGATTACCTGTCAGCACCACACAGACTTCGCTGGCCCATGCCATCTAAATACTCACCGAAGCGCCACAGCCACATTCAGCTGTCCCAGCAACCAATCAGGCACTGCAGCTCAATAACCAATGGGGACCCCACCATCTGGCCAATGGACACAGGCCTCCCAAACAATATAACGTTACGGGATAAACTACACACTTGTAGCTGGACCTGGAGGCAGAAACACATCGATCCCGAGAGGTAAGATGCACCCCAACCTCACGCATGGCACTTTGCCAAACCTGCTTTCTTTGACCGAATCAGGAGGCGGCGGGTGGCCCGGGACACAGACACCCACTGTGCCTCCCTCCACACACCAAGGCCACATTTTTAATAAATGGGGCCGCACTATAATGTACACCAGACGCAAGCGCACTACGAACGCCGTTATGTGCACGCAGGTTCTTTTAAACACCCATGGACCCTTCCCACATCCCCCTTCTGGGGCCTACTTAGGGCAGGGTCTCCGGGAACCAGCGCCCTCATGATCAGGACCGCCACGGGCCATAACCTAACCCAGGGCGCTCCCGCTCTTCCAGCACGCACCCAGGCCCCAGTCCTTACTAAGTGGGACTTCACTATATGCACATTATGCACGAAATTGACACGGGCCCTTCCCGCATCGGCCACCCAAGGCCCTTGAGGGAAGGGTCCCCAGGCACTAGTGCCTCCATGACTTAGACTGCCAAGCGGCAGCCCATCTCAACTTTAGGGCAGCTCTACTCTCAGGATGGCTTATTATTAATCCTTCCAATAATGTGTGCATTTAAACACAGGACCCTGATGAACTTAACACTGTACCAATCATCGCAGCCATCAGGCACGAACAATTGCCAACCATATACACTTTTCCCTCATTCATAGGTATTGACCTCGGACAACTACTTAACTGGGTGGACCATAGCCCTCACCAACCCAACTACCCAGTACTTAACTAACGTACCTGCACCAAGCAGGACTCAAGATAATCCCTCCTCATTACCTACCAGGTGTGACCCCTGCCAATGACTCAGCCAACCAATTACCAATGCAATTTCTTAGGACCAATTCCAACCAAGCTTATGGAAATCTCTTCTTTTCTCTCCCCCCCTATGTATGAAATACTGTTTAATGAATGATATATTTAATAATTTGCTTGCAAAATGTATCTACCAATCTGCAAACAAATATGAAACTGTGTATATATCACCTTCACTGGGAATTGACTCACCCCACGTAATGTGTCCAAACACAAATGTCACATAATGTCAACATAATCACGAATGGTGAATGCCCGATCTGGGGACCAAATGCTCGCCAAATATGTATCCAACCTTTTTGTATTAAAAACTAAAAACTGGTAGCCTAGAAAAAGACCTGTTAGCTCGAAACACATATCGGCACCACTTGCTATACCGTCAATTGATGAATTCAAGAGAATAAAAGATTGGAAGAAATGAAAACCAGAAGCTTTGTGAACTGCATTTGTCATGCGCCGAAAAAGCAATGGAGTAAATCCTAGCATATCAAACAACACACGCACCGAAGGAGTGGAAATTATAACAATTCTCCCTTTCAATGCACAGTTTGCCCTAGGGCTATTACGGAATGGTAGTCGCACTAGGGCAAATTCTGCCCGGGTGCAAAAATGTAATGCAAGTGCATGTTTTTTTACAACTAGGGCAACTTTGTCATCTTTGTGTCACAAGATCAAGCAGGGGACATAGTTCAGTAACTATGGCTTTTTTGCCTAGAGCAGGAATCACAATCCGGTCTGTGAAACAGTATTGCCCAATTAAAAGCAGAATATCTGAGGGACTCAGGCAATCATCTGGACAGGCAGGCGTTTCACTGCAGTGGTCCAGGGAGCTTCTGTTGCAGACCGATTAGCCCTCTGGTGGATCAGCCAACTTCACCTGGCACCATACCAGGAGGTTTTTATGCTGGATGCTTTCCACCTTACCTGGCCCCTTTTTGAAAGGTCACAACTGTCCTCAATTTACAGAAAGAGACAAACATTAAAGGAAAGCCCATAGCATGTATACTAAGAGATCCAGGAGACATTTCAGAAACCAAGCATTGTGTTCTACTAGCGGGACAGATTTTATGAGATCTTGGATTGCCTATGAAGTTTCATCCAGGGCTTTTACAGTCAATCTCTTTGAGCTGCAAGTACCAGTTCAGAATATATCTAACCCTAGTCATCCTAAAGAACATCAAATGACCATCAAAAACGTCAAAATTAATTGAAAAATGGACAACATCCAAGTTCTCATATTGTTTACAAACCCCTCAACACAATGGAAACAATGTAATGAGCATGCACTGAACAGGCACATGGATAAGGGACTGGTGGCGAGCCAAATAAATAAGTCAAGCTGGCACGAATAGGTAAATGGGAGAGTTTCAGTGGCAAAAAGATGGATGTGTATGGTGATAGCATGCCTTGCAGATTCTTTAAAATCCCACTAGGCCTGCAGAACGAGTTCCTTAGTTTATATAATCTAAGAGAAATGCACACGCCCCATGGTGATGGGTAGAAAAAGATTTACCAGAGCTTTCTGTAAGATGGTGCATGTCACCATAAGCACAATTCATATTTGATGCATTGCTGCCAGCCAAAGGCCAGCTATGCACAGTGAAACTTATTTGCCATTTACTGCAATGTTTGTTTGCAGAAATGTCAAATTAAACGTTTCAAACCTCACTATACTCACCAGCAAGTCGAGTACCATGCTAATGGTACTCACCCTTCATAAAATCTCCTCGCCAATGCGAGTGTGCAGTAGGTTTTGCGAGCCCTGGTGAATCACAGACGTTAAACTAGTGAGGAGGAGGAAAGGATGCTTCACCTTCACAGGTGTGAGGCCAATAGATTCGATTGAGGGAAGGGCACAGAGACAGGGAGCAGGGGGGAGATGTAGAAAGAGAACAGGAATAAGACCATGTTATAGTAGGATTCGTACTCTGCTGTGGCACGTCTTAAAGATAGTGGTTGGGTATGGTTAGTTGGGAGGGGAGGGAAAAGAAAGTGTGGTGCTTTGCATTATTGATGGTGCAAATTGGAAGTACGCTGAGCACTGCATGTATGAAAGCTTTCTAGGTATGGTGTGTTAGGAGCATTGAGGGCTTTGTGCCCAGAGAGTGTTGGCATGCATTAGCAGGGGGCTCCATGTGTCAGCTGGTGTTGGAGGGGTAAAGTTGTGTTTGGAGTTTGGGTGGTGGGGAGAATTTGAAAAGCCATGTTGGGTTGGCTAGTTTGAGTTTATGTGTGGTAAGGTGACATTCTCCCCCAAAGAAACTGTTGTGAAAGTTAAAAATGGTGCATTACACAGCACACTTTCTGTGAAACATTAGGCACAAAGTCAGACAGGTTGCAATCACCTTTGTAGGGTAACACATGAAAAACCCCAACAGAAGCAACAGTGCACAGGATCATTTTCATGATGTCTTCCTCACAATATATACCAGTAATATATACCAGTATACAAAACATTTTCATGCTGGTTGTAGCCAAACATTTCCATGCGGTCTACACCAATATATGCCATTATTCCCATAGAAGAACATACACGTTTACTTTGCGCATAACGCTAATGCCAGTATCCACTTGTGAGAATATACTCCTATTGCTTCGCAATTAAAAATGACATTCCAGCGATTGGCTGCACCAATGTAGGCCAATCTAGGCACATAAGAGTTACCATGCTTGCTTTACCATTGATGCACAGTAACAAATTTACATGCCACAATAAGAAATCACAACTAAACTGGCTCCACCAAAATATCCCAGTAAAGCCACGTAATTTTGCTTCATCACAGATGTCCAGGAAAAAATTCTGTATCACAGTCAGAAAACATGTTCTCGCTGACTGTGCACTGCATGCAGTCAACAAAATCATTTTCCTATCTTGGTATTGCCCTGCATGAATGCCCCATGCAAGCCCAAGCCTATCTATATATATATCTTGTTAGGCAGAAACCTGTGCAGTTCCCTTGGGGAACACTGCAAAAGATTTAAGACTACAGGTATAGCAGTAAACCCACTTGGTAGCAGTCTGCACCACCCAGATTTACCTGGTAGCTGTGGCTGAGCAGTCAGACTTCCCTCAAGAAGAGTTAGGCAGTATGCAAAGTATACACAATATGTACTCAGACACAATAGCACAAGCAAACACTGACCAGAGCTTGGTTTCAAAAGTATATAGTTATTTATTTTTTTAAGAACACATAAGTTGAAAACACTCTAGCAAAGTATAGTAAAAACACTTAAAACACAGTTATAATGAAAGCAGTTTCAACCCTTACTCCTATCTAGACAACTCTAAGTTAACTCCACATAATTAAAACAGAGGTGAGCGCTTAACGTTAGATGACACTCTAGTAGGTTTAAGGAAGGGATAAAAAGAAACAGAAATGGGTTAAACACACCACTCTAAGGTCCAGAACACTTGCAATAGGCTCAAAGAAGCACAAAGTCACAGGTGAGCAAAAGTCACTAGGCAGGGCCCACTCTTAGAGTAGCCGGAGCGAAAATGTGCCCAAGATCACACCGTTATTAGGGATTCAAAGTCTTGCAAAGAGTTAGAAAGGTTTTAGAGTGGCTTAGAAGTTTAGCCAGGGTATTCCAGGCACTCCCAGGTTCGAAAGCCGGGGGCTAAATCTACCCCGTACAGTCGGTGGCAAGGGAAGCCAGGCGGAACACGGTACCTTAAGCGGAGAGGATCCTCCAGCGGTGGCAGTTGTTCCAGGCAGTGGCAGCAAGGCTCGACGTCGGTCAGGGGAGAAGAAGTTCTCGCAGAAGAGCAGAAGAAGAAGGTCGTTGCACTGCCCGGGAAGAAACCAGCCGCGGAGTCCTCCGGTCAAAGGGTTGTACCGACTTTCGTGGTTGGGGTAAAAGTGGTGGGGTTCCGGTTGCCGGGGTGCTTGGCACTGGCAAGGCGGCCACGAGATACCTCGAGAAGCGAAAAGAAGGCGAAAACTGGTTGTCCCCACCAGTCAAGGGAAGGAGCCACTCCGTTAAGAGTTCTCCTCGGTCGTCGGGAAAAGTGGTGAGACGGTTCAGCAGGGCTCCACCGGGTGGTGTCGTCGAAGCAGGTCGGCTCAGCTCTTCCCTCGTCGGATTCTTGGTCCTGTGGCGACTTCTAAAGTTCCAGTCCCCAAAGCCCTGCTTTTATGCAGCAAACCCCCATTCACCCAGCCTAGCTGTCACTCAAACATGCTAAGTGGTGAGCCGGCCGGCTCACCACTTGGGCCAATCAGGACGGAGTGCGACTTGAGTTACCAAGGTAACTCAGTCCAGGGTGCCTAAACCCCCCTTCACCCCTCCTAAGTACCCCAGACAGAGTGGCACCACTTTGGAGGGCTTCTGTGGAGAAGCCCGCCAAAAGTGGAACAAAGGGCTCCACTTTGGGTCAGAGTTACAGAGGCGAACGCCAACGCCATTTTAGAATCAAGTTTTGGCAAAAAGTCCCAACCGGAGTTATAATAATAAATATATAAACCGGCGGTATGTTTAAGGCTACCGTAAATAAATAATTAAATGTGTTAGCCTAAAACAATGGGAAATCCCATAGGAAAATATTTGCGGTTGAATATAAAACGTAGTTTCCACTGCCACCAGCCAAAACTCGATCAGGGGGGACGGAGACGTGCCCCCTCGACTAACAGACCCTGGGGCAATCGAATTGCCCCAGCCAGTACGTCCACAATTTGATGGTTTGTACTGGTTCTGTTCAGGATTCAAGACTAGCAAAGTCTTTGGTGACTTTACATGCCCTGGGAGACAGTAGTCAGTCCCAGGGTATGGAGTCTATGTTGGGGAGTCCCTAGGACACCCCTGGGTCACGGCACAGAGGGTGCTGTGTAACCCACATCACAAAAATACATGAGGCCCTATGGAGTAAAAGACCCCATAGCCCATTCAACACAAGGTTTAACCAAGAAAACACACTTCAACATGTCCAAGAGTGAGGGTAAAAGAGTCTCACTCTTGGCAGGAGAAAAAAAGAAACCCCAGAAATCCAGCAAAGCTGCTGGGGGACTCACTAGGTAGGGAAATTCAGCCTAAACAGAGAATTCTCCCTAACATATCTACATCTATCTATTTCTATCTCTCTCTATCTCTCTATACCAGTAATACTATCCCTAGTGTGACGTTCACTGTACCCATGGTCCTTCACGCGTCGAGGTCGCCTTTTGCTGCACTGGTTTTAGTAGGGGAATAAACTGAGGCACAGCCTTTTTATCTCCCAAGATCTAGTCAACGAAATCCTTGTCCTGCGGATCTTCTTGAGTAGATATTTGGAAGTGCTTGGCCGCCTTAATGAGTACTTTGTTTAAAAGAGGCCGATTATCTACGGGTGAGTCTAAAACAGGGGTGGTCATTATCCACTGGGCAGTCGATGTTGTACATAACCGTATCTTGATCACCCTCATCGTCCTCATTATCTCCATAGTAAGGATCTGCGGCCTCCTGACTATACAGATCTTCATGATCAGTGTCCGGGTCATATAGCTCAATGACAGTGGGATCTTGCACTGGCTCACTGGGGCAAGACCTTTTTGCAGGGGCTTGAACAGGGTTTAGAGACCCAGAGGCCCCTGTTGTGGGAGGGGTGGAGTGAAAACGTGCAAAGTAGTCAGGCTATTTTTCATAAAAATTTGCCATGAAATACATTCTACTCATAACCCTATCTATATCTTAAGATGACCATTGGGCAGAACTACGATAAATCTGTTAACTCACCTGATATCCCCGGGGGCGTCTGGAAGGCTCTGAGATCTGGAACCCTGGATGCGTAGTTGCCCAGTGCTGAATAATGAATCTGCAATTACAGAAGGGAGGATTTGTGATAACTGTCTCTAATGGGTGAATCTCCCACCTCCCTCTGACTGATTTCCCTTCCCACTGGGTTATTTTCTCCCCTTAGTTATTTGTAGGGTTAGCTATCCGTTCTGCGTTTCTTGTGCAGGGGCGCTTGGCATTTGTTGGCGAGCTGCCAGAGTTGCTTCACTAGTGCAGTACGCTTCCTTGGGCCCAGGCCTGCTGTGACCCCGAATCTGCTGGTAGGTTTGTTAATTATAAGTCTTTGTTCAGTTTATGGTGGGAATTCGTTAATGTCTTTATATCCTTTTCAGGTGCGAAGGTCTTGATGCTGGCATGCCGGATGGAGAGGCACGTTTTCTAGGTAAGAGAAAGCGCGAAGCGCAGCGCCTTTATTGTCTTTGAAAGCTAACCTGTGTTTTCTTCTTCTTCTCCTCACAGGCCGCTGTTGTGCTGCGAGTGGATGAGAGCACGATGAAAAAAAGGCCCCCAGAATCCGTTAGGGTAAGTATAGCGCTGTGCGCTTGTTTAATATTGAAAGCAAACCTGAATATGTCTCTATTCCTTTGCAGATGTTGCTGTGGTGCTCCGGATGGATGCGTGGCATAGCGCAATGGAATTCAGGTAAGAATGATGGAATTCGATGTTTTGGAAACGTGCGTTCTAATATTGTTTTTCCCTTTCTCGTTATTGCAGGTCGCAATGTTCGAACAGCAGCTGTGGCAGCGGTTCGCCGGAAGTCCTTAAGCTAGTACTCACAGGTAAGTGATGTTTCTTCTCTCGGTTTCCACAGATTGCAGCCCAGTTCAGATGCTGAGTGCTGGATGGTGTTTTCTCAGGTAAGACAGAATAATCTTGTTCTTGTTCTTACAGGATTACAGGAAGATGCTGAAGACCAGGAGCTGGACACGGTGAGCGTCACGCTGCGGGTTGCAGAATAACACGAAGCGTGTTCTGCAGTCAGGGTGTGGTTCATATAGCCCAGGTAAAGAAGTACCAGGGAAAGTAGTTCCAGGCCTGCCACACCCAAAACACTAGACCGCATGGCTTGGTTATTAGAACTAGACTGTGTGGGTGCTTCCATGTTGGATTTAAAGGCCCATGTACATAAATGGGACCTAGTTTGAACAGCCCCTCCTTCCTATATATGAGCCTGGTGCCAAAGGTGCCAGGACTGTCTCCAGGAGCCCTTTTGCAGTGGTTTTAAGGCCCTCAGGGTTCTGGTGGGAGCCTGCTTGTATTTATTTTATTTATTTTAATTTTTGTAACGCGCCAACATGCCTGTGGGCCTCAGGGCGCACATGGAACAAAAACAAGACGAGGACAAACAAGAAAAGTGGAAAAAGGAGAAATGGGTCAGGAAATTATTCCAAGTTGAATAAGTGAGTCTTGACGGCACGTTTGAACGCGGTGTAACTCTGGATCTGCCGTATACCTGCTGGAAGTGTGTTCCACAAAAGGGGACCCTGAGCATCCAGTGTTGTGCCTCCAAATTTGGCTGTCCTGAATTTGGGATAATTGAGAGTGACCGCCAAAGAAGAACGAAGGTTCCTCACGTTGGGTTTGATGCCTATACGGGATGACAGATAGGTTGGGCTGCTAAAACTGAGGCATTTATGGGTCGTAGTAAGCATCTTATGCGTTATGCGGTGTTTAACGGGTAGCCAGTGGAGTCTTTTCTTAAAAGTAGAGATGTGTGTGCGACGTGACTGATTGAAGATGTTACGCACGGCATTGTTCTGTGCCACTTGTAAGGATTGAATATTAGCCTCCTGGCGGGCACCACAGCCTCGGTTACAATAGTCCAATCTTGAATTTATCAATTGATGGTGTTGTTGGCAATATGAAAAAAGGCGTAGTTAGGATCCAGTTTTGCCGGGTGTTTTTAGATGCCACAATAAGGAGTTCGGTCTTTTCATCATTAAGGGCCAGGGAATTACAAGCCATCCAATCTTGTATGGCTTTATATATTCGGTTAATGGTTACCGAGTCACTACTGTATGAGCCACTCAACTGAATAACAACCTGAATGTTATCGGCGTAGTTTATATATTGCACTCCTAGTTTGTTCAAAAGATCGAGAAGGGGACGTATGTAAAGGTTGAAAAGCAGCGGCGACAGACGGGAGCCCTGAGGGACTCCACATATCTGAGAGATAGGGGAAGATTGTTTATCACCCACGCAAACTCTTACCATTCTGGGACCCAGAAAGGAAGCAATCCATTTGGATGCGATTGCAGAGCAGTTGGCGACCTCTCCGGGCCTTGACACTAGTAAGCTGTGATCAACTAGGTCAAAGGCCGCAGAGAGGTCCAATAGCATGAGCAGAGCAGCTTGGTTTTTGTCAGCTATGCTAGCAAGTGTAGATTTGAGATCAAGCATAGCTGTCTCAGTTCCATGACGAGCCCTATATCCCGACTGACGGGTGCCCAAGATATCGTATTTTTCAACATGGGCCTGTAGCTGTAAGTAGGCCAGTTTATCAAGTATCTTGAGAACATAGGGCACGTTAGTTATGGGTCGGTAATTGTCATTGTTGGCTGGGTCAAGGCTTCTTTTTTCAGTAGAGTGGTGATCCATGCCGACTTAAGCAGGTCCGGCACCAGACCCTCATCAAAGGAGAGGTTAACCAGTTTGGTGATCCATGGGACCAGGGTCTCTAATGACTCCTTAAGAATACTGGTGGGGCAGTCATCTGCTGGACAAGATGTGGCTTTGAGATCCTGAATGATTTTGACTACTTCCTCTTCAGTGTAGTGCTTGAAAAAGAATGGAGGGATAGTATTTTCACAGGTGTTGGGTGAGTGGTATCAGGAGTGGATTGTGTAATGGCTACGTTATCAAGGGCTTTACTGATTTTTTCTTTATGAGAATCAATCTTGAGTAGAAAGGCATCATGAATGCCCCGACAACACTTATCATCCTTGATAATATTGTTCGTGGGAGGAGGCTGATTTTGAAATTCCGCTAAGATTTTAAATAGCTCCCCAGTGTTAGATTTAGCGTTCACTTTTCTGTCATTATAGTGTGTGGCCTTAGCTTTAGTAATGATCTTTTTATAGTTGAGGACGGATTTTTTGTATTTGGTTAGGGTGTTATCATTGGGGTCTTTTCTCCAACCTCTTTCAAGAGCTCTTTTTTCTTGTCTAGCTGTGAGAATTTCATTATTGAACAACGTGTTCTTTGTGGTTTCAGTTTTTATTGCCTTCATCTTCAGAGGGCCAAGGTCGTTTACCGCTTCTTTGATGTTGGTAGACAGATGGTTAATCAATTTTGTGGGATCATCAAAGTTGTCTAGGGATTGAAGCTTGATTAACAGTCGTTCAGTGAGTTTTGGTGCTGTTAGATTCTTTAGATTGCGAGACATATTTTGAATACGTGGGTTCGTATTAAGTTTGGGAGGAGGAGACGGTAGTGAGATCTTAGCTTGGATGAGAAAGTGGTCCGACCAGATGCACGGTGTAACCAAGATGTCAGCAATATTGGTATTTTGGGACAACAGCCAATCTAAGGTTTGTCCCTTGCTTTGGTGGGAGACTCCATCCACTGGGTAAGGCCAAAGGAGGTGATGGTATCCATAAGGTTGGTACCTGCTTTGTCCTGCTGGTCATTGGCCCAATAGTTAAAATCACCCATGACAATGACAGGGCCTTTAGTGGCACAGATCTGGGTTAGGAGATCACTAAACTGTTCTTCAAAAAGGGGCATGATTTTAGGTGGACGATAAATCGTGAGTGTGCTTAGTGTAGTGTTTGGGGAGTTTTTATTTTTACCCATAGACTCTCACAGCCTTCCGGAGAAGTGTGGGGAATTTCGTGACATTCAAGGCTTGACTTGCACATCATTGCCACTCCACCACCTTTGCCCAGCAAACGGTCTGCTCTGAAAAGAGTGTAGTTGTCAGGCAGGGAAAGTGTGGCCTGGGTGGGTATGTCAGGGTTGAGCCAGGTTTCTGTAATACCAAAAAAAATCAGGCTACTGATCGTTGGTATAGTCGGAGATTTCAACGCCATGTTTGTATAGCGAGCGTGTGTTAAGAAGAGAGAGAGATAAAACTAGCAATGGCGCAATCTTAGATCTATTCATGGTGGACTGGCTCAGTGTTTTCTTCAAACACATGAATAAGCAGTGGAAAGAAGTAGCTAAAAC
This sequence comes from Ambystoma mexicanum, assembly GCF_040938575.1. NCBI lineage: Eukaryota > Metazoa > Chordata > Amphibia > Caudata > Ambystomatidae > Ambystoma > Ambystoma mexicanum. The sequence goes on along the minus strand of NC_090927.1, from coordinate 203,406,673 downwards.
TTACTTTGTGGCACAACTTGTGCCCCCTCACAGTGGTCATAACAAAATCCTAGGTTGAGGTGGGACACCTAACTCTTCTGGAATGGGTGGGAGCACAGTAGAAGGCTTAGCCTTTTTCTTTAAGGTTGAAGAAAGGGAATTCTGAGGTTCCTTACTCTTGTGAGGGGCCTTCTGTGATTTATCTCGATGAGGGATCTTAGAAGAACTCTTCTTAGACTCCTTTGATTTGGTAAGGCTTGCTGGGACGTGCTTTTCTATTAGATGTCCTAGTCCTGCCTGTATGGGTGTTTTTACCAATTTCGACGTAGGACGTCGAATCTCGGCTACGGGCTGATCTGAAATCTCTTAGTCTGATTCACGATCTTTGATCTGTCTTGACAGCCGGGATTTGTCATGTGGCAAACTCGATCTGGAGTGCCCAGAGGACAAAGAATCAACGGACCTCTCCCTAGACCTCGGCGGTGGGTTGTGTGTTTGGTGTGGGGAGTAGTGGGAGCACTTAGGCCGCCGGGTGTTGTCCCCGTAACAGGGCCGCCGGCCTGTCTGTTGGGGGTCTGTGCTTGGGAAACAGGAGTAACCCTGTCGCCTTCTCCGTCAGACACTGCAGCGTTGCTGCCGTCGCTGAAGGCACCCTCCACTTCCATGGCCTCGAGCTGACTGGCATGGTGGGCCCAGCGTTTAGTTAATCGGTCCTTCATGGTCTTGGGTTTTAAGAGTCTACACACTCGACAAGAACCCTCGACGTGGACTCGCAGGAGACAAAGATTACACACAAGGCGTTTATCGACCCATGGGAACTTCTTGTTGCACTTGGGGCACAATTTAAAGGGGGTCCTTTCCATAATGGAATGACAGCAGCTAGGCGAATGTACTGTATGAAAAGGGGTATATGCATTCTAAAATGACCTCCCTCATCTCCCTACTGTGAGGGTCGAAGCCCGTAGCGGCCTTCCAAGGCCGGAACGGATCCGTTGACGGGAGTCTTTCGACGGTCGTTTCTTGTTCTTCACCGGAGTCGGGTTGCATCGATAGTTGGTGAATATAAAGGATAGTAAGAAGAACTATTGTTAATTTGAAATAATAAATGGCGATAAGCCGAAAGAGGAACTTCGCTATAAGCGTCTGTCTATGATGGCGGAAAAAAACTATCTGAGGGACTTCTGCACGTGAAGGACCATGGGTACAGTGCACGTCACACTAGGGATGTTATTACTGGCACGCCCAGTCGACGTCCTTTTTTGAAAACAACTGTTATACTCTGCAGCTTCCGCTAGATGTCGGCCTATGCACAGCATGTGATCTAAGCAGATTCCACAAGCGACAGGGAGACAGACAGAGACGCACACACACACCAAAGAAAAGCTTGCCATACGGTTAACTACCACCCAAACTCTGCAATCGTGTGAATCCCTTACCGCCAAACTCCCCATAAACACCACCCAATCACTTACTATCCACTTAGTATACAGACCACCCGGCCCTCTCGGGACCTTCGAAGAGGATCTGCATAGCTTATTAACTAACAATGCTAAAACCACATCACAAATGCTACTATTAGGCGATTTTAACCTCGGTCTTAACGACCCCACAGACTTACATGCACTAACCATAGCTAACACCATCACCTCCCTAGGACTACCCAAAAAGTCAACTCCTCCACCCACTTGAAGGGAAGAACTTTAGATTGGGTTGCCGACGCTAACTGCTTGGCGGTCATTTCGTCCATCTCTCCTCTACCTTGGACTGACCATTCTCTGATCTCCTTTAATATTCTGACCTCCAGACTACCCACTACAGCCGTGCCATCGGCACCACCCTACCTAACAAGAAATAAGAAAAACATAACAGTGGGAAAAATTATTCCAGTCATCCTCCCAACTCTCAATGCATTACCAGATAATCTAGACCCTAATACCTTGGTGCATGAATATAATAAAATCATGTTGAACACCATGGACAAAATAGCTCCTCTAAAACTCTGTACCAGTAAGTCCAAAACCCATTTAAACAAATGGTTTACACCTGAACTTAAGGCCCTCCGCTTAAAAAAGAGAAAGTGCGAATCCGCCTGGAAATCATGCCCACCCAACGAAAAGATAGATAAGAAAGCTATTCTTACCACTATCTCACGACAGTACAAAAATGAAATCTGCCTGGCTAAATGGAATTCCTACAATGACCGCATTGCCAATTCCAACTCAAGCATGAAGGAACTCTTCTCCATATTGAAGGAACTTGAGTCTCCTATCGACACACCGGATACCTGTACCAAAGATCAAACATGGTGTGCAAACATCCAACAGGCACTAGCCAATAAAATAAACACATTACAAAACAAAATCCAAATAAGAAAAGACTCCTTGAATATTCCTAGTCCACCCAAACCTCTGCCTGACGCTATACCTAGCACACATTCTAATAAATTCTCCTTCACGAAAACCTTCAATTGTAAAGGTGACATCTGCCCTGCACACATAATCAAAGGTGCAGCCAGAGATTTATCACCATTTATCGCCAAACTTATAAATGCCTCCTTCGCCTCAGGTAATATCCCGTCCAACCTTTAACAATCTTGGGTGCTTCCCCTTCTCAAGAAACAGACATTGGACCCACTCATCCCCCACCAACTGCCCCCCCATCACCACGGTACCTTTCCTACTGAAGATCCTGGACAAAATGGCATAACGTCCAGATCCAAAAACACTTGGAAGTCCATAAACTACTTGGATCTAGACAATCGGGTTTCCGCCCCTTACACGGGACAGAAACAGCCCTTATCGATTTAAGACCCAAATAGATGAATTGAGGGATAAGGGGAAGACAGCTCTCCTCCTTTTACTCGACCTCTCTGCAGCATTTGACCTTGTGGATCACAAGGTACTATGCAGACACTTGGATTCAGCAGCCCATTTCTCGAGCGAAGCAATCAGATGGATTGAATCCTTCTTGAGCGAGAGAACGATGAGAGTCTTCTCCCCTTCAGCAGCAGCTGACCCCTCTCCTATCACCTGTGGAGTCCCTCAGGGCTCCTGCGTCTCCCCAACTCTATACAACATCTTCACCAAACCTCTGTTTGACGATCTGGACCTTGTGGGTATCACCTATACCAACTATGCAGACGATACTCAGATTCTCCTCCCACTTTCAGGGGATCATAGCAAGGACAGAGAGTTGGTGAACAAGGTGTATCTCATCATTCAGGCTTGGATGGCATCCCACGGACTCTGCCTGAATGATAAGACAGAGCTAATCATCCTGGGTACGCATGCCAATATTAACAAACTAGGATCTGAATATGTCTCGTTTAACATAGATGGCAACATCATCAAAGTTTCAAGAGAGGTAAAAACTCTCAGATTCTATCTGGAGAGCACTATGTCATTTAATAAACAGGTCAACTCACTAGCATCCACTACCGCGTACACCTGCAAACTAATCGGAGCAGGCAGGCCATTCCTCTCCGACGACAGTTGCCTGATACTGGCGAGAGCCCTGTTACTCTCCAGACTCGATTATTGTAATGCTCTTTATAGTGGCGCCAATAAATCAATTACACAAAGACTGCAAATCCTACAGAATAATGCCCTTAGAGCTGCGCTCGGCATAAATAAAAGAGAACATATCACTGCCACCAGACGCCAACATAAATGGCTCTCCACTGAGAATAAAATCCATCTAAAAATGGCATCACTAACACACAAAGCTTTCAATAATGCTGCACCCAGCTACCTCATGGACAAACTCAAGAGGAAACCAGCCATCAGACAGACCAGAACCGTGAATTCTAATTGTCTGGTAATCCCAAGATTTAAACTCTCTACGATAGGAGGCAATAGCTTCCCTGTGAAAGCTGCCACCCTCTGGAACTCCTTACCACATAACCTAAGAGCTGACCAACCCTTCTCACACTTTAGAAGGAACCTTATCAAACACTTGAACGCCAACAACCCCTAGCCTTCCTCCTTGTTGTACATATATCTTACTGCACTGTGTTTCTATATCAACTATTATTCTGTTCAGGATACTACAGTATATTTCTGTAAATTTTGTACATGCATATTTATGCATAAGTGTATAACTCTGTAACATTGTAAGCTTCACATTCTCTTTCCTGCTGCGCCCTGCTGCCTCTGGGTATGGAGCGCATTACAAATAAAGAAACAAACAAACGCGCACACACACTTCCGGCTAGTTTAAAACATGGCAGTGGTGCGGTCTGTGAAGACTTGCACTTTTTGACCAATTCGATGCAGCTGAAAAGCTTGTAGGGCTTCGAGTACTGCTAGTAGCTCCAAAAGGTTGATGTGATTTTGGGCTCTGATCTGTGTCCACTGGCCATGCGCTGTGTGGTGAAGGTAATGGGCTCCCCATCCGTAGAGTGAGGTGTATGTTGCAAGCATCTCTTGAACTGGTGGATTGTGAAAGGGTTTTCCCTTTAACAGATTTTCCTTTGACCACCAGCGAAGTGATTGTACTAGGGTTAGCGAAACAACCACTAAATCACTGACCACATGCCTGAGACCATTGTTTCGCTAACCACTCCTGCATTGGGCGCATGCGAAGCTGCGTGTGTGGAACTAGATAAATGCATGAAGCCATCATCCCAAGCAGGCGCATTGCTTTGCACACTTATTTGGCGACCAGGGAGACATTGAGGTATTTGCAGCAGCATGTTTTGAACTCTTTCGTTGAGGGGAAGACTAGCCCCTCTCTTGTCTTTATGATTGCTCCCTGGAACTGTTTGGTTTGGCTTGGAACGAGGCTTGATTTTTTTCTCGTGGATTGAAAACCCCAATTGGTACAGAAGGTTGATTTTCTTTGGGTAGTCTGCTTGCACATTTTAGGGGATTCCCCCGTTATCAGCCAGTCGTCCAGATAAGGGTACAGTGGGATTGATTCTCTGCGTAAGTACACCGCCACTACCGCCAATACCTTGGTGAATACCCATGGAGCAGAGGCTATGCCGAAGGGGAGCTCCTTGAACTGGTAGTGTTGATTTGTCATTTTAAAGAGCAGGAGTCTTCTTGACATATGTGTTTGCAGAACTCAGGTCTAGGACAGGGCACATGGTTAGGTCTTTCTTTGGCACAAGGAAGTACATTGAATAGATACTCTTTTTTTTACCAGGTTTGTCTGGACTATTTCTATAGCATTTTTTCCAGCAGTGCTTTGACTTCTTCTAGCAGAATGCGTTCTTCCTGTGCTGTCTTCCTCTGCATTGATGGGTGGTTGGATGGTCTCTGTATGAGTTCTATATAATATCCCACCGCCACGGTGGATAGTACCCACTTGTCCGATGGCATCCCCTCCCATTCGTGGGTAAATTGCAAAATGCAGTAGGCCACCTGCTTACCTTCAGCCACTGGGTTTAAGAGCTGTGATTTCAATGGCTCTGCAATGCTTTCAATTTGTTGTAGCATTTTGTCCCACTTACTAGCCAAGAGAGTGGTGTTATTTCTGATTCTTGCTTGGCATGCTGCCAAGGAAGCCACTTTTCTGCCCAGTGTATACATCTTTTTACTTTCCATATTAGGAGGGGCCTCAGCAGAGGTTAAAGGCGTGCCCGCCCTCTTTCTTGTGGTGGTAACAACGAGAGAGTCAGGCTTTAGTTGACCCCTGATGTACAAGGGGTTGGAGGGGGGTGGCCTGAACATTTTCTCCATACAGGGGTTAACTTCCCTCGTAAGGTTGGGGTGAGCAGGGAAGGCTGCAAGCACCTCTGAATGTACTGCAGGAGGGGTATGAACTGTGCCGCTGACTTTTCATTCCTAAGGATGTAATCTAGAAAGTCTTTATCTACCTGTGCCTCTTGTGTATCTATTTTAAAATGTTCGGCAGCTTTTAGCAGGAGCTCATTGTACTGTAGCTGATCATCCACAGTGAAATCAGCCACCGGTTGGTCATGATGGTCACAAGATTGTATGATGTAGACATCATCATCGTCCTCATAATACTGGTTAGGATCATATTGGTCCCCTTGTGAACCAGGCTCTTGGGAGCCTGAAGTGTCAATATAGTAAAGATCCTGAGAAGTGTCCTGCGAGGTGCTGGGCTGGAAGGTATCTAATCATGTTTTATTGGCAGCAGGTTGATCTTTAGCTGCCTCCCCTTGCGAGGGTCCTTGAAGGCTGAAAAGTTGACCAGGGTGGAGGTCAAAGAAGTCTTCAAAGCATGATATTCTTCTCATTATCTTGTGTAACATTTTCTTTGGTCCATTGGGTGGAGCTAGGGAACCGTGAGGGAACAGGGGTAGGGGTAATCACTGATGTAGAGGGTTCTTTATGTTGCATGGCCCCTGAAAGGGTGTGCCTGGAAAGAGAAGGGTCCCTAGATTTTGAAGTAGAGAGTTCAGAGGATAGGGGCGTCAAAGATTTTGAATGATTTGACGCCTTGGAGTTTAGGAGTGTGTCCGGGACATGTTTTTTAATGAGCTCTCTCATTTTGGAGCTAGTGGAACTGGCTGTTGAAGTGTCTTTGGACCCACTCCCAATCTCCGAGGACCCTCCACGCAGGCTTGGGAGGACTGATTCACACCCTGACACAGCCCATTCCAATATGCATCCATTTCCAACACCCTGGACATCCTTGCCCCTGTTATGAGAATCCAGCTGAAGCCTACCTCCAAGTGCAACTCTTGGTATGACTCCGACCTCGCCGTCCTGAAATGCAAGTGCAGGGTGGCTGAAAAGAAGTGGAGGGCTTCAGGCGCATACTCTGACAAACTGGCCTGTCAACTGCTCCAAAGGCAATACAGACTCTCTGTCCTGCCCAAGAAGAGAGCACATATTCAAGCCTGCGTCTCTGCAGCCTCCAACAACACGGCCAATCTCTTTAAAATCTGCAAGCAACTGGCCAATCCTGTTGCAGTCTCTACCTCTCCTGTTCCCTCCCAGGCTCTCTGTATGGCTCTGGCCTCTCACTTCTCCACTAAAACTCAGGAAATCCTGTCCTCCATCTCTCAGTCTTCCTCTCACGGCCCCCCTTTTGGCCATCTCTCTCTCTCCTCCTCCTCCTCCTTTCTCCTCTTTCTCTCTGACAACACCGGACGAGGTTTCAAGTCCGGTCTATGAAAGAGTTGTCCAAACAGGTGCTCCCCTGCTAATCAAGGACCATTTAGACACCCTCGCTCCAGCCTTGCGACGATGTGTAATCACTCTTTTGCCACTGGAACTTTCCCTTCACCCTTTAAGCACTCTCTTGTGCACCCCCTCCTCAAGAAGCTGTCTGCCGATCTTACCTGCCCGGCAACCTATCGCCCGATCTCCATCGTCCCTTTCCTGGGGAAACTCTTGTAAAAGCTGGCCATCTCCCAGCTCACTCTCCACACTGAATCTGTTGGCTGCCTCCATGACCATCAGTCTGGCTTCAGAGCCAGGAAACTGCGATCCTGAACACCCGGCTCTCCAACGTTGATTCCAGCATTCCTTCTATCATCATCCTTTTTGATCTTTCCTCTGCTTTCGACACAGTAAACCATGCCATCCTGATTATTCGACTCGGAGAACCTGGGCATCACGGATCAAGCCCTGGAGTGGTTGACCTCCTTCCTCTTGGACCGCCCCTCCCAGGTCCATCTTGATCCCTTTCTCTACTCCACCTCTCTCTCTGTACTTGTGGGGTTGCCGAGGGCTCTATCCTCTCACCCTGGTTTTTCAACCTCTACTTGGCCCCTTTGGACCACCTGATCTCTACCTTCTCCTCTAATTTTCATTGCTATGTGGATGACTCAGCTTTCCTTCAAGCTCCCCTTAACCTCCTCTCCTCTCTCACTCATTCCTGACCGTCTATCCGTGATTCAGGATTAGTGCACCTCCAACGATCTCTGCCTTAATGCCAGTAAGATGGAGATCCTTCTCATTGAGACCCCTGCTCCTGCTTTCCCTCCCTCTCTGGCCGGTCGCCTTGGGACCTCTTCCTTAGCCTTCGTGAGGCAAAAAACCATGGTGTCATCTTCGACTCCATTCTCTCTTTCTCTCCTCAAATCTCGGACGTCGCCAAGAAGTCACACTACCAGCTGCCCCTCCTCAAAGGGACTCTTCCCCTTTTCACTTTCCCCCAGAAGCTCACTGTCTCCAGAGCCCTGGTTCACTCTAGGCTGGACTACTGCAACAGCCTCTTTCTCAACCTGCCTTCCTCTACTTTCCGCCCTCTGCAACTAATCCAGAACAGGACTTTAAGACTTGTCTTTAGCCTCAAGCCCAGGGACTGGATCTCTCCAGTCCTGAAAGCTCTCCACCGGCTCCCGGTGGCTGCAAGGATCGAGTACAAGACCCTTTGCATTGTACATAAGGCTTTCTGGGGCCGTGGTCCGTACTACATACAACATTCTCTTCCAAAATACATTCCTTCTCAAGCCCTTTGCTCAACTACCACCAACTCTCTAAGGGTCAGACGCTTCTCCAGGCAGAGAGTAGGGGGCGGGGGGGAGGGGGTAAGATCTCTCCTCTGCAGGTGCCTCCCTCTGGAATGGCCTCCCTGCCCCTCTTAAACCTGAGCCGGACCACCTGAAGTTCCAGAAGCAGCTCATGACTTTCCTCTTCTGTCCTTTCTCCCTCCCCCTCCCCTGCATACCTTCCTGTCTGCTGTACTGACTGGTTGCTTGGCTACCCCCTCAGAGGCCTACTGTGTACCAGGCTCTTTCTTGATCAGTCACCCTTGCGCTGCCTCTGGGCCTACCACGCACTTAGAGGTTTTATCTGTAACCCTTGTCTCATTGCACTTACCCAGAGCCGCGCTGTCCTGGCTTGCACTTACTCAGAGTATTGCTGCCCCGTTTTCCCCTCCTCTCTCCCTTGCACTCCCCTCCCTTTCCCCTTGCACTTCTCGTTCTCGCACTTGCATGATCTGAATGACACAAGGCCTAGTAAGATAGTTTATCTTGTCCTCCCTCTGTCTTCCCTCCCTTGTCGCGCCTAGAAGCACTTGTGTACAGGCGCGTTATAAATTACTTATTTCATATCATATCAGGTGATTCCCCCCGCCTCAGTCCTCTTTGTTGGCTGGACTGGATGTTCCTTTGCCTGAATTGCCAGTTGCCTGGCAAATCCTTATGGCCCAAGTGCCTAAAGGTGCAGGTGAATCTCCCTGATTTAGAAGTCAATTGGCTTACTGCTGCTCTTATTCAGCTCCGTTTTTGGGACCTACTGGGTCACCTCCTGCCATTGCCCCCTCGTAGGACCGTTCCTTCCTGCTGGCTGCCTTTTCCTGCTCCTCTGTATATTAAATTACAAAAGCGGGGAAGGATAATGGCCACTCAAAAGAAATAAAGCATTCTACCGCAAATCACCACAAAATAATCGACACATCAACATAACCTTGCACAAAGGACGCCAACGACTCCCCACTAAACCTACTGAAAACTCAATATTTTGCATCCTTATACTGAGACACAAGTAATCTGCATCTTAGGTCGAGCTCCATTGAAGGCATAGCAGGCTATGAACTGCTGCTAGGTAAACTCGCTATGAATGAGAATACCACGATCAATATTGTGGTGATTTATAGAACACCCAGTTCCAATAGTCACCCCAAAATAGACATCCCACTACTCCTTGCTCCTCTCATTAAACCAAACACGAAATGCATCATCCTTGGAGACACAAATTTAGGCTTCAATGATGACCAAGATCACAAAGCAGCCTTACAGTCAGCACTCAAAGACTTGAACTTCACTCAACTGGTGAATGCCCCCCACTCATATCAAAGGCAGAATCCTTGATTTGATCCTCTTAACACCAGACTAACCATAGATACCATCACACCCATTGGGTGGTCAGACCACTTCTGCATAAAATTCACCCTCATGAGTGATGAACCCTGTCCTCCCAAGACTAAAGTAATAGACACCTTTGAAGCTAGAAACCCCTGTAAGCTCACAGTAGAGAATTTTGCCCCCATCCTCAACAAAACACTAGAAACAAATTTAGTCACCAGCAACGACCCTAATATAATTGCTGACTACCACCATAAATGCCTCTCCCTCACCATCGACATAGTAGTACCCATCACAACCAAAACGTGACGTGCCGATAAAAAGACTCATTCCTGGTTTGACGAAGAATTAGCTTCCTTACGAAGGACCAAACGCTCCCTTGAACACGCCTATAACAAACCTCCCACCCACCCTCGAATCCGCCAAAGCCTTTAAGGACGCCAATAAAAGTTATAAAACAGCCATTATCTCCCATAAAGCCAGCGCTTTCAACACGCGCATCAGTAATGCCTCAGACTCCAAAGAACTCTTCTCTATCCTTAGAGAATTAGAAAATCCCATCTCAATCACTACCCCTGCCAATTCCAGCAAAGAATGGTGCACCACTATAAAAGATGCACTTGCCTCCAAAATTGCTCTATTACAAAACAAAATAAGCAAAAAAGACTGCAATTAGCAGATACAAATGCCCCATCCGCCACACCCTCCCCACCCCCATTGAAAATACTAGCTCCATATTCCATTTCGCCTGGTCACTCAAGAACTAGGGTTTGACACTAACTCTGATATATGATGGGTTATTTATAACACGCTTAATACCCAGAGGTTTCTAAGCGCAGAAGTTAAAAACCTCCAATTGCAAGGGAGATAACTTGAGCATCCACCCTCACCCCTACTATCACCAGCTTTGTCAACTCTTACTTCAATACCAACACAGTGCCAGCCAGCATCAAAGAAGCTTGCGTCACTCCACTTCTAAAGAAACCAACTCTGGACCCCACAGTACCTTCGAATTATTGTTCAATAACAATGGTCCCGTTTTTAATCAAACTCAGACAAAATAGCTTACACGCAAATCCAAGCACATCTTGAACACAATCAGCACCTCAGAACTAGACAGTCAGGCTTTAGGCCTAATCATAGCACGGAAACTGCCCTTCTGGATCTCAAAATCCAGATGGACACCATCAGAGATTCAGGAAAGCTCTGCCTACTCCTTATGTTCGATCTCTCTGCCGCATTTGACCTCGTGGACCATGATAAACTTTGTACCTCACTAGCCAACGATTTTAACTTCTCTAATGATGCCACCATGTGGGTTAAATCCTTTCTTGCCGAACGCACCCCTAGAGTGGCCATAGTTAAAGAAGCTGCGGATCCCATCCCAGTCCCCATCGGAGTACCCCAAGGCTCATGTCTCTCCCACACTATGCAATGCTTACACTAAGCTCCTCTTCTCAGCATTAGACAATATGGGTGTCATCTACACCAATTTTGCAGATGACACCCAGATCCTCATACCCATCTCAGGAAACTATAACCAAGACAGCTTGACTATAAATAAAATCTACGCCATCATCCAAAATTGGATTGCGCTAAATAGTCTCTGCCTCAATTATGAGAAGACTGAAGTTCTCATTGTGGGATCTCCATCAAAAATAGCGGCCCTCCACTCAGACTACTCTTCTATCAACATAGACGGCTCCTCAATCCCAGTACTCAAGCAAGTAAAAAGATTAGGTGTATACCTAGACGCCAACCTCACTACGACTAAACATATTAGCATGCTCTCTTACACCACAGCCTATACAGCCAAACCGATCGCTCTTATTCGACAATTTCTGACTCCTACCAATTGCCTCACTCTGGCCAGGGCCTTGGTACAATCCAAACTTGGATTACTGCAATGTTTTACTGCTAGGAACTTCCAACACCAACCTCAGTAAATTGCAACGGATCCAAAATAAAACCGTAAGAGCAGCATTAAGGATAAAAAAGTTTAATCACATCTCTAAACCGGTCAAGTGGCACAGCGAGTAGAGCGTTCGCTTTGACATCCGTGCAGAGCCTGCTAACGCAGGTTCGAATCCCGGCGGGGCCAAACTCAGCCTTTCATCCTTCCGAGGTCGATAAATGAGCACCACACACTGTGGGTAATAATAAGCAGCTCTCAGATACCTGAGGGTTCGCGTGCTATATAAGTGGCAAATTATTATTATTATTATTATAAGGAATGATGCCCACTGGCTACACATCACAGACAGAATTATCTTTAAAACACTCTGCATTGCGCACAAATGTCTTGCTAAAAAAGCCCCAAGCTACCTCAACAACGCCCTGCAAATAAAAATCTACCAGAACACTGAGATCCAATGATAATATACTTTTGGTATCTCCCAGCTACGCAAATACCAGAGTGGGAGACAGCAGCTTCCATGTCCTTGCCCCTAAGGAACAAGTTACTTACCTGTAACTGTTGTTCTCCAGCATGGGTCTGGCATGGATTCACATGCTCATGAATATTCCCCGTCGTCAGGCTGGGAATCCTCGGTAAAGAAAAAACCAGTATCAGTTTCGTTTCTGATCTGTCTTTCGTAGTAATAACCAATCACTGGTCTCTGCGTCATACTGACCACAGCCAATGACTGCCCTCTACCTAAGCACCGCCTCTGGCAGCCATCTTCAGATTTGGAAGCACGTGAAGTGGCAGTATGACCAAGTGAAGAGCCGCAGAGGGGTAGGCGGGAGGGTTCGCATGTGAATCCATGCCAGACCCATGCTGGAGAACAACAGTTACAGGTAAGTAACTTGTTCCTTCTCCAGCATGGGGTCTGGCATGGATTCACATGCTCATGAATAAAGAATACATAGCAGTACACACATGCACAACCACGGGAGGTGGCAAAGGCTCAACATTAAGCATCACATCAACTCAACATTAAGCATCTTACCTCCTCACCAGGCTCACCTCAGGCGAACAGGTTGCGCAGCACTGCTTGGCCGACCCTGGACTCCTCCCTGGAATCCCGGTCGACGCAGTAGAATTTCGTGAAGGTGTGCGTCGACCTCCACGTAGCAGCCCTGCATATGTCCAGCAGGGGCACACCAGATAGGAACGCCGTGGTAGCTGCGATCGCTCTGGTGGAATGGGCTCTCGGACGGCCAGGCAGCGGTCGGTTTGCCAACCGGTGACAGCACATGATACAGCCGGAGAGCCATCTGGAGATGGAAGCCTTCGAGAGAGCCTTCCCCTGATTGACAGGTCCAAAGTTCACAAAGAGTTGTGATGTCTTCCGAAAACCCTTCGTGCGGTCCACGTAGAACTTCAGCGCTCTAGCTACATCCAGCGAGTGCAAAGTCCTCTCAGCCGGCGACGAAGGCGACGGGAAAAACACAGGTAACACCAAGGGTTCGTTGAGATGGAAGTCCGACGGTACCTTGGGCATGAAGGAGGGGTGCGTCCTGAGCACTACCCTCGTGTCGTGGAAAGTCAAGTACGGGGCCTTGCAGGAAAGGGCCTGGATCTCTCCCACTCGTCGTGCGGAGGTGATGGCCACAAGAAAAGCTGTTTTCCACGATAGAAACTTCAACGGGGCCGAGTGCAGAGGCTCGAACGGAGGTCCCATGAGCTTGGTCAGCACCACGTTGAGCTCCCACGCCGGGGCCGGAGCCTTCACCGGCGGGAACGATCTGAACAGTCCCTTCATGAACTCTTTCACCAGACGATGAGACCACAAGGACGTCCGGCCCGTGGTTCTGGTGTATCGGGAGATCGCAGCAAGATGAATCTTGATGGACGCGTGTGCCAGACCAGCTTTGGCCAGCGTCAGCAGGTACGGCAGTACTTGGGGAGCCGTAATCCGTAGAGGGTTAATCTTCTGTGCGTGGCACCAGACAGAGAACCTCTTCCATTTGTGTCCGTAGCATTTAAGAGTCGAGGACGCCCTGGCCTTTGCAAGAACCTCTCTGCAATCGGCCGGTATGTCGTATCCTCCAAACTCTAGCGCTGCAGGAGCCAGGCCTGCAAGTTCAGCGACTTCGGGTCGTGGTGGAGGATGGCGCCTCCTTCCCTGGAGAGTAGATCTGCGTCCGCCGGCAGCTTGATCGGCGGGGACGCTGACAAGTCCAGAAGGTCCGGGAACCATATCTGCCTCGGCCACGCAGGTGCGACGAGGATCATCCTGCACCGTGACCTCTTGAGCTGGTTGACGAGCCGGATTAGCAGAGGCAAGGGAGGGAACGCGTAGAGGAACAGGCCCTCCCAGGGGAACGAGAAAGCATCGCCCATGCTCCTCGTCTGGGGAAACCTGCTGGCGAACCTCCGGCACTTGGTGTTCGTCGCCGTCGCGAACAGGTCGATCTGGGGTGTGCCCCACCGTCGGAAGAGGCGATCCACCAGATCCTGCCGTAGTTCCCACTCGTGGCACGAGCGCAGCTCCCTGCTGAGTGAGTCGGCGATGGTGTTTTTTATCCCTGCCAGATGAAACGGCACCAGAAAAATCCCTTGGGCGACGGCCCAATGCCACAGGTCCTGCGCCTCCTTGGACAGCGCTGGGGACCTGGTTCCGCCCTGTTTCCTGATGTAAAACATGGTGGTGGTGTTGTCGGTGAAGATCCTCACCACCTTGCCCTTGAGGGACGGAAGGAAGGACCTGAGGGCCCAAAACACTGCACGGAGCTCCAGGACGTTGATATGTAGGGACTTCTCCGTCGGGAGCCAGACTCCCCTTGCGTGCAGATTTTCGGTGTGCGCTCCCCACCCTTCCAGGGAGGCATCCGTGGTCACAGTCTCCTGGTGGGCTGGGGTCTGGAAGTCCATGCCCGCCGTCAGATGCGCGCGGGTGCCCCACCACCGTATCGCTCGTCGGAAACTCTCGTCGAGCTTGATCCTTTCCTCGAAGCTGCCCGTCGTCTGGATCCAGCGCGCATCCAGGAATTCTTGCAACGGGCGCATCCGGAGCCTGCACATGGGAATGAGGTAGATGCAGGAAGACATCATCCCGAGGAGGGACTTGATGGACCTCACTTTGGCCGCGTCGGCCACCAACATCCGTTGCACCTTGCCCAAGATGGTCCTGGTCCTCTCCTCCGACGGGGAGGCCAGAAGGGACACTGTGTCGAGCCTCGCTCCCAGAAACAGTGCGACTTGCGCGGGCACCAGGTGGGATTTGGCGTAGTTCACGGAGAAACCCAGGTCCGTGAGGAGTTGGACGGTCCTTGCCGTGTGGACCACGGCGAGCTCCCTCGTCTTGGCGCGGATGAGCCAGTCGTCCAGGTAGGGGTAGACGTGAATCCCCTCGCGGCGCAGCTGCGCCGCCACCGGTGCAAGGCACTTGGTGAATACCCTGGGTGCCGACCGTAGTCCGAAGGGAAGGGCTTTGAACTGGTAATGACGCCCTTGGACCACGAATCTGAGGAATTTGCGGTGCCCCTTTAGGATGGGAATGTGGAAGTAGGCATCCTCCAAATCCAACGACGATAGGAAGTCTCCTTCCTCCAGCTGACCCAGGACGTGCTGGAGGGTGACCATCCGGAACTTCTGCGCCTTGATGAACTTGTTCAGACGTCGCAGGTCTAGGATGGGGCGCCATCCTCCCGTCTTCTTCTTCACGAGGAAGTATCTCGAGTAGACTCCGGAGCCCCGAAGCCTCTTTGGGACGAGTTCGATGGCGCCCTTTCTGAGCATCGCCTTTACCTCCAGGAGAAGTTGAGGGACGTGAAGTTCTTTCCTGGCCACGGGGGGGACGCGCGGGCACCTTCTTTGAAACTCGAGCGCGTGGCCCCGGGCCAGGGCGTCCAGCACCCAACGGTCGGTGGAGATGGACTCCCACACGCTGATGAAGCCCGCCAGCCGGCCTCCCACCGGGGTGCTTCGGTGGGGGCCCGACCCCACGGCCGGTTCAATCCTGCTTGGACGCGGCCTTGCCGCCTTGACCTCCTTGGCGACGACGGCGGGGTCCGCTAGACTTGCCTCGTCCTCTGTAGGCCTCTTGCGACGACGAGCGGGCCGCTTGACGGTAGGAAGCGAAACCGCCGCCGGAACCTTTGGAGGTGCCCTTGCCTCCGCCGCTCCGAAAGGGCGTCCGTCGTTGCAGGACTCCAAGGGCCCGGGCCGTCTCAGTATCCGCCTTGATGGCCTGAAGGGAATCGTCCACTGTCTTCCCAAACAGGTTGTTCCCGTCGAAGGGCATGTCCAGGACTCTGGTCTGGACGTCCTGCCGGAAGTCCGTAGCTTTGAGCCATCCACGACGTCGAAGGCAAACGCCGTTGCCCAGCTGGCGGAACCCAGTGTCGGCGATGTCCGTCGCCACGGTGATGGCGTGGTCCGAGGCCACCTCACCTTCCTGCAGGATCTCAAGGGCCTCCGCCCTCTTGTCGTCCGGCAGAAAATCCAGCAGGGGAGCTATCTTGTACCAGAGCTCCCTGTCGTAGCGGGCCACGATAGCCAAGGCGTTGGCCGCTTTAATCGTCGTCGCTGCCGACGAGATGACTCTACGCCCCATAGTATCCAATTTCTTTCCCTCGCCGTCCGGCGGGGAAGTCGATGTGGATGCCGCACCCCCCCCCGCTTTCTTCCTGGCTGCCGCGGAGACAACGGAGTCCGGGGTAGGCTGCGCCCGGAGGCATAGGGGGGCCGTGTCCGGGACCCGGTACTTCTTCTCGTACCGGTCTCTTCTAGCTGGCGTCGTGGAAGGGTTCTTGAGGAGGGAAAGGCCCTCATCCCAAATGTCGTCCAACAGAGGCACTGCGAGGACCGTCTTCCTCTTGGCCTCGCGCCGCTGATAAAGGAAGCCTTCCTTTTTCTTCTCCTCAGGGCAGAGTTGGAAAAGCTCGGAAGCCCTGGAGATCATGGAGTGGAAAGATCCGATCTCGTCGGGCGGAGAGGCCCTGGTGGGAGGCGACGACGGAAAATCCTCGTCGTATGCCTCGTCGTCCGTACCCGTCGCTGCCGTGTCAGTCCCCGTATCATCCCCTCGGGTGGACGGGGAGGAGGGCTGGAAGGGGCGCGACGGTTGAAAAGGAGGTGGTGGATGGATCCTTCTTTTCTTGGTAGGGGGAACACCAGAAGGTCCCGGTTCTGGATCCCCCGACGGGAGAGGTTCCTCCGTCGGTAACGGTAGCCTCGTCCTTATCTCGGAGCATAAGGACTGTATGGCCAACAAAATGGCCGCCGAGTTGTCTTGCGGCGCTGGCAGAGGGGAATCCGACCGGCGAGCAGGGGCCCCGTCGGTATCCTCGACGATGTCGTCGTCACCTGCGTCGGGGTCCATTCCGACGGGCTGGCCTTCTTCCACGCCTAGGCCGTGGCTTAAGACCTCGATCAGCTCCTCTTCTGAGGTTGAGGCCGACTCTACGACGACGCCCTGTCCCCCCTTCTTCTTCCCCACGGAGGGTTTCACGGGGGTCCTATCGATGGGCACAAAGGAAGACTCCCTCCGAGGAGGCAGGGAGATTCTGGGCCCTGAGGTCGCCACCACTGGTGCAGCCACCACAGGCTGAGCCAGGGCCGCCGCGACCGTTTCGATAGAGGGCTTGGTCGGATGGATCAAGGCCTTCACCACCTTAGGTGCGCTCACCGCCTTATCCTTGAGGGAGGGGGCACTGCCACGCTCCTCCTCTGCCTTAGAGCTCGACCGGGGCCTCTCCAGGAGCTTCGCCGGGTGCTCGGCCTTCCTCTTACCCGACCCAGAGCGTTGGCTCGTGGTTGATGGTGCCGGGGAGGGTGCGCCCTGCCTGGCGCCCGTAGAGCCCGACCGTTCGGCGCTCCCGGTGCCAGCGGACTCGCGGTGCTTGGCCTTATGTTGGGCCCCCGTCGCCGGGGCGCCCTCAAAGGTCTTAGAAGACCGCTCGGATTTCTTCTTCTTCTCGCCAGACGGGCTCTTACCCTCCAGCCAGTTGGCGAGACGTTGATGGCGGTCCTTCATGGTCCGTTCCGACATGTTGCCGCAAAACGCACAGTCCTTCTCCACGTGCGTCTTGTCCTCATGAAGGCAGTAAAGGCAGAAAGAGTGTTCGTCCTCCTTGAAGACGTTCTGCAGCTGGCATCCAGGCCAGACCCTGAACAGCTTTCCGGGCGTCGAGCTTCCCTTCTCCTGGGCCATCTCCGAGACCGGGCCTGAGAAGCTTCTGGAGTCCTCCGAAGTGTAGCTCGACGAAATCTTCACCCTTGAGGGGCACAGATGAATCCGACACGGGTCCCCGTTGATCGGATGTAGGATCGGTGGAGCTTGAGGCTCTTTGACCGAAAGAATCGAAGTTTTTTGTGAAAAGCGCGAAAAAATAGCACTAACGCTCGAGAGCAATAGCACGAGGATCCCAACACATGAACGTGCGGTAAAAATCTGAAGATGGCTGCCAGAGGCGGTGCTTAGGTAGAGGGCAGTCATTGGCTGTGGTCAGTATGACGCAGAGACCAGTGATTGGTTATTACTACGAAAGACAGATCAGAAACGAAACTGATACTGGTTTTTTCTTTACCGAGGATTCCCAGCCTGACGACGGGGAATATTCATGAGCATGTGAATCCATGCCAGACCCCATGCTGGAGAAACATTGGAACTCCCTCCCCATCAATATAAAAAAGAGACTTCTCTCTAAGTTTAAGAAACTGCTGAAAACATGGCTATTCAACCAATATTAGGATAACGGCCACCTATTGAAACTGTAAATAATGTTCAGAAGAGTACTGTGGGATCACCTGTTTTGTTAATAACTTCCTTTATGATGTACAAATGTATGACCAATTGCCATGAATGTATTGTATGATATCCACTGCTGATTAATAACTTCACGCTACTCAAATGTTTTACCAATTGCCAAGCTGTCAGTAACCACGCTGTGATACCCCAGGGTCTGGGCGTGTAACAAATAAAAAAATAAAATAAACAAACACTGAACAAATAATACACATACCTCTGCCCCAGAGAAAAAACAAAACCACGCAAACTACAGACACCCCCCACAACACCAAACAGGAAACTAAACCAAATATACACACATCACCCCATACACATAACACCACATAACGCCTACCAATTAAAAACACACCAGCACACCGACTGTTTTTCTAAACTAAAGCTACCAATAGCACATTAAAGCTCTCTTGTGCTTTCCCCTCTCAATCCCATTAACCTGCATCCTTTTCAGATCTGCCAGAGCGCATGTAGATCATGAAAACAGCAGCAGAAGGCAGTATAAATCAAAATAAAATAACATAACGGCTCACTGCTGAGCTGTGCACCAGAATGTATTATGAAGTGGCAGTATTGCAGTAAAAATCATCCACAATTGGGATTCACCCCAATGCCAAATCTCAAAGCAAAAACCTCAGAAAATAGATGGTTTTATAAGGGTGCACAATTTGCAGTTGCCACTAGCAACTTGCCCATAGGCAAGAGATATTTGACTCTTGGCAAGTACGAAATGAAGCGCTGTGTATATGCATAGAATGGAGGTGGTGAGTGACTTATGGCGGGCTAGTACCTTGCAAATTTGCCCCCTGCATTTATTCCCGATTAGTGCAATGCAAAAAAAGGGAAATATTTATGAATGGCCAAAAATAATTGCCTCACAGTGCTTAACAAATGAGGGCATATAAAATAGTGAGGTTAGTAAATGTGATGATAATTTAAATTCACAAATGATGATTTCATATGCAGTTTATTAATACAAGCTAATGATCGATTAATTGATGCCTTCAATGACCTGTTGGTTAAGATAAATGAACAAAACCAATGATAAGAAGCATTACTAACAGACACGTATGATGCAAATCTACTTAAGAACAGATTCTATGCGTCGAACAATTAACTAATCAAATTAATCAATGGGGAGCCGCATCTGATCCTGTTGCACTGCATATGTTTTGCAGAATGTCAACTGGAAAGCTGCTTTATAGTCTTGCCAAAATTGATTATGTAGCTCCCAGTTCACTCTATATATGTTAGCGAATTCATATGAACACTGACAAAATCTTGCTGCTGTATTTCTATTGTAGAACCTTCATGGGAGTCCTACAGTGAAAGTGCTGATCAAAGGCCATCTTTACGGTTGTCTCAGCTTAGCTCAAAATAAAAATGTCAGGAACGCTGTATTGTTGTGTGTGTAGGGGCAACAGGGACTTTTGTGCCTTGAACTCCTATAGTTGCTACAGGAAATAGGTGATGGACTCTTATGCTTTAAAAGCCCTTTTTGTATAGCCATCTTTTAAGATAGCCGTTTTGTTGCCAATAATGCAGTTCAAGTCAAACTGATTGGGACAAATACCCCCCAAAAACCCCCAAAGTATTAATCGAAGAATATTGTTAAAAAGTCATGTTCATATGTGTAGTATTGGAAATATTCACTGGCTGATCTAAAGCCAATTTGCATACAATGTTTAAAGTTGAAAATGATTACATGCTGTCAAATACCTTAAATTCTCTTTCCAGCTGAGTTTTCAAAGACCCAGGAAAAGTCCAATAACGAGCCTCCTCCAATTAATTTGTTGTGAACAGCTATATATCTATATAAAAAAGCTAGCATCTCCTTTGCACTTAATGGACGGAATCCCTGTGATCTGCTCCCAGCCAAAATTGTAAAACAAAATAGATATCCACATATAGTGTAGAATGGAAATAATGAATAGTGCATCATAAAAGATCCAATATTCTAATGGTTCATTATCCCTATGTTCAGAATAGAAATGTATTGGCTACCAACTGGTAACCTATAATAACGATGACCTTATTATTTATTGTAAGCCATAAAAATCTGTTTAATTGCCCAGAAATGCATGGAATTTGGTGTCCTTAGTCAATCCTCCTTTTGTAGCTTTGGTGTCAAAAATCATTCTCGCCTCCATTCTTGGAAGAAGTCCTTCTCTATTGCCACCACCTTTAATTTTTACGAACTGTCTTGCATCCAAAAAACCCTAATCTGCGCACATAGTCATCTGGATGCTCTGTATTCTTTGTCCTGATGGCATATGAATGTTCCCTGATTGTGTATATCAATTCACTTTTAGTGCAGTGTGAGAAACCGAATGGTATTGTCCCACCCACTCCCTCCCTCGGGATCATCCATTCAAGTGGCCAGGGATGGACCATCGCTTTTGGAACCCGACCCTGGGGTGGACAAGCGAGGGAGGATCACCTGAGTGTAGGGCCACGAGGGATTGGGAGGAGGATACCCAAGGGAAAGACATTGTTTTTCCCCAGTCCCAAAACCACCCTAACCTACTCTCCCTCAGCTTTTATGGGGTAACTTCAGTCTCACCCCATCTCCCCCCTCCCCATTTCCAATAAATACTGAGACAAGGAAGAGGCGACTAGGATCAGTAAGGATTACCCATAGGAATAACATGGCATGGGGAAGGTAAGGGAAACCTACCATAGAAAGAACTGAAGTTGTCCCACTAATAGAGTCAGGCATTCAATAGTAACCATTCACACTTGAATCCACTTAACTGGTCTTTTCACTATAAAAGGTGTGGTCTGAGACAGGTGTATGAACTTGTGGGAGAGCCAGAAGGAGAATGAGTTGGGAGGAGAGCAAAGTCTCTAGAAATATCCAGTCCCAGAGGCCAGAGACCGGGATGCCGAGAAACTGCCATGCACAAGGGCAGAAGCGTGGCAAGGGAGCCATGTCTCTAGGGAGACAAGGATGGTCTGTACACAGGAGCCCAGAGGTGTGCTGGTGCCCACAGAGCCTGTTCATGCAAGTGCTTGTCCCTCTCGGCCAACGAGACAGCCGAGGAGTGCCCGAGGGGCAGGTAGCAAGACCCTGACCTCAGAACCAAGAGCCGGAGTGAAGCAGCGGCGCAGAAGTCAGCTGCAGTGAGTCGGAAAGCTTTGCCAAGCTGGTTTGGGAAGAGTGGGATACAAGGTAATGCCACAAACGCGTATGAAAGCAGACCACATTTGAATGGGTGATCATTGAAGCTGACGGGAAATCTATGACAATGATACAAGTAACAGTATAACAGTTTAAGCGTGAGGCGTGTGTGCGTTTGACTATGAAACAAGACAAATGACAGAGGACCAAAAGCCTGCAGAAAAAAAGTGCATGGGGCACGAAGGAAAGGACAGTATAAGAGAGGGTGTGAGCGACCCAAAGGGGGCTGGAAGGCTGTGGAAAAAGGTACAAGAGGCACAAAAGGAAAGAACAGTATGAAAAGGGTGCGAGGGACTCGAAAAGAAAGTAGCAAGCATAAAAGTATGTAGATAAGGGAGAAAGGTTGGTGCAAGTGTGCATGGAAAATGCCAAGGAGCATAGGAAAATAGTGCAGGAAGCACTTGAAGTTAAAAAGTGGAAAAGGAAGTGAAAGTAACGAACCAAGAGCTGGGAAAAGGGCCAGAGTTGTCAAGCTGGGAAAAAGTAAAGAGCCCCGCGTTTTTAAAAGTCTCTGATTCTATCCCACTCAGAGATTATATGCAGAAAAAAATTGTACATGAGAGAAGGAACATCCTGACCAGCTGCATTGTGTTTTAAAAGCTGGAAGAGGCCGGGGCTTGGGGAAGGGAACCCTGAGAGGCCTAGTGAAGAAGCTAACTGTTTTTGCATTGAAAGCTGAAAGTGAACAAGTTAAAGCTTGGGCAAGGGAACCCAAGGAACTGAAAGACATTGGAGGTGTTTGAATTCACTAGAAGGGCCCCGTGGAGAAGGTTGTACGAACAGCCCCGGTGAGTAAACCCCTCTTTGTGACACTGACCGAATTCCACCTGGTGAGAGGACCACCTGAAACCAACTTCGGTTTCACCATTTTTGTTGAACAACTGTTTTTTCCTTTCCAAGAAACTTCCTATCACATTTTTGTACAGCGTGAGGGCAAGCATAGCTTTAGACACAGACGGACCTTTATGTTGGACTATTAGACGACGACGGCCATTGGAAACATCAGTTAAGGGAACCATCCTTTTAGAGTTAGGGCCGGTCAGGCATTCCACCACCCCAGGAACCTTAGTAAATAAAGCTTTTGAAAACAAATACTCTCGAGTTTGTGTCTCTCTTGATACCATGACTGTCTCACAGCAGCCAATGTACTTAAGGAAGCAAGGGGGCACGCGGTCCAGAATCCTTTCCATCGAGGCTCAGGTGTGGCATTGGGCTCTGAAGCACGATATATCCATCGTAGCTCACCATCTGAAGTGCGAGTTGTACGCTTCCCCCAGAGAACCTTCCTGTGGCCACCTGCTGGCGTACAGCTCACACTTCTTGTTCACCTCCGTTGCGAAGAGATCCAGCGGAGGTTGCCCCCACTTCTCGAAGACCTTTGATAACTGAACGCTGTCTATCTCCCATTCGTGTATTTGGTCCATTTTCCTGCTGAGGGAGTCCGCTTGCTCGTTCCTTACTCCAGGGAGATGGTGAGCTACGATGGATATAGCGTGCTTCAGAGCCCAAAGCCACACCGTCTGAGCCTCGATGGAAAGGGTTCTGGACCGCGTGCCCCCTTGCTTCCTTAAGTAAAACATTGCTGTTGTGTTGTCTGTCAATTTTCTCACTACTGACCCTTTGATGTGTGGTAGGAAAGACTTCAAGGCCCAGAATGTTGATGTGCAGGAGTGACTCCCTCCGGGACCATCGATCTTGCGTTTGGAGAGTGCCCATGTGTGCTCCCCAACCCGTCAGGGACGCGTCCGTCACTATGGTCAGCCGAAACTCCGGCTCCTGTAGGGGTACCCCTCTGGATAAGTTCTGAAAGCTCTGCCACCATTGAAGAGCCCGCGGAAGTTCGTCGTCGGTCAGCTTGTCCGACCAGAGCCCTTGGGCCTGCGTCCACCGGTCCGCCAGGAACTCTTGAACTGGCCTCATGAACAGGCGTCAGTTGCTCACTAGAGGAATGCAAGACGCCATAGCGCCCAGAATCGACACATCTTCTCACTGATACTCTGGTATTGATCCTCCACCGACTTGCTAACTGATTGAGTTTGGTGATTCTGTCGACGGATGGCCTCACTAACCCCGACTGGGTCTCGAACTGTGCGCCCAGGAACACTAAGCTTCGACGGCGTCAACGAAGATTTCTCAGTGTTTACTGCAAACCCCAGCCGCCGTAAAAGTTGCATGGTGGCCTGCAAACTTGTACGAGTTGACATAGGGGAGGACCCCCTCACCAACCAGTCGAGATACGGGTACACGTGATGGCCTTGCCTTCTCAAACAGGCTGCCACTGGAGCCAAACATTTCCTGAACGTTCTGGGAAAGGATTTTAGCCCAAAAGGAAGCACTGTGAACTGGTAGTGAGTCCGTCCTACCACAAACATTAAGAACTCTGTGTCGTCGACGCATTGGTATGTGGAAGTACGCGTCCTGCAGGTCCAGAGACGCAAGAAAATCCCCTTCTTGAACGGACCAGATCACTTCCTGGAGCGTGAGCATCTTGAATTTTAGGCTTTTCAACGTCTTGTTGAGATTGCGCAGGTCTAGAATGGGACGCCATTTTCCGTTTGACTTTTTCACCACAAAGTATCGGGAATAAACCCCTTGACCCCTCTGCGATGCCGGAACCAATTCTATAGCTCCTTTTTGTAGCATAAGTGCTACTTCCTGCTGAAACACGCTCAGATGGGGTTGAGCTAAAAACGCCGGTGGAACATGCAGAGGGTTGCTTTTGAATTGCAGGGAATGTCCATACCTTACTGTGTCCAACACCCACTGCTCCGTTGTTATTTGCTCCCATTTGTCGACGCAGTGCGATACCCTGCCTCCCAGAACATTCCGACGCCCGTCATTGTTGGTCTTCAGTCTGCTTATCTCTCGTCGACGAGTAGCCTGTTCTCTTCCTGGAGGTCTGGTAGTCCCGGCATCGTTTTGCCACCTGAGAAGCCGTCTGTACCCCTGGGAGGAGTACGCCGGCCTATTGAAAATTCGGTCTCTCGACGCCGAGAATCGGGAGTTCCCCGATGCTCCCCTAAAGGGACGAAAAGACCGAAAACTCTGTCCACTCTGGAGGGCACCCAAGGAACGCGCCGTGTCAGAGTCCTCCTTCATGCCCTTCAGGGCCTCATCCACCCTTTCGCCGAACAGAAGGTCTCCATTAAAAGGCATATCCAGCACCTTGTATTGCACCTCTGGTCTAAAGTTGGTGCATTTAAGCCACGCTTGCCTTCGTAGAACCACCCCGTTGTTGAATTGTTTAAACCCCAATTCCGCGAGGTCCACAGCGATGTTTTAGCATGATTTGAGGCCTCCTCACCTTCCCGGACGAGTAACATTGCCGCCTTCCTATGCTCTTCCGGAAGATGCTCCAGCATAGGTGCCAGCCGGTGCCCCATTTCTCTGTCATATCTGGCTACTATAGCCAGAGAGTTGGCCGCCTTCACTGTAGTTGCTCCTACCGACAACACCTTCTTGCCAAAGGCATCTTGTCTTCTGGCCTCGTTGTCCAGGGGGGTCGTGCATTCGTGCTGGGCCCTCGCTTTTCTCGCCACCGCCGCTGACACCACCGAGTCAGGGGTTGGTTGGGAGGAAAGACACTTGGGGGTGGATTCTGGGGCCTTAAATTTCTTCTCCAGCCGACCTTTTATTGCGGGTTCCGAGAAAGGGTGACGCATCGTCTGTAAACCCTCCTGCCACACATGATCCAGGATGGGTACTGAGAACACCGACCTCCTCCTCTTTCCCATGTGGTCGAAAAGAAAACAGTCCTTTTTCTCTTCCTCATGGGCCAATACGAATTCTGTACATGCTTTGCTCATCATGGCGTGAAATGACCCAATGTAGTCCGGGGGAGACGGCTGAGCTGGGCTCCTTGGGGCTTCTAATTCAGCCTCTGACTCCCAGGTTGGATCCCTGGAGGAGAATAATGAAACATCCGACAGGGTCCTTCTGTCCGAGTCCGAATCTAGCAGTTCCCCCTCCTCCTGGCGTGCACCTGCGAGGTCCTCACTTGCTGATACCGTCGTAGGCACTGTCGGAGATGGCCGACGGGACGGGCCCGGTTCGTCGATGGTCGATTTGGCCGGAGTTGCTTGCGCTAGTCTCTCGTCCAATGTTTTCAATAGGGTTTGCAACGTGGATAGAACCTCCAGCGATAAGATCGACTGCGGATTAAGAAGAGGGGTAGACACCGCAATGCTGGTTCCCCCGGAGAGAGGCTTGCCAATTCCTCATAACCCGAGTTCTGCAGGGCCAGCTACCCTCTCACACTCAATTCCCGAGGACACCAACAAGGCCGCCTCTTGCTGCAGCAAGGCCTCCGGTAAAACCGGGTAGAATACTTCTGGTCGCCAGGCCTCCTGCGGAATCTCTGTTGACGAGGCTAAAGCCGGGCCTGTCATCGTCGTCGTCGTCACCACCTGGGGCCCAAGAATAGACGAGACCAACTGTGTCAATGGTAGAGAAGGGGTCGACGAATGCCCTGCCGTCGACGACGGTGGCTGTCGAGTAGGTCCCTGAGGCGTTCCCGCCTTTTCTGAACTTGACCTGCGTTTCTCCGATTCTCGACTCAAAGCTGATCTATGGTGATCGCCTGAGGAAGATTTCGACCTTTCCTTTCTCTCCTTCGACGAAGATGATGATGACTAGGTTTTCTTCGACGTTGACTCCTTTGCGGAATGGCTTCCCGACAACCCTTTCTCCGCCGGCTGTGGTTTCTTCACCGGGGGTTCCGCTGATGTCGAGCGGCACGGGGCCCCTGAGGATTTTGATGCTGAGGCCATGCTGCGTGCGGAGCCTACCTCCGAAGGCGGGTATGCCCCCGCTCCATCACTCAACCATGCCACTAACCGCCGACTTCGGTCTTTAAGAGTCTTTTGGGAGAAGCCTTTACATATGTCGCACTTTTCTGCCGAATGGTGAGGGTGTAGACAATATATGCAATCCATATGTCCGCCCCCTCATACACTTTCTTCAACCCGCGTGTAGCGCACGGGTGGAACAGAGCTTTTCCAGACATCAGGACGAAGCTCAACGACACAACCTTGACAAAATAGTAGACTACGCGAGGTGATCCCATTACTTTGGAGACAGTTGAAATCTGAAGGGAGCCGCGGGGGTGGGGCATTTATACCGCTACGTCCTATTGGGGCATGCGTAAGCAGCCCCTAAAACGACGTGATAGGACACAGAAGTGTCAGGAGTTTTTCCTATGGGAAACGGCTTTATAAGTGTACCGAGGGTTCCCAGTCTGACGACGGGGAATATTCTAAGCATGTGAATCCATGAAAGATCCAATGCTGGAGAAAAGATTGTACATGAGAAAAGGAACATCCTGACCAGCTGCATTGTGTTTTAAAAGCTGGAAGAGGCCGGGGCATGGGGAAGGGAACCCTGAGAGGCCTAGTGAAGAAGCTAACTGTTTTTGCATTTAAAGCTGAAAGTGAACAAGTTAAAGCTTGGGAAAGAGAACCCAAGGAACTCAAAGACATTGGAGGTGTTTGAATTCACTAGAAGGGCCCTGTGGAGAAGGTTGTACGAACAGCCCTGGTGAGTGAACCCCTCTTTGTGACACTGACCGAATTGCACCTGGTGAGAGGACCACCTGAAACCAACTTCGGTTTCGCCATTTTTATTGAACAACTGTTTTTTCCTTTCCAAGAAACTTCCTATCACATTTTTGTACAGCGTGAGGGCAAGCATAGCTTTAGACACAGACGGACCTTTATTTTGGACTATAAGACGACGACGGCCATTGGAAACATCAGTTAAGGGAACCATACTTTTAGAGTTGGGGCCGGTCAGGCATTCCACCACCCCAGGAACCTTAGTAAATTAAGCTTTTGAAAACGAATACTCTCGAGTCCGTGTCTCTCTTGATACCATGACTGTCTCACAGCAGCCAATGTAAAATGTATTACACATAAATTCTTGAACACATTTCCCAAAAGTAGTCTTACAGTTGATGAAATCCTTGACAGCAATCTCCCTATTTCTATTGGCTACTTGCGTATTTACTTTAGACAAGGTAAATTGGCATATATTACAAGTTGAACGTTTATAAAAATCCAACTCTTTTTGATGAAAGCTATATTTTTGTGTGTTCAGCTTTTTACATGGTATCATGTACCTAGGAACGGCTCTCTGTCCTGTTTTGTCTGCACTTTTGCAAATCACTGTGGGCTCTTTATATGCACTCAAAATATTCCAATTTTCTCTTTTATATACGATGAAGAATGTTGGTGTAAACTGAGTATTTTGTAATTAATCTAACTGTATCATGGTGTTTATTGATGTCTGTGGTCCTTAATTTGGTTCTTAATAGAGCTCTCCTTCTTCTGCGATTATACCCTCTATCTTTGAACCTATGTGTGGTTAATACCACTTCAGCATTAATAATAATAATAAAAATAATAATAATTAAACTCTCAACTTTATAGAGAGCCCAAGTAAGATGGCCGCCGGGCGGTAGAGCTCTGTGTAAAATGAGAATTGGTGCCCAAAATGATCCTGGTTCGCAATATCTGATCGGGACGCTGATGGCCTTTATCTTCAGCGGAAGATCTAGGGGCGGCCAGCTGACTTGTGGCTCTCCCGGAGGTCGGATGCACATGAACAGAGACTTTCTGCCCACTCCAGGTCTGCATGGGACGGTGTCAGGTGACCGTTGCTCTGCAGTCTGAAGTGTGCTATGCCCTATACTCTAGCGCCTCGCTGCTGTGAGCAAGCCGAATAAAAGGAGCGAGAGACACCCGCTCTGCAACCCGATGCAGCCCGTCAGCGATGGGTGCCTCTGGTGCTAACCGCATTGCCTAGACGCATGTCATGCCGGGACTGGACATGTATGCTGATGGGCCAACAGATGGGGGTGACCGGGCGCAGCCGGCAAATTCAAATTAAGTGACCAGCCCGCCCAGCCCTTATATTGGAGGGGAACTGGGAAGCGTGCAGCTATCATCCAGCTCGCAGCATGAATGTCGCTCATATAACCTGAGCCTGAAATCGCAGCCGATAACAGCAACATCATAAACATGCACTGTCCACTGGAAAAAGACGATGCAGTGTGGGTTCAGAGGCCGCCTACCTATAACATGATAACTACTTAACTGAACACTACCATGTTGCATCCAGCATGTAGTACGACTGCGGACAATGGGCACCCTAAGCACATTACGGAGCAACCTCATGGATGAGCACGCAAACCAGTGGTGGTGAAAGTCGATGAACTGCACTGTGCAAAGGCTGCATTCACGCACTTTTGATTCTATCCAGTGTGGCACCGCTGGTTTATAGTACACTCCCTCCAGCGCCCGCACCCTACCGGATGGCAGCCGCTGGGGGCAGCCAGATTGAAGTGAAATGTAATGCCGGACATGTAAATGTGCTGTGGGCACCACGATCTGCAGCACGGGAGACAAGCCAACCACCTCACATCGGACATCTGACCACAGGAAGCCCTGGTTCTATCGCCAAGAACTCATCTCAATGAGCGAGCAGTACCGCGGCGCACCCCCAAGCATGAGGCCTGTAACCACCTTGCCTGGGACATAAAGCAACAAGATCTCCTGTCTTATTCAACCATATGCTTGTATGGTGTAGGGGCATGCAACTGGCCCCCGATTCCGACAGCGGGGAGGACAACAACCTCATCAGCACACCACTACGGTGTTCTGCCAGACGACATCCCAAATAAATGGACATCCAGACGCAGCTGCAGTCTATTCTGAGCAAAATGAAACTCCTTGGCCAGCAGACACAAGAAACCAACACCACCATGCAGGACATTAAAAAGGAAATGCAGGATTTGAATGCCCGTGTCAATGCTCAGGCAGAACCGATCCCTGTTGTGAAACCTCGCTTCTCCCAATTTCCCACTGCACACACATCTGTTCCTGGGTGTGAATCTGCGCCATCACAAACCACTAGTTGTGCAAAACGCTCGTCTTATTTGAGGACTTCTTCCTGACATCTAAAAATGTAGTTTGCTAGGAAGGTAGCGTTGCGTTCCAGCTGGGGGTTACCATGGAGACACTGGTACGCAGGACCCTGAGCGCGGCATGCAAAACCTTGCGGAGCCGCACGCAGCGTCGTCAGCCGACTCGACCACTACAAGTACCGCCTCCCTCAGAAGTTTGCTGCTTCTGATTACTATCAAGTAGCGACCTTGTATCTCGTGTGCTCTGCTTTGAATTTCCTGTGTACCGACCCTGCTTTGTTTATGGGCTTTGCCTTGCTTGATCCCTGCATATTTACAGCTCTCCTGATCTGCTTTTTGATTCACGGACTCCTTGCCTACTGTTTGTACTGCGTTGCCCTATTGTTATCGACTCTGACTATTTCCTGGATTGTCTTCGTTCTGCTACTCTGTGCACTCACTGGATAAGGGTTACCTCTTGGGCTATGTCAGGTCGCCCTACAGTCCTCAACCATCTTCCCTTTTTCCTGTACTGATACTGCACGGACTACAGACTAGCAACTGGTGCAGACTTACCCGGATCGGGAATAGGTGGACTAACAATACCTGGATAGACTTACTGGTGCCGTCGAGTAAAGGTGGACTGTCAAATACCATCACAAAACACATCTGGCGTCCTCATGCCGGCGGGTTTTCAGTTTCCCTGGATACCTATAAACACTAACAAAGAACTTCTTCATCCATTCCTGTTTCTTCAGTGCTAAGCTCTTATCCTTCTCCAGTGTTTCTTTTGATGCGTTTTGATTGCCCCAATTATTACACTTACCTGGGTTTTTGTTCATTTTAAGGTGGCACAATATATCCTCAAAGAAACTCTGCACTGCCATTGCCTGGTCTACTTACACTGCTAGGTGAGATATCTGGCAGGTACTCAATTACTGCTTGCCAATTTTGTTTTTTTACATTGATTTTCGTTTTGCCTTGCAGCCAGCGGTGCCTCGGGTTGTGTCCTCCACGTCTTTCAATTAATAGATCCCTCTGCTGTTTTAACTTAAATCAGTCGAGGGGTACATTACTGGGAAGAATTCTCCTCCTATACGAGTTCAATACCTATACCAGGACTACTATTGCACTGGTTTGGTAGTGGCTTTTCTGACACACTAACAAAGATCAGCAAATTAGCACGCTGGAGGAGAATTACGACATGGTCTCTGCTGACCTTGATGGGGTCATCAGGGAGGTGCAGCGCCTGGGAGCTAAGCTGGAGGACCAGGAAAATAGGTCCAGGCTTAACAATCTCTGTCTTGTGGTGTCCCAGAAAACGCGTAGGGGTCCGGTCTGGAGGAGTTCATCTATGGGCTCGTACAAGACAGGCTGAACCTGGACAACCCACGCTCCTACATCATGGAGAGGGTATAAAGGGCCCCATTCTTAAACCGGCACATGGAGACTGCCCGTGCATCACCACAATGCATCTGCTGAACTTTCAGCACAAATTGGCGATCCTGAAGGAGTACCGGGCGGCTGGGACTATATTGCTGGAAAACACCAGTATAGGCATCTTTAACGACTATTCGCAGGTGCAGGCGGGTCTTCAATCCTCTATTTGATGTGCTGAAGGACACTGAATACAACCACTATCTTAAAGCCCAGCAGTGTGGTGCATACAAATGAACCGGCAGTGGCACTCCTTTGAGGACCTGGAAGAGGCATGGTGATTCCTTAGGCAGCGGGAAGTGGTTGCCACCGATTACGCCCCAGTTGAGGACAAAGATGTGCCAACGGACATACCACATCCGCCACCTCAACGCCATTCCAGAGCTCAGAATGGATGGTAGAATGTGGGAAAAGTGCTCCGAGGAACAGACCGCAGCCAGGACGGATCCGTGAAGTGAAGACCGCACAACGCCTTGCCTATATGCATACTCCATGTTCTGATGAATGCATGCAAACTACAGCAAAGCTTCTTTGACTGCTACACTTGCCAAGACAGGCTGGGCGCCAGGGCCACGGCAATGGCACGGTGCCCCTCGGCCGACACCTATGACCAGCTTGCCTTGCTGTTAACAAGCCTTTGATCAGCTGAATGGCTTGATATACGATTTCAGCGATATGTCGCGATGCAGAGCTCGTCACCCGAGACACACCATCGTTCCCTCGAATATACCTTTGCAATGCAATATTCAAGTAACATTGCTGATGTTCCCTCCCAGATGACACTTGTATGTGGTAATCGGGGCTTTGGGCTTGGAGGCCTCACCCGTCCACTACCTCGCATGGCCTCGGTCTGCTTTCAGAGTTTGTATTGGAGTAATAGTTCCAAGCCCCAATGTTTTTTTTCTTGTTGTTGGGGATGTTATGGTTGAATTAGGTAAAGATTTGTCATCAAGCTGCAAACTTCTTTTGCTGCTAAGCCTGGCCAGAGTCTCTGCTGTAGACCCATGTGGGAAATGGAACATCACGCCAATGGGGGAAACCTGTACGAGCACTGCTTCAAATGCTGGGAAATTGCCTCACTTGCATGTATTTCTCGTAATATTCAGGGGCTTGGCAACCCCATCAAACGGTGCCGCCTGCTGAAATTATTGCTTGACCTGCAGGGTGATATAATTTTCCAGCAAGAAACGAAACTAGATGCAGGGGAGTCTGCTAAACTATGCAGGGGTTGGGTGGGAACTGCTGTTCACTCCCCGTCACATGGGAAGCGGAGGGTGTTTATATTGGTACAACGGGTCTCACAATATTGAACATCAAAACCGACAAAGAGTGGCGCTTTGTGCTCCTGTAAGGATTTCTCTTCCAACAACGCATCACCCTTATTAATATCTATGACCCCATGACCAACACCCCTGGGTTCTTTACACACTTATTTGAAGCATTCGCACCATACATGGGCAGCTTGACACTAACGGGAGGCAATCTAAATGTAACCCTAGTACCCGAACATACAACCCGGCAAAGATGCAGAGCAGAACACCCCGCCCATCCCCAGTAGAAGGGGTGTAACTCTCCACACACTAATGTCAGACCTCAGAAACACACCAGACTCAGCCCCCACATGGTGACAATCTCATTACAATATTCAGACATGGTGAGCTCCTTGTTCAGGACTCTGACAAGTTTTGGTAGGACAACTTACTGGAGGGATACAACACGCTTAGTTGTTGGGATCCCTTAAAGGCATTCCTTAGTGGGCAATTTATATCACGATGGGCTAACAAGAAATGGCCAAGGTCCGCAAGAGAGTCCCAGCTGACTTTGAAGCTACAGACGGACAAACACACCCATAAGATTGATAGAGACCCCAAGTATATTCCCGCATTCTTAAACTGCGGGCTGATATCGCGCAGATTACCACGCTCAGGGTTCAAAAATCCTTCCCTAAATAGGGGACTCAATCTCTACGCTGCGGGGACAGACCCTTCTGCATGATGGCTCTAGCCCTTAAAAGCAGGCAACAATGACAACTGATTACATGATTCAAGGATGACGAGGGTGAGATGCTAGCTGGGGACCAAGCTATAAATGGGCGATTTGCAGCATATTATCGAGATCTCTACGCAGCCTCACCAAAGAGAGACATGAGTCAGATTATAGCCTTTCTCGATGGGATACCTCTCCCCACACTTGCTCGTTAAGACATGGCTCTCCTGAATGCTCCTCTAGGTGACAAAGCGGTCCTCAGAGACATTCAGGAGTTAGCTCAGGGAAGGCAGCGGGACCGGACGGCCTCCCTATTGATGTTTACAAACTAATGCTAAATGTGCTAACCCCACATTTGGGGCTGATGTTTCGGGATGCCTTGGAATCCCACCATCTCCAATCCTCGCTGCTGAAAGCCAAAATCGTTTTCCGTAAAAAAAGGTTGGGACCCTACAGAGGTTTGTTCAGCCCGACCTCTGGACCCCGGCAGACAAACTATAAACCTACGCTAACTAAGGTATCTCTGGAAAGAACTACCGTAACAGCCTATACTCTGCCCCACACTCACACAATGGCACAGTACGAGTAAGATATCCGAGACTGATGTACATACAACCCAGTCATGGATCTCACTTCGTGCCCGGACGTATCCACACACAGGAACATGTCCAATGGCAAGGGTAATGGACCTCTTTGAGGACAATCAACCTGTCCCTTTCTCAGAAGCAAGAGTCAGATTGGGGATAGCTAATTCTGACCGGCTGAGATACAAGATGATACACTCAAGCATTAATACACCCACCACCAGGGAATCCAGAGTGAGGGAACAAGACATTTTATACCCTTACCATGCATAATAATTACAAAATGAACTTGACACTGGCAGATATGTAGGGGGACGACCTGGGTATTATGCTTGTGGGCGAGATTTAGGATTTCTTTCCCCCGCAATTCCTCACAGTTCTTGCAACCTGAAACACAGGGAGATGCGTTCAAAATCATTCATAGGGCCTACTATACCCCATCCAGGCTGTATAGTATGGGTATTGCCTCGACTGCACAATGTTGGCAGGGTGTGGTAAATGGGGTACCTTTGGTCACATGCTCTGGCTATGCTCGAGACTATCACCGTTTTGGACTGGGGTCTCTCAACAATTCCGGGGCATACAAGGAATCACTGTGGCAGTGACCATGACAACAATATTTGGGATGGGCATTAATGATTGACATTCGGATACAATGGCCCCGCAGGTTGATTCACATAGCCCTCTTTATGGCCCGCAAGGCCCTCTTATTGGAATGGAAGGGTACAAACCCACTGTCTCAGCAGAAATGACAAGCAATGCTTTCCAAAGTCTATGTGGCTGAATGAGTGTGCTTCCACAAAACTGCAGGCCTCATGCAGGCAGGCAGGCACCTTTTGGGCACTTGCTGACATGTTGATCTAGATTGAATGTCCTTGAACCGCGGAAATACTATGCGCCTGTTGGCTCATGGACATTGCCTATTTTCATGACAAATGTTTTGGTTGGAGGAGAGGGGTTAGGCTCTAATTCGTTCCTACATTGATGTTGATAAATTCCTTCTGTATGGAAGGCATGGCATCAACAGAAGACACAAAAGTGACCGGAGTTCAAGGGTGTTTATTGAACTTCAAAAAGGGTATGATACATGCCCATCTAATCCTAAATCTACAGATGGGAGTAAGCTACGACCATCAAACAATAATAACGCAGTCGTAGTAGTGTCTTCACAAAATAAAAAGGCAAACTAAAAAAACTATTGCCAATCCTTACCTCTAAATACAAATAGTGTGGGGAATAATGTTTATGACAAAGAAAGAAGTGTTGAAAATGTTGTTCTCCGTTCCCTACATTTTTAGCACGGGACAAGGCGATTCACTCGAGCATAGCACAGTCTCTGGCTTCCCTAGCGCAAGGTCACAGTTCAATCATCAGCATGATGGCCTTCGGAGCGCAAGTCTCCTTACTTCTCAGAGTCTCTTCACTCAAAGGGCCTGATGCAAGCAAATAAACAACAAGTTCCTTTCCTCTTTAGATTTTCACAAGTATTCACATTGGGTGATTCACTATTCACCCCGGTCCCCCTGTGCCGGGCTCAGATACTCTTAGCACAACATTCTGCACAGGCTTCCCTCTGCCGGACTCGAGCCGGTCTCACAACTTTGACTTTATCATACAATGTTTGTAGGTTATTCTTTTTCGGGTGACTCACGGTTCACCCTGGATCCCCCTCAGCCGGGCTCAGATCTCTTCAACACAATTAGTCCCCCTCAGCCGGGCCCGGAACAATGTCAATTTTTACATCAAGTATCGAAGACTTTTGAATGTGCACAGGGTTTGGCTTGACCCGTTGCAGGACCACTTTGATTTCACAATTCTCTTTCTTTTAACATACGCACCCTTTCGGTTGGATACCTAACAGAGGCTTTCGAATGAGCACCCATGTGATGCCCGACCACTCCGTCTACTGTATTGTATCTCAGCTTCAAAGTTCATGCACTCATCCGCTGATTTAAATAATCTTTATACAATGTTGCAGCTTGTAACCTTGGTTTCCACACAGCTCTGTCTGGTATCAGTCTCCCCGACTCACCGGCTGAGCTGACTTGTCTGATCTTGTTTTGTTGTAGGAGCTAAGGACAGTACCACAGCGGCAAACACTTCTCCCCGCCTTGACTATCGGCACGGGAGAGCCCCGGGTACCTCCGACACAAAATGCAGGATTCTTAAGCTCTAATTCCAGGTCTTACGTTTCCTATTCTCGAAGGCTCATGAAAGATGCGGTCTTCTGAAGTAAAGGTCAAGTGCACGTCCCTCCTTGCAATCCTCTTAGGTCTTGCCATCTTCCGCCTTGTATTAAACTGCCATCTTGGAACTGCTGCTTCCTCGTGTGCTTTGCCTCGCTCAGAGTATGCTTTTCTGCTCCGCTTTTTATCCGTATGGAGAACAGTGATGGAAGTCAGGTGTGTGTAATGATCAGTAATTGCCTGACCACTGTATTGGGACATGTCAGGTATACGGCTCGGGTGTTAGTCCATTTTCGCTCACAGGGAGTGGTCTGTGTCTGTGGGAAAGTGCTCGTGTCAGAAAAGAGGGGGTGGGGGAAACAGTTAAATCCCCAAGTATCCTGGTAAGATGGGGTAAAGGTGTTACAGGGAAGGGGATATCATGTCTCGCCATCCGGTGTCCCACATCCACTCCCCAGGTGATCCTCCTGCATTAGTCCACCCCCAGGAACTGGATCCAAAAGTGATGGCCATGTCCTGGCCACCTGGATGACAGATCCCTGGGGACGAGCGGGTAAGACACCTTCAGGTGTCTCACTTCTCACTGGGTTACCTCGTTCCACTGTATCAATATTAAACACTTTTCTACATTCAGTTGCACGGCTCATCACTTTCAAGCCCCTTACTCCCATTTTGAAGTATTTTCATGCACACCGAAAATGCCCATTTACCCTGATCAGAAACTTGACATCTCAAGTATTATGCGCAACCATGATGAAGGCACTACTTATCAGCCCGCGGAGCACTCATTTGATTTTGAAGTAGTGCCCGAGCATTTGGTTCTGAATAAGATGAGGACACTCCAGCCCACTAATGATTCATTATTTGAATTACCTGCGTGCACTGCGCAACGCCTGGCTAAGGTGATCAC
Organism: Ambystoma mexicanum; assembly: GCF_040938575.1. Taxonomy (NCBI): domain Eukaryota; kingdom Metazoa; phylum Chordata; class Amphibia; order Caudata; family Ambystomatidae; genus Ambystoma; species Ambystoma mexicanum. Next base: position 203,370,084 of record NC_090927.1, on the reverse strand, counting down.
CCCTTTCATGACTATTTGTTAATGCATCCCACTCCCATGGCATAGTGCCATTTAAACAGAAAACCTCTATCATTACACCGCTGATGAAAAAACCACAACCTGGATCCAACCGATTTACAGAATTAGCGCCCAGCGGCAGACTACCCTGGCCGGGAAAAATTCTGGAAAAAATTGTTACAGTCCATCTCCAAGATCATGTTGAAAAATGAACTCTTTTCAATCTGGGTTTTGGCTGGCATTTGGCACAGAAACATCTTTGATGGCAGTTTGGAGCAAACTTCTCTGTATATCAGATGAGGGTGTGCTGTCGCTGCTAGTGATGCTAGATCTGTCTGACATTTGACACCATAGACTATGGCATCATTTTAGAATGTTTAAGGGAAGTTGTGAAGGTTTCTGACCATGCTATCAAATGGTCTGGATCCTTCTTATCCATCATCAGCAGCAGGTTAATTTGGGAGAATATTTGTCTGGCTCTCTTCCACAGGGCTGTGGTGTACCGCAGGTGTCATCTTTGTCACCACTGCTGTTTAAAGTGTACATGCAACCCCTAATGGATATCCTGAGAAGCCATGAGGTGGGATTCCAATCCTATGCAAATGATACTCAAATTGTTTTGAGGCCGGGTAATTTTAAGGACTCGTACATCAAAACAGGCCAGTGCCTGGATGACGTTGGAAATTGGATGTCTCAACGCTGGCTTCAACTTATTCCCAGTAAAACAGAGGTAGCCCTATTCGGGTCTTAACGTCTTTTGCTGGATGCCGAGATGCATCCACCTCCCCGCTATTTTATGGGATACAGCCTGAACTTTGCATCAAAAATAAAAAACGTAGACTGTATATGGCAGGACAACTTCTCATGCGAGAAGCAGGTAGGTGTGAAATTGCAATCGGTTTTTAACACTTTACTTGTTCTACAGCTTGCACTTCCATACATTCCATCGAAAGATCATGCCTCTATGGTGGGGCATTGGTACATTCCCAGCTGGATTATGGCAATGGTTTGCTCGCCGGGATTCTCTGTAAACATCTAAACCAACTACACATGTCTCAAAATGCAGCAGTTGGGCTCATTTTTAAAGTTCCAAAGTCCTCCACATTTCGGCCTTGCAGCGCTCGTTCCATCAGTTGTTGGTAAGAAATAGAATTACATTTAAAATCCTCTGCTTGGTTTACAAATGCATGAACAATCTGGCCCTGTCCTATTTGGCAAACAAATTGACGCGATACCAACCACCCAGAATGTTACCGTCTGCTGACAAATCTCTGTTGACGGGTCCACTGTCTCACTGTCTCCCGAGGAGACAGGGAGTTCTCAATCTACAGCCCTAGGCTGTGGAACAGTCTCCCCAGACTGATTAGACAGAAAGGTACCCTCATCCAGTTTTGTAAATCACTGAAAACATTTCTTTCCAAATAACCATATTTGTTTCAGAAGTCAGATCCCATGGTCCTTTAAAGTGCATAGCATCATCTTCTGTATATTATCTGCGTCTAGATGCGGTTAACTCCACCCAGTTCATGTGATACAAATAACTCAAAATCAAAATCCAGTATATGAGATTTATAACACATAGAGCTAGCTGGAAACTAGCAGTGAGGCCCTAATGCAGGATAATGGAAAAATTACCCCATGGCAGAGTGATCGAGACAAGACCCCAAGGTGGGCAAATGAAGGACAACCCCAAGGTGGTGTATGAGAAGTCAGTCCCAAGGTGGGCTGAGCGAGACAAAACCCCAAGGCAGGGTGAAGGTAGCAAGACTCCAAGTTTGCGTGAGTCTTGTGTGGACTGGTTGGAACTGTGCCAAAGGGACGCTAAGCCTATCAGCTTAGACTGTGCACAAGGGGCAGGAGGTTTCTTAAGGAATAAACAAAAGGGTTGGGGGTCAGAAACCTGCCACAATTCACTTGACGGGGGGCCCAATTGTACTTTCGGCTATTATGTTTTTCTTTTATAGTGGTAGGGAACCAGGCTAGCATAGGATTCTGAAAGGAGGACTTTTTAAATTTGTTTTTTTAAAGATATTCTGCAGAGCACCTCGCTTTTGCATTTCCTCTTTTGAGTGGGGCCAAGATTCTTAGATTCCGGTAAAGAGTAGGTTTGTGAGTGATAATAAAGAAGAAAAGTCTGACGCAATGCAACCTTCTCCATCTCCTGATTGTGACCTACCAGTGTCCCGACCGTAATAGACTCCCCCCTCCATATAAACTATATCCACATTACTTGTCCCCCACCCTTTACCCGTAAAATTCTTGCGCTCTCCATCTTATCTGAAAAAATATTTGGTCATTCAGAGTCTGAAAGCATCCACTAAAGATGCAGTGTTACTATGTAGTGTAAAAGGTTAGGCCAATTGAGATGTCTTGGTTTTTTGTGGCCTTGCAGCTCAATGATTGTAGCTTACTCCTCTTATTTGGTGGTTGAGGTTTGGAATAGGGTCTGAAGAGTCATGGGGGTCTTATACGCCACATTAATATGAAATGAGAGTAAGAGAAAATAATCCTGTGTAGACAGTGGAGCTGATGAACGTCGAACAACTGCGTGATGGTATGAGTTTAAGGCCAATAACCTTGCGGATTTCTGCTAGGTAGGAATTAAAGGGTGGGCAAGAACATGTGCTCTCTTAAAGTTATAAGTACTTTGAAATTGTCATGTTACAATGCTGTTCCATGTTGGTTTATTAAATACAAAATGTTCATTTAAAATGACTTCTATTAACGAAGTAGCTTTTGGAGAAAAGTGGAAGACATAGGGTTTTTTCGGTGGGGAAAGAGGTGTGACGTGGTGAAGGAAGTAATGGAAATGTGGATGTTGTGGATCAGTGAAGGAAAGGACTTGTTTTAGAATGGCTTTGTCGTGTAAACTGAAACCTTTTTGAATGTCCAAAAACCTATTTTTTCTTTATTGGCAAAATGTGAATTTAGGTGCAGTGATGCTCTGCTAGATAGCACGGTTTCCAAGCTGTTCTTGAATTTCTGTCCCCATAACCTCACCTACATTCAAGGGTTTTGTCAGCCCATCTCTCTCCCTAGTCCGTACAAAGACAGCAATAACATATTCAAAGTGCGAGATGCTGTTTAAATCGGAGTGTAGGTCTTTATTTTACTTGTGTGGAATCATGATTTAGAGTTCCAATTAACATTTGTTTAGGCTTTACATAACGTTCTCTAATCCACCTGAAATTCCACACTTTTGGATGATGTGCTGAACCTCTGGTGACCCAGATGCACAACTTGTGGGAATATGTTAAAGGGTGATTGGTCGGAGGCGACACTTATACGGAGCATGGCAGTTGGGATGCATGTGGGAATGGATGAATAAATTGGCCACTTCAGGCTCAATCATCTCTCTAGGTCCAGAATAAAGTGGAAACATGAAATGGACTTCAAAGGCAGTAACATGACCCAAAAGTATCATTCTGAGGCAATGGAAGAGCGGACTTAAACCCAGTGACTTTGTTGACAGATCTGTTACAGTTGTTTGCTATAGAGCGCAGATATGGTGCTAAGAAAAGACAACACAGATGGGTACAATAAGAGGTGAGAAAGCTTCATTAAACTGTATGATGATTAGGACTTTTCAGAAAAATATGATTTTTTTGATTAGCTGACGCGTCGTCCTCCTCCTCCATATTTAGGTCCCGGAATCGCTCCTCCTTCCCTCCCTAACCCGATCCCCTGTAGACATGTTGAATTGGTAAAACTAAGGCATTCACTAGGGGTTTAAGGAGGGCTGTATTGCAATTATCTTATTATTTTTTTTATTTCGCTTGTCTGCAATTAATGTGCTTTTCTAAACGGTGGAAGCACAACCATGAAATATAAAACCGGTTAAAAAGGATGATTTGTGACATTGTACCTTATTTCAAAATTTCCCAATTTTTATTTTCACTTTTCTCTGGTACAGCAATGCAACATCAGTGATGTAGACAGCCACAGTTGGATTTTAAGGTACCTATATTTAAAAAATAAATAAACCAATAATGGGTTAAATGTTAAACGATTGAACTTTAAATGTTGGTATCTAATAACTGTACTGGAAAATATTCATGAGAAAAGCAGCGAAACCTCTCCACACTGAGGCTTACAGAGGGGCTGCCATAGCCCTCCGTTCCATCCAGTCTACCGTGTTTCCTTGTAGCACATTTCAGCAGTACGATTCCCATATGCCACTTCTGCTACAAAACTGGCTTGGCTCACCTCTTGCCCGATTCTTCCTATCCCTTCCTTTGCTCTATCCTGTCCACCTTCTAGCCCTGCTTCATGTCCATTCTCCTTCCCTTCCTTGCTTTGATTGTTAGACATTGTTTGAGGAGCTTGCTTTGTCTGGCTACGAGGCATGACCCAACAGTCATATTGCTTTATTTTAGTATAATTTTAAAAGTCTCCAAGGGATCAGAAAACCGTTGATCTGGTGCCTGTGGAAGAAAGTTGCTCAGATTTGAGGAAACCAAGCTGCTGCCTTAAATCTTAGGAACATGTGCTGCCCTTTGTTACATCACCCGGCCTAATCTGGCATCACACAGAGGGGGAGATTCTGTCTATTTGCATTTGGTGCCTATATAAACTGTAATGTTTCTTCTCCCTGCCAAATTGTTCATCTCACTTTAATGCTGCCGTCAGAGAATCCACTGCATAGATAAATTAATGTATTTGCAACTTTACATATGATATGATAGGCCATTCATAACATGCATGTATACAAGTGTTTCTAGGCGCAACAAGATAAGGAAAAGGAGATGAAGGGAGGACAAAAACTAGCTTACTAGGCCTTGTGTCATTCAGATCGTGCAGGGTGAAGGGAGTGGAGAAGTTCCAGGTGGAGGGAAAGGAAGAGTGCAATAAGCAAAGCTCAAGTAAGTGCTGCTGGGGTGGCCAGTTCTAAGTAAGTGGAAGGAGGCAGGGCACTTTAGGGTTTCAGATACAGTCCTTAGAGTGTGGTAGGCCCGGAGGCAGTGCATGGGGCTACTGGTCGTGAAGGAGCCTGGTCCCCATAAGGTTCAGAGTGAGGCCAGGTAACCAGTTAGTGCAGCAGTCAAGGACACCAGCAAGGGAGAGAGAGAAAGTAGAAGCGAAAAAGAAGGTCTCGAGCTGCTTCCGGAACCTGGAGGTGGTCCTGCTCAAGTTTCAGACAGGCAGAGAGGATGTTCCAGAGGGAGTCACCAGCCGAGGAGCGAGATCTACCCTCACTCGCAGCCTGGAGAAGCGATGACCCTCAGAGTTGGAGGTGAATTAGCAGAGGGCTCCAGAAGGAACGTGCTTAAGAAGAGTGAGTTGGATGTAGTGTGGTCACCAGTGCCAGAAAGCCTTGTGGACAATGCAGAGGGTCTTGCACCTGATCCTTGCAGCAACCAGGAGCAAGTGGAGAGATTTCAGGGCTGGAGGCCAAGTACAAGTCTCGCAGTCCTGTTCTGGATTAGTTGCAGAGGGCAAAGAGTAGAGGCTGGTAGATTTAGAAAGGAGGCTGTTGCAGTAGACCAGCCTAGAGAGAACCAGGGCCCTGGAGACAGTGAGCTTCTGGGAGAAAGTGAGAAAAGGAAGAACACATGAGGACGTGCAGCTGGTAGTGGGATTACTTAGAGATATCCGTGATGTGAGGAGAGAGGGTGGAGTCGAAAATGACACCAAGGCTTTTTGCCTTGCAGGAAGGTGCAGGTAGAGGGCCAAAGGAGGGCGGCCAGAGTGAAAGAGGGAAAGCAGGCTCCTCAATGAGAAGGATCTCAGTCTTACTGGCTATCAGGCAGAGGCACACCATTCTGAATCGCGGATAGACGGTCAGGAATGAGCAGAGATGAGAGGTAGTCTGAGGGGAGCCTGAAGGAGAGCAGAGTTTCACCTGCATAACACTGAAAGTTAGAGGAGAAGGTATAGATCTGGTGGTCCAAAGGGGCCCAGTAGAGGTTGGAAAACCAGGATGAGAGGTTCGAGTTCTGGGGAACGCCACAGGTAGAGAAAGAGAGGTGGCGGAGAGAAAGGGACCAAGATGGACCTGGGAGGGACAGTCCAAGAGGAAGGAGGTCAACCACTCCATGGCCTGATCTGCAATGCCCAGGTTCTCACGGATGGCGTTGCTGACCGTGTCGAAAGCAATGGAAAGATCAAGGAGGATGAGGACAGAAGGAATGCTGGAATCAAGGTTAGAGAGCAGATCTTCACATGTGTTGAGGAGAACAGTTTCCGTGCCTCTGGCAGCTCTGAAGCCAAACTAGTGGTCATGGAGACAACCAACAGATTCAGTGTGGAGAGTGAGCTGGCCAGCTTTTCCAAGAGTTTGCCCAGGAAAGGGGTGATGAGATTGGGCGACAGTTTGCCAGGCAGGTAGGATCAGCAGACAGCTTCTTGAGGAGGGGGTGCAGGATCAGGGCTGGAAGGCCGCGGCTGAATTGTTCGAGTGAGAAAAGACTGAAAGTTATTTAACCGAAAATAACAGAATTGTATGATCGGACCGAAAATAAAAAGGTCTGACCATACAAAAAGCCTGAAAAATGCTACCACCAAAGGTACGAACACCAAAAGTTCAAACCTTTGGTGGTAGCATTGTAGGTAAGTATATAAAAAAAAAAAAAAGAAAGTTCGGGGGCTCTGGGGGTGTCCCCCGCAACAACCTGCTCACTGTACAGTGTGGTATAGTGAGCAGGGTGCTTGCCTGGGACACCCTCGCAGCACACCCGAGAAAAAGAAAGAAAAAAAAAAACACACCCCGCTCACTATACTTTACGGTATAGTGAGCGGGGGTTGCAGGGTAAACCACTTCAGCCCCTGTGGGATAAAAAAAAGAAAAAAGGACCCTACGGCTCTGGGTTCCCCATCAGGGAAGTGAAAGGGAACAGGCGCCGCAGGGAGACAGCATGAAGAGAAGGTAAGTAGGGTTTGTTTATGTTGGGGGTGTGGGTGCGGGGTGTGTTGGCGGTGTGGGTGGCGGTGGGAATATGTAGGGGTTTTGTACGTGTGTTCGCATGCGAAATGTACGAACCTTTTGTGGTTCGTACATTTCGCATGAAAACTTTTCGGCCGCGGTAAAATCAGCTGCGGACAAATCACGTAGATCCGAAAATAACTTTGGGTCTTCTCTCCCCTGAACATTTCAGCCTTTGCCCTTGCCCCACCCCCACTGCCCTACTTACCTTGCGCCGGCACAGTTCGCTGTATGCCGCTGACTAGCTGAGTTCCTGCGATGCCTGTTCCCTTTCACTTCCGTGATCGGGAACCGGCGCTGCAGGGTCCTTTCCTTTTTTCTTTTTTACTTTTTTCAGGACCGGATGCGGGGGACACCCCTGCAACCCACACTCGCAATATAGTGAACAAGGGTGCAGGGGACACCCCCGCAGCACTTCCCCCGAATGGGTGATTTGGTCAATCTTTTCGGCCATTTGGAATTTTCGAAAAGGCCGAAATTTGGCCAAATCTCCCATTCAGTCTTTTTTTCTGGCTTTTTGGACGTTTCCAGGGTGCACAAAGGAGTGCTTAAGGGGATATATGATAAGATAGGTTATTTATAACGCGCTTAATATCCAGAGGTTTTTAAGCACGGACCCGGTTATCGAACCTGTGTTGCTCCGTGTCAACTTGCTTCCAAGGTGAGCATGTTGCCCCTGAGCTATCCTCCCGAGACAGAAGGGGAGAGGTAAACGTTTCAGTGGCAAAAGAGTGATTGCACAAATCGCCCACGGCAGGAGCGAGGGTGTCAAAGTCCTTGATGGCTCTGAAGGAGCAGGGGAGCACCTATTTGGACAACACTTTCATATACTGGACTTGTCTAGAAACCTTGTAAGATGTGTGAGAAAACTCAAGGTGTCTCACCGACTAGTCCCCGGGAACTGTCATCCAGGTGGCCAGGACACAGCCACCGCGCTATTGGATCCAGTTCCTGGGGGTGGACCAGTGAGGGAGGATCACCTGGATGGGGGTCCTTGGGCAGTGGTAGTGGGACACGGCCGGGTGAGACACGGTATCCCCCTTCTTATAAAAACCTTTTCCCCTTTTATTTGACAAGATGCCACTAGGACTGCCTTATTATTTGATGGTCGTAGCTTGCTCCTATCTTAGATTTAGGCTTAGATTAGGCATTTTTCCAACTCGCATATACAGTTTAATAAACACCCTTGAACTGTGATCAGTTGTGTCTGCTTTTACTGTTGCGACCATGAGTTCCTTACAGGTGTTGTCAGAGAGAAAGAGGAGAAAGGAGGAGAAGAGGGAGAGATGGCCAAAGGGGGGGGGGGCAGAGAGAGGAAGAGGAGGTAGAGGTCAGAATATCCTGCGTTTTAGTGGAGAGGTGAGAGGCCAGAGCCATACAGAGGGCCTGGGAGGGAACAGGAGATGTAGAGACTGCAACAGGATTGGCCAGGATTTTAAAGAGTTTGGCAGTGATTTTAGAGGGCACAGAGACATGGGCTTGGATGTAGGCACTCTTCTTGGACAGGACAGAGTCTGTATTGCCTTTGGAGCAGGCAACAGGACAGTTTGTCAGAGGATGTGCCTGATGCCCTCCACTTCCACTTGGCCACCCTGCCCATGCGTTTAAGTGTGGCGAGGTTGTAGTCATACCAAGAGTTGCACTTGGAGGTAGGCTTCAGCCACATCCTCATCGGTGGCAAGGACGTGATGTCGGTGTGAGTCAGTCCACCCAAACTTGGGTGGAGGGTCCTCTGAGATTGGGAGTGGGATACCCATAAGAGACATGGTATCCCACTTTCCCTATTCACGACCAACCTAACCATCCCCCGACCTTTACGGGCTACTGCAAGACATCACAGTGCTCATTTCCCCACATTTGAAAGCACTGGGACGTGTAAGAGGAGACAGAGTAATGAACACTACACCTTATAAATGTGCATTTATATGGCACTATGAACCCTCAGGCATCTGAGTGCTGCTTATTATTACCCATCGTGTGTGGTGCTCATTTATCCATCTCGGAAGGATGAAAGACCGAGTTAGGCCCTGCCAGGATTAAAACCTGTGTCAGCAGACTCTGCACGGATGTCAAAGTGAGCGCTCTACTTGCTTTGCTATCTGACTTTCATTTTACCACTCTGGTACTGGGACAAGGAAGATGCCTGCAGAGTGCTGATAGAATCAGGCATGTCCTCTCAATCATGGTCAGGCATCCACACCTGCAAACTGTTAGGGTGCTTCAGTTGTATAAAGAGAGACCAGTGAAGTAGAGAGATGAAAACAGGGAGGCCTTTGTAGGAGAGACCAGTGGACCCTTCTCGGGAGTAGGCAGCCATGGTGGGACCTGAAGAGGAGCCAGGACGCCAGCCGATATCCCAGAACTGTGGGAGCCTCTGTGAAGGTGATTGAGCAGTGAACAAACGAGAGAGAAAGAGCGACAGAGAGCTGTCTGCGTCTGCCCAGAAGGAACAACGTTGCTGGCGTATGCAGAATTCCAACCAACGTGCGAGCGGGGCTCGCAGAGATCGGAGCGCCAGCCTGGGAAACACAAGAAAGCAGCAAGAGCCACCGGAGCAAGACACCAAAGACTGGTGAGTCCTAGGGGAAGCCACTCCAATCCTGGGCGCTCTGGGCAGGCTGCGTTCAAGTAATGAAGCGCGATATGAATGAAAGCTTCAAACCAAGATGAGTGATACATATTGAGTACGGAAATAAAATCGAAGTTTGAAATAGCGCTAACTTATACATATTGAATCCTGAACTAATTGGAAGTTTAAAACCGCATTAAACAATATATATTGAATACCGAACTGAATGGATGTTTAAAACTGGGCTAAAATATGCATATTGAATACGGAACTGATTGAAAACCTAAAATTAAAACATGTTGAATACTGTACTGAAACATAACTTTATAGACAAAGCAAATAGCTAATGAAGGCTCAAAACGGAAAATGCACATATAAAAGAAACCTATGGGGAAAAGAGCAAGTGCGAAGAAGTGCAATCAAAGATGTGGCATGAACAAGACCACCACTAAGGAAATCTTGTGAACAGATGCAGTATAGCAAGGCCAAATACTGACAAGAGGTGTGTAATATGACCTTGCAATGTCAGGAGGCTAAATATGAAAATCCAGAAGAGTATAAAACTGCACATACAGTCAAGAGGCTGACAAGAAGGAACAAAATGAATAGGAACTTGTACACAGGCGCAAATGCAGAGGAACCTGTTGGGCTGAAGAGCCTAGGGGTCCTGGTTGCGCGACCTGTGATGGTTGGACCGTGTGGTCTGTCAACTGTGCCTAGACCAGAGAGCCCTATATTCTGAAAGACATTGTGAAACCAACCAAGAAGGAGCACTACAAGTAAGTTGTTGATACAAACTAGGAGGAGGGTCAGGTTGACCCAAAGTGAAGCTGAACTTTAAAAGACTAAAACACACATTGGTTGCTCCGTTGAAGTCTTGGGCAAGGGAACCCCGAGACCTGATTTTCTACAATACTGTCTTGAGGACAGGACCTCAAGACATTTTTTGTTTGAACTGTGTTACTTTGAACTTGGGGAAGGGAATCCTAAGAAGTTTGTGGAAATGTTTGAACTTGAACAAGGTAAATCTTGAGACCTTTTTGTGGAACTTTCTTGAACTTGGGGAAGGGGAGCTGAAGAAGAAGCTAGGAGCTGGAAGAAGCTCAGAACTTTGTGATGATCACCATTTCTTTGATTATTGGCATCCCTATACACTGTTTAGCTTTAGTTATGAGGGCAAGCATAGGTTTTGGACAAAGACAGACTTAAGTTGAACTCTCCGACTCGGACTTTCCTTAGTTTCGTTCAGATGGGGAAAGGAGTTAGGCCTTCTACCATCCTGGCATTTAAGTTAATACATATCTTTTGTTTGAACTTTAAGTCGGTTGACTGTCTTGCTTCATGATGCCTTCGCATAGTACCTTGTGTCACTGCTTGACATACAACCTTAGCTGCGAGAATGATCAATGTTGGTTATTGCTCAGAATATTACTGTGCCTCCTGGTGGGGTATAAGTTGTATGCTATGAACGGGTGCAAGACCATGTGAGAAGTTGTAGGTGCGACCTGCATTATTCGTTACAATGCATTTATTATGTATATGTCACTGATAGAAATACCCATGGATCATTGTCTTGTTATCTGGTTTTGTTCACTCTTTTTATTAAACGTAATAAAAAGAAATGTACAAAAAAAAAAAAAAGAAAAAAAATCACCAGAACCCAATGGCTATCCGATATGCATTCAGCTATTAAAGCGGTGAAAGTGGTTACAGCCCTGTTGTCGCCTAAACAATTTACTACCAGCCTACTCCACAACATTCACAGAGAGAAGAACAAGTTACTTTCTTACCTGGTAACGTTCTCTCGATGGGCTGTTCCGACGACGTATTCCACATCTATGACAGGTAATCACCACAGCTGTGCTGCTTGGGAACATTTTCGGCGTCTGCGATATGCGTCGATGACGTCGATACGCTGTCCTCGAGGGCCTCCATCGAGCCGACGTCACTGGATGTTATAAGTAGGACGCACGACGCCCGTAGCCTCAGTTGTAGCTTTTTCCCCAGAACGTGTGACACCAATCTTCTGCCAGAATGACTAAAGAAAGCCTTGCAGAAACGAAAGCTGTAGTCGCATAAGAAATTCTGTAGAGGGGCAGGTAGGGAGGGAGCGATGTGGAATACGTCGTCGGAACATCCCATCGAAACAACGCTACCGGGTAAGAAAGTAACTTGTTCTTCGAAGGGATTGGTACCTCCGACGTATTCCACATCTATGACAGACTCCCAAAGCAGTACCAACGTAAGGAGGTGGGGAAAGAATTTAGAATTTTAGAATGCCCAATTAAATTGCAGAATAGAGGACCGCCTTGCCAAAGGCCAAATCTTGCCCATGGATAGAATCCAGGGAGTAGTGTTTTACAAAAGTATGGACAGAGGCCCATGTGACTGCTTCACAGATGTTATGAATGGGAACACCCCTCTGCAGGGCAGTAGAGGAAGCCACACCCCTAGTAGAATGGGCCCGTAAGCCTACCGGAGGGTCCTTACCCGCCAAGCGGTAATATTCAGAAATTGTCAAGATAATCCATCTAGACAAAGTCTCTTTAGTAACAGCTTGTCCCAAACGCCTTCCAGCGTATCCTACAAAGAGCTGATCGTCCACTCATTCCCGGGACACGCGTGAGATGTAGAAACTTAAAGCTCTCCTAGGATCCAACCTATGGAGCCTCTCCTCTCCCTTACCAGGATGCGGAGGAGGATAGAACGCCGGAAGAATGACCTTCTGGCTTAAATGAAATTCCGACACAACTTTCGGAAGAAAAGGACGAACCCTAAGGACAACCCTGTCCTTATGGAACACTGTGAAGGGTGGCTTAACGGAAAGTGCCTGCAACTCACTCAATCTGCAAGAGGAAGTAACCGCAACTAAAAATACAATTTTCAAGCTCAACAGTCTCAAAGGTCAAGAATGTAAAGGCTCAAACGGAGCTCCCATGAGGAATTTTAGAACCAGGTTCAAATCCCAACAGGGCACCTGGAAAGGAGACAGTGGGAACACGTTAGTGAGCCCTTTCAGAAACTGAGAAATCAAAGGAATTTTAAAATAAGAACACTCCTCAGGCGAGCGCTTAAATATGGACAGCACCGCCAGGTAACCTTTAATGGTACCCCACTTGCAGGCCCTTGTGGGCTAACGAAAGCAAAAAAGACAGAACCACAGGAATGGTACATGAAAAAGGATCCACATTCTTAACCCTGCACCAGTCGCAGAACTTTCTCCAACGGCAAACGTAGAGGGACTTTGTTGCAGGCCTTCTGGCCGAAAGCAACACCTCCATCACGTCTTCAGGGAGGTCCCAATCCTTATACCTCAACCTTTCAGAAGCCAAGCATGAAGGTTGAGGGACTTGACCTCTGGATGGAGAACCCGACACCCATCCCGTGAGAACAGACCGTCTTGGTAGGGAAGACGGCGTGGAGGGCAGATGGACATGTCGAGAAGGTCCAGGTACCACGTTCTCCTGGCCCATGCCGGAGCAATGAGGATCATTCGGGAACCGAACCTCCGTAACCTCCGCAGCACTTGCGGAATGACGGGGACTGGAGGAAACGCGTACAGCAGTGGGAAGGACCACTCCACTATGAACGAGTCCCCTAAGGCTCCTTTTGGAGGAAATTCCGCGAGCAGAATTTTTTGCACTTCCGGTTGACACTGGAGGTGAAGAGATCCACTTGAGGGGTCCCCCAAAGGGCAAAGATCACCAGGAGAATCTCCTGAGCCAGCTCCCACTCGTGAGAGACCATGCTCTGCATGCTCAGAGCTTCTGCCGCCGTGTTTTCGTCTCCAGCCAGATGAACTGCCGAGATCGAAATTTCCTGCTGGATGGCCCAGAACCAGGGCTGTAGCGCCTCTCTGCACAGAGGGAGAGACCCTGCACCCCCCCTTTTTGTTGAGGTAGTGCATGGCCACTGTATTGTCCGTCAGAATCACAACAGTCTTCCCCCCGCACAGACGGCAGACAAGCCTTCAGGGATAGCCTGACGGCCCTCAGCTCTAACAGATTGATATGGAGTCTGGACTCCGTCGGAGACCAACGACCGTTGGCTGTCAACTCATTGGCATGTGCTCCCCATCCCGTGAGGGATGCATCCATCACGATCACCACCTCCGGCCAGGGTAGCCAAAATGGAGCTCCCATCATCAGATTGCCTTCGACGGCCGACAAGAGGAGATCCTGGGCAACCAAGGGCGGCACCTGAATGGGATCCGACATCCTGCCGGAGGACTGGGACAACTGTATCTTTAGAGCCCACTGCAGAGATCTCATCCGCAGCCTGTCCTTTGGCACCAGGAGAATGCAGGATGCCATGAGGCCGAGCAACCTCAAGAACTCGAAGGCCGGGAGACTCTGGGCATGTTGAAACTTGTTCACCTTCTGCAGAATGTAATGAGCAGTCACCTGGGGAGGAAAACATAGCCCCAGGGATGTGTCGAGCACTGCTCCAATATACTGGAGCCGCTGGGTAGGTGTCAAGTGGGACTTCTTTAAGTTGAGGGAGATGCCCAGCCTGTGAAGGGAGTGGCAGGTGACGGACAGATGATCCAGGACTTGCTCGGGAGAGCGCACCCTGATCAACCAATCGTCCAGGTAGGGGTAGACATGAATCCCCCCTTTCCGGAGATACGCTGCCACCACCACGAGCTTGGTGAAGAACCTCGGGTGAAGGTCAATCCGAACAGCAGGACCTGAAACTGAAAATGCGAGTCGTCCACCGCGAACCTCAGGTACTTCTTGTGCTTGGGATGAAGCGGCACATCAAAGTAAGCGTCCTTGAGGTCTAGAGACAGCAACCAGTCCTGAAGTTGAAGGCCAGGAGGACTTGAGAGAGAGAGTAACCATCTTGAACGTGTCCTTCCTGAGGAGCTTGTTCAAACCACGCAAGTCCATGATGGGTCTCAATACCCCGTCTTTTTTTGGGATAAAAAAATATGGGAAATGCCATCCCTTGTTCCTCTCCGCTACATGCACCAGTTCTATGGCGCCTTTCTCCAGCAGGGATTTGATTTCCTGTGCAAGGAGCGGATCCGGACTCTTCAAAGAGATTCCCTGGTGGATTGTCGTGAGGCCTCTGCCGGAAAGGAAGACAGTATCCGTGGGCTATGATCTCCAGAACCCACACATTTGAAGAAATAGCACGCCATTCCACAAGATGCTGCGCCAGCCTTTCCCCAACCGGCGAACCATGGGACATGGCCTCATGACTAAGTTGAAGCGGCTGCGGCAGTGCCTGAGGGCAAAGAGGCAACTGTCCGAGCGTCCTTGGCACCTCGAGTACCCTGTTTTCCACCTCTGGTACTCCTACGGTGGCCGCTTTGACTTGCAGCTCCCCTCGATCTACCAAAGGAAGAGTACTATCGAAGGGAACCTGCCCTCCACGGCTGTCCCCTAAGACGAAAAGGCGGAGGTTGGCGAACTGCAGTGCTCAACGACTTCACTGCAGCTTTGGAGGTCTGCAACCTCTCAACGCTCTCGTGAGCCTTGCTGCCAAAAAGATGGACACCATCAAAGGGCATGTTGAGAAGCCGGCTTGTACATCAGGAGCAAACCCTGACTTCCGCAACCACGCAAATCTGCGCATCACGGTGCTCGCCGCCATGGACTGCGGACACAGTCTGCCATGTCCAGACCCGACTGAACAGATTCACACATGGCATCCTTGCCATCCTGAACAAGGGCAAGAAAACCATCCCGTTCCTCCCCTTCGGGAATATGTTCAGCCGCCAAAGCCACAAAATTCCACAGAGTGTGAGTGAAACGTGCTAAGGCACACACGGAGGCCATTTCCCCTGAAGAAAACACTTTCTTTGCCCAGCCACCAAAACATTTGTCGTCCCTATCAGGAGGGATGCTTGGGTACGACGCCTGCTTTGCTGGGGCCGTAGCCGCCTGCACCCCCAAACTCTCCGGAGTGGGATGCGTAGTGAAGTAGCAGGGGTAGCTACTGGCTGGACGGTATTTTTTCGGCAACGACTTGCTCACAGCCGGGAGACTCGCCGGAGCAGTCCAAGCCACCGCCACCCTTCTCTGTCAAGCCATATGAAATTGCAGCACCGGGTCAGTGGGCAGACCTTGGTCAAGGATATCTGTCAGGTCATCCTGCAGAAAATCCACTGGTGGCGCAGACGACCCAAAGTACTCCGTCACTCTCGACATGAGTGGCCTGTACGAAGATTCAGCATGCGTACCAGGCTCAGGCCTTCCAAACTCGACCTCCGGGGAGGTATCAAGACCACTGGTGTCGTGCAAAGACTGAGGCAGGTCTTCCAACTGGCTATAACCAGATAACAGATTATCAGGAACCTCATCAGGAACCAAACCTTCCTCAGACCCTTCATCCACCTCAGAGATGTAATCCAGAGGCTGGAATAAATCCCTGGATGAGGGCACAGAAAAAGGCTCAAATACAGGCCTTACCGACTTCTTCAGGTCCTTCCTCAGAGTTTCCACCGATGCACAGGGTACTTCCGGTAAAGGCTCCAAAAAAGGCGTAGACAAAATCTGCGTCGATGTCGAGCGTGGCGCCAATGGCTCCGACACAGACCGAGGGCGGTGCCCCGAGAGGGTCCTTCAACATCCTCGGCGCTGATTACTTCTTCGAAGGCGGAGCCTCGAGAGAGTCCCTCGACGGATATGGCGCCGATGGAGTCGACGTCTTCTTAGAAGACCTCACAGGCTCTACCAGTCTCGAGGGCGTCGAGGACCGGGACCTGGAGCGGGCATGGCTAGAGCGATCCACCTTGTCCGACCAGGACCTCTAGGGTTCACGGTGATCGCGCCAACCGCCCGAGCCCACAGGCGTGCGAACGGTGGCCATAGTGCGTTCCTTGCCGGCTTCTCTCGAAGGCGCGGGCGGAACAGAGCCCTGCGACTCAAAAATCGCCAGCATTTCCTTACGAAATGCATCCCATTTTGCAGAAGAGGAATGCTTGGTAGGACAAGCTACCCGCTGTCTGGCGGAGTCCTCAGATGAGAAAGGCGACCGGTGACGGCACTTCCGCGAGTGCCTCGAAGAGGCAGAGGAATGGCCGGAACCACGCCGGGAACGAGACCCCCTGGACTTACACCGACGATGCGGAGAGTCGCCCCTCGAATCGTCGGTCGAAAGCCCAGCGGATTTTTTTTGTTTTTTTTTTGTAATTTACATTTTTATTTTCACAGTAAGCAAACATAAATAAATGAACAGCAGTCCATGAAATTCACACATATCAAACTAGTGAAAGCAAAGTAATCAATTCGCCATAAACAATCCAAACATATAAACATCAAAAATAGAACAAGAAGGAAGAAAGGAAAAGAAGAAAAAGAAAAAGAAAAGGAAGAAAGAGAATAAGAGCGTAGGAGTAGAAGACATAAACCAAAAATTTCAATGCAAAATACTATACCTCAGACAAAAGGGCATTACAAAAACCATCACACAAACTATAAGTATTATACAGATTATGAGTGTTCAAGGGTAAGTACATAATACCCCAGATCAAAGATCAGGTTTATCCATATGCATCAAGAAAGCAGCTCCAAATGTCCCAAAATTTTTCAATGTCACCAGTGAGTTTGTAAATGGCTTTTTCATATGTTGAAACAGTAAGTAGCTCCTCCACCCAGTCATCAATGTTAAATGAAGTACTTGATTTCCATGACCTCAATATGAATTTTTTAGCAACCATGCATGCACGAAGCAACCAAACTCTCTTACCAAAGTCAATTTCCTCCAGAGAAGAGTCATCACCCAAAATCAGTAATGAAGCATTCATGGGGATTGTGACATCTAAGACCAGACTCAACCTCTCCCGAACCTTATCCCAGAATTGCATCGTCTTGGGACAGGACCAAATCAAATGACTCAGAGATCCTCTCGAACATTTACACTTCCAGCAAAGATTGTTGTCTAAAAGTCGTCTCCTGAATAGTTTCTCCGGCGTCCAATAGGCCCTGAACAACAACTTAGTTTGAGAAGCTCTGAGGGACCAATCCAAACTTACCAAACGAGTGTTTTCACAGCACCTCCGCCAACATCTGAAGTTAACATCTTCCCCCAATTCCTCCGCCCAAATTGCAGGCAATCTCGGATCACCCTTCCGATTAGCTTTTATAATTCCATACATGGTAGAAGCAGGGTGTGAGGCACTCAAGCATACAGATAGAGCTGTCCAAGCAGGACTTTGACCAGTCAATTGTGGCATCTCAACACAAGCTGAAATAATAATCTTCAGTTTCCTATATTCAGCAAACGAGCATTCTGACATGTCATACATCTGGCCAAGCTGAGCGTACGTCAACCAGTTGTCCCCCTCAAACAAATCTCCAATATATTTGATGCCAGCCACAAACCATTCCACCCAAAACAGAGGTTTACCCTGATATTTCAAGGCTGGATTATTCCATATGGAGGCATCTGGGTGTAAATATGGGTCAGCACTCACACGATTCGAGAGCTCACACCAGCAGTCTCGCAAGAATGAAGTAAGAGAGCTGACTTTTTTTGATTTGTTCTTCTGAGTAGTCAGCAACGCTTTCGGGTCCAATTGGGAAACAGCACTGCATTCCCAGGATAAGAGGTCAGAATGTTCAGACTGTACATCTCCAGAGTCAATAACTCTGCACAAATGACGAGTGGAAAACGACAAATGGTAGTCTGAGAAATTAGGCAAGTTCATTCCACCCAATTTCAATGGGAGTTGAAGCTTCCAAATTGCGAGCCTCGGAGGTTTCCCATTCCAAATAAAGTTCTGCATAATCCTATTGATCTCTTTAAAGATGTTTCCAGATATCTTAATTGGGAGCATGCTTAACAAATAATTTATCCGAGGTGCCAGGTTCATTTTCAAACAGTTGATTCTGCCCCAGGTCGACAATTTCAGCGGATTTTGACTTACAGGGCTTGGAAACCGGGTGAGGATTGGCGGCAGGGCCTTCTCCGTAACAGCTGCTAAACTTTGGAACAATCTCCCTTCGGTATTAAGGACCGGTCCTAACCACCTTGGTTTTAGAAGAGCACTTAAGACCACTCTGTTCTAGTTTCCCACTTCTTGGCTTCTTCTTTCTGAGCAGCTCTCCTCTCCAGCGCCATGATGCCCCTGGGTGACTGTATCAATATCATAACATCGATAACATATCAGAACTATGGTCAGTAACTTATAATTACTCCTACGTCCCCGTCCCCTTTCCTCCATACTGTATGGGCAAGTACAACTGAATGTAGCCCGAGGGTGGAGAGGTGCTCTCTTAAGAAAACAAGTTCCTTAACACTGCATGACCAAATGCTGCATCCAACCTGGAGCCGGCATCTAAGCAGTAGTGCTTGCAGAAGGACGAGGGCATAGCCCATGTAGCCACCTTGCCGATAACCTGCCACGGGACATGCCTCTGGAAAGCAACCGCTGTGGCTTTAGCTCCGATTGCATGGGCATGCATATTTGCTGGAAGAGGTTTGTGCTGCCCCTCGTAGGCCTCCTTGATGGCTGTAACCATCTACCTTGCTATGGAAGCTCTGGAGGCTTGACAGCCAGGCTTTGACCTACCACAGGTGACAAAGAGGGTGTCCGATTTCCGGAAGCTCCTGTTCAGGTAGTGTCTCAGCACAAGCCTCACATCCAGACAGTGCAATACCCCCCCAAGCGTCATCCTTGGGGTCCTCGATGAACGTTGGTAGCACCATCTTCTCATTTATGTGAAAAGGAGAGACAACCTTAGGTAAGAATGCAGGGCGAGTTCTAAGCAATGGTGCTGTAAGGTTCTGAGGCCACCAGCGCATGGATTTCACTGATCCGGCGTGCCGAGGTGAGGCCCACCAGCAGGGCCGTCTTAATGGCGACTAGCCTGATGTCCGCAGATGCCATAGGTTCGAATGGTTTCTGCGCCAGGGCGCCCAAGACCACATTGAGGTCCCAGACAGGGTGTGGTCTCTTGATGGGCGGATAAAGCCTGGTCAGACCCACCAAGTGTCTTTTAACCACCGGATTAGAGGATGAAAGTACCTCTTCTTCCGAGTTCCTATAGACTCCAATGGCCGCCAGATCGGTGCGGCATGTGTCTACCTGCACCCCCGAATATGCCAAGTGCACAGAGAACGATAGCACGTCATCCAGCGTGCAGGTCAACGGATCAACCTCCTTTGATTCCGCCCAGTGACAAAACCTGGTCCACTTGCTTTTGTACTGGCTCCTGGTAGCATCGCTCCTAGCCCCTTGTATAATGTCTAGGTTAGTCTGCGACAGATGCAGATGCCTCAGTGTGACCTGTTCAGGAACCACGTTGCAAGGTCTAGCTTCTGGGGGGCTGGGTGGATGACCGTGCCTCCCTGCTGAGAGAGTAGGTGTGCTGGGCCCAGTGGAAGGCGCACCGGGGCCTGATCCAACAGGCTGAGTAGTTCCGAGAACCATGGCCTTGCTGGCTACCACAGAGCTATCAGAATGATACAGAGGTGCCGGGACTCACTGATCTTGCAGATTACCCTGTGGACCAGGGGAGTGGGAGGGAAGACATACTTGTTCATGTTATTCCACTGGATCTGCATCGCGTCGCCCAGAGAGTCGCTGCCCTGTCAGAATGCAAAATGGGGGAACCTCCTGTTGGACCAGGTGGCAAAGAGATACACTTTCGGATGACCCCACTTGTTGAAGATCCCATGAAGGACCTGTTCGTCCAACTGCCATTCGTAGTTGTCTGCACTCAGCCTGCTGAGATTGTCCTCCTCCAGGTTTGATTCCCAAGGGAGGTGGATTGCTGCCAGGTGCATGTTGTGTACCAGAGCCCCATGCCAAATATTGACTGGTAGATTGGAGAGGGGAGGAGACCTGGTGCCCCCCTGCTTGTTGATGTAATACATGCTGGTGGAGCTGTGCGTTCGAATGAGGATCGCCTTGCCACTGAGCATCGGGAGGAAGGCTTTGAAAGCGACCCAGATGGCCATCAACTCGAGCCAGTTGATGTGGGCTGTCTGGCCCAAGGTAGCTCCCCAGCCCTGTAGGGGATAAGTCCGTGGTGATGGTGACCTGAGTCGCTGATTGAAGGAAGGGCCTGCCTACCCGCAGGTTGGTGTCCGTGCTCCACCAGACTAGTTCCTGGTGGAGATGATCTGGGATGCTGACCTGCTTCGCCTGGGAACCCTTCTCCTGGCTCCAAGAGGCTGCAAAGTGCAATTGCAGTCGCCTCACGTTGAGCCTTGTATGCAGCACTGCCAGGAGACATGCTGATGCCCAAGAGGTGTTATTCGAGATGAGGCCCAGGAAGGTTAGACTTTGGGTGGGTGCCAATTATGACTTCTTGAGATTGATGGAAAAATCACAGCTCGTGTAGTGTATCCACGAGGGCAGAGGCAGTGTGCTGGACTGCCTCCGGAGACCTTGCCATGTCGTCTAGATATGGGTAGATGTGATGCCCCTGTGCCTTGAGTAGGGCTGCAGTAACGTTCATCAGTCTTGTAAAGACCATGTGGGCCAAACTGATGCCAAAGGGTAGAACCTTGTATTGGAAGTGAAAATCCACGATCATGAACCTCAGAAAGGACCGATGGGGTATGCCAGAACGGGATGTGTAGGTAGGCATCCTTCAGATCCAGGGAGCCCATCCAGGTCTCCTGCACACAATGTCACCACTATTAGCGCTTGGGTAACCATCTTGAACATTTGGAGAGGAAGGGAAAGGTTCAAGGTGGAAAGTTCCAACACAACTCTCAGGCTAGCCTGGTTCTTTTTGTGTATGGTGAAAATTTGTGAATAGAAGCCCAGACCCTGCTGAGAGGCTGGGACTTCCTCCACTGCCCAACTCTACGAGCGAGCATATTTCCGCCAAAAGAGTTGCAGTACCAATCTGTGGGAGTGGAGGGGAGTAGAGAGAAGGAGGGATAGGGAGGCGGAAGCCTGTGCATACTACGGAGAGGATCCATGGGTCAGAGAACCTGGTCCGCTAGTGGTGAGCGTGAAGGGCAACCCCCCCCCCGAAGCCCCCTCTGTAGACTTGTGGATCCGGATGGGTGTGTCACAATTTCTTGCCCTCCGAGGCTGGGGCAAAGGAGGGGGACTGGAAAAAGCCCTTGTGAGCCGCCTTGTGCTGCCTGCGCCTGTGCTGGCTCAGCGATCTGTCCGGTTGTCTGGACTGTCTCTCTTGGAAGTCCCTCAAGCCTCCGAAGGACCGGCCCTTGTCTGAGCACTGGTGCGCTTGGCTATATGTCTTAGGGGTGAACTTAGTGAGGATCGATAAAGACTTCGCAATCTCCAAGCTAATCTTTTTCTTATCGAGTTCCTTATCCGTTAAGATCACCCCCATCTCCCCCCCCCCCCCAAAAGGAAGGTCCCGTATACGTTCCTGGACAGCACGGTTGAACCTAGTCACCCTTAGCCAAGCCGTCCTTCTCATGTCGGTAGCAATACAGATAGCAGGACCTGAGGTATCAATGTGAGCTACCATGGACTCCATTATATTCTGAGCCACTATTTTGGCTTCAGCCAGCCCAGCCTTGAAGCGAGCCTGGCTCTGCACAGGGAGTTTAGGGAGGAAGTCATCAATCTCCCAACAGAGCATCTGGTTGACCGCCGCCAGCGTCGCGTCCGCATTGGACTGGCTCAGATGGATAGTGGCATTGGAATAGATTTTCTTTCCGAACGCCTCCAGGATCTTCTCCTCTTTACCCAGGAGTGCTGAGGCTGATGTAGCCAAGGACAATTAAGGCATAGAGTACAGTGATGCTGCCGCCATCACTGAGGAGCGTGGCTGGGGGTGTGCCGACAGTAAGAGGGGGTCCCCTTCCGTTTGCCTAAACTTAGCGTCGAAACACCGGTTGGTAGGCTGGGTAGAATGTGGCTTGAGCCATCCTTTTTTGGCAAGCGCCTCCACAGCCTTCTGCAGTGGGATTCCCGTTCTACCCGTGGGGCGTAGAGTGAGAACCTCTGCCAATATCCCGCCTCAAGTTGTTCTACCTGTGACAGTGGGATGCCCAAATACTCAGACAGGCCCGCTAGACGTTTGTGAAAGGCTTTGGCTGTTGAAGGAGTGTTAGGGTCCTCCTCCTCATCTGTGTCCACCAGTGTGTCTTGCTGGTCCGGTGCAGCCGGAGGAGTGTTGGGCGCAGGAAGCTGTGGCGTACTGATTAGCAGTGCCAGAGGCTGCTGCGGCCATGCAGACAGGGCTGCTGTGACTGGTATAGGCATGGGAGGCAGTGCCAAAGGGACTGGCGCGGGCGACTGGGGCTGCTCTGGAGCCAGAGGAGCAGGACCAAAAGGCAGCGTAGCCGTGGGTGCTAGCCACTGTACCAGAGGGAGCAGGTCACTGATCACATCCCTACGGATGGTACCCATCTGTGGGGACCTCATGAGAATAATGAGCTTCTCAAAGAACCTGTCTGGCATAGGTGCAGGAAGATGATCTGGTGAAAAAGGTTTTGTCTCCCGTCCCTACCGAGGGACGCCCAAACAGTATGGAGGAAAGGGGATGGGACGTAGGAGTAAGAGTGGACAAAAGATAAGGGAGAATGTCCAGAGAATGGATCTGTGGACAGTTTAAACCACAGACACTTGATTTAAGCCCCTGAAACAAAGCAAGGAGAAACCCATCCTGTACAATATTGGGAGGACATCCAAAACCCCTCCCCACCACCATGACATCTTAATAAACCACACAAAATGTACATAGTGTACCATATGGAATTTGTTACAACACATTCTAAATATATTAAGCTGGCTCTATGAGTCTGAGCACAGATAACAAAACACTACTGTTAGGATCGGCAGCGGATCGCGTACCCCTTGCGCTCAATACACAACATAAAATATATAATGCAAATAATATGAAATACAGTGTGGAGGTCAATAAAGAATAGCTGTCGATATTAGTTCTTGCAGCGAAGAGGACACCATCTTGTGGGGTCTTTGATGGATTCCGGGGTTGTCATTATTACTCACAAACAAAATCAACGCTGTCCCCCCCCACCCCCCCCTCCAATCAACCAGGAATTGTGTCATACTTCCCATGAGTGCTGCATCAATCTTGCACATAGTGACCACAAACCAAACTCTGGCCCACCATTCCCTCATATCCGGGGCTGTTGGGCAGAATTGCAGGCAGTACCCTCTGGGAAAACCACACACTATTAGGACTACAGGTGTAAGCAAAAACCAACCTTTGGTATAAGTTTGTACCACAAACTCTTGGTAGCGAGCTGAGCAGCCAAGCTTATCTCAAGAGGGAATGTGAGCAGTAGCTGAAGTTACATAGAAGTAGCACAATCACAGTGGTTCAAGTAGACACTTGCACTCAAGGTTTCTTGGTAAAATTACTTAAACATTTATTTACACATTCATTTAGAAAACTTTCACTAGTAGAAATCAACTCAATATTAAACACCAATATACTACAGTATTAAACTCTAAGTTATAAAGACAGTTTGCGCTCCCCTGAAAAAGGAGGCAAATGGCACTTCAGTACTTTTAACTAGGAATAAAATGCATAGGTTTGTACAAAGGGTTAGAAAGACACTTCTTTTATATAATGCAAAGGTTCAGTGTACCAGGAGGGTCAGCTCGATTCAATAGGCAAGGCCAAAGTCAATAGTCTAGCATTCTTGGATAGGACAGCACAGTTCTAGTACAAATGGAGAAGTCTTTGTAAAGGTTTTTAGAAGTAGCTTTGACTATAAAGAAAAATATGCTGGGTCACAAGCTTATTAGGCCTGCAAGTTGGGAAAGTTTCACAAACTTCCACCCTGAGAGTTAGGATCTCTCAACCAAATTGCACAGTACCTTAAAGTGGAGCAAAAAGATGCAGTTGCAGACATTGGTTCCTGGCAGATCCTGCAGGTCTCGCTGTTCCTGAGCCTCAGTCGTGGGGACAAGAGGGAGGACGTCAGGGGACTCCTGCACTGCACGGGATCATCGTCGGAGTAATAAAAATGGCGACACTTCAGCTCAAGTAGCTGTGGCTTCCAAACACAAACTGGTGTCCTTTTCCCTGGTTAACCTTAACTAGCTCCGAGAATGGTGTCCAAGCGTTTGCTGAGTTTATTGGTCCCACCAACTCAAAGGAAGAAGCCGTCCTTGAAGGAGCTTCTCTGTCGAGGGAGTTTCAGGCAATTCGGACCTGCAGCAGGGCTTCACCGGGCAAACCAACGGTTCAGGAGTTGCAGCAGTCTTCCTTCAGCTCGTCTTTGGTTCTTTCGTTCCAGTGGTCGGCTCTGACTTCCAGTCCTGGAGACTCGCCTTTTAAACAGTTTTCTCCCATTCATTGCAGCCTAGCTGTCACTCACCGAGCAGGGTGGCTGTCCTTGCCGGACAGTCAGCCATCCAATCACGCCAGAGTGCATTTGGGTCTCCTAGGTGACCAGGCACAGGGAGTTTCGGACACCTCCCTCACTTCCTGCCCACCCCATACACTCAGACGTCATGGGCGGACTCCAGTCCTGAAGCCCGCCAAAGGCTCACAAACAAAGGGACCAAACCTGGTTTGGTGCGCAGAGTTAAACACCAGAAGGACCTTTCCACAAAGAAACGGCGAAAAAAGATGACGCAGTCTATTTTTACAGAGGGGTCTTGGGCGCCATATTGAAAAACATGGCTGACCCGATTTTTAGCTACCAGTGTTCTCGGTCGGGAAAAATCATGGTAGTTTGTTATAAAACCACTGCCACCAGCCATTTTAATAGGAAAGGGTAACATTTGACTGTTACAAGAGTGTTTAGACATAGGGGATGCTAGGCAACCCCTCCAGTACTCTATAGGAAGATAGTGTGTGCTGGGTCTATGAATTTAAAAAAGACTAGTAAAGTCAATTTAACTTTACATTCTCTGGGAGACAGTAGTCCGTCTCAGAGAAGGTATTTAAACCTTGGGGAGTCCAAAGGACACGCCTGTGCCACTGCACTAAAGGTGCTGTTTGACAACAATAAAAAAATGATGCCTATGTGGTTATCTAAAACTCCATAACCAAAGAACACAAGAGTAAAACACACATCCAAATACGAGAGAGGGGGAAAAAAGGCTCACTCTCTCTCTCCAGGGGAAAAAAACAAGTCCTCAAAACCCAGCAAAGTTGCTGGGGGTCTCTGAGGTGAAGGGAAATAAGCACATTTCTGAGAAGTCTCCCTAACAGGGGCCACTTCAGACTTCCAGTTCTTTGCCACCACCAATTGTGCCGCCACCTAAAAGTGAGTAATCAGCACCACTTGTGGCTCCAATGCTAGATCTATTCCGCATATACTCTTGATCTGGGCCAAAACATCTTTCCAATAGACTTGTAAGGAGGAACATGTCCACCACATATGAGAAAAAGGTACCCAGAGCAGTTGTGCATCTCCAACAAATAAGGGAAAGAGCACGATTCATTTTGTGCAGGCGCTCTGGGGTGAGGTACCACCTATACATCAGCTTGAAGCTGTTCTCCTTGAGTTGGACTGATATGGGTGATTTGATAGCCCTAGACCAGATATTGTACCACGCTAAATCGTCTAGACGTTGCCCAAGATCTTCCTCCCATATAATCATATACACATGAGGGGGTTTAAACCTACTAGAATTTAACACCTTGTATAGAGGACAGCTTGCCAGCCCGGGGGGTCACCTTTGAACAGATCCTTGAATTGGGTAGTTTCTCTTTGTGCTTGCGCCGCTATTTTCTGGTTAGATAGCCAGTGTCTAAGCTGCACGTTGCCATATCTGTCAGTGTGCTCTATCATAAAAGCTTGTTGGCACTGTGCAAAGGTCAAGGTCTGCTGATCTACGAATAACTGACCCAATCGTTGCAAACCTCCCTCAATCCATTTTCTAAACTGTCTCTTATCCCGTCCCGGGGGAAGTCCCCTTTGTCCCAGACCCCTGGCATGGGGCAGGGGAAGCAGTCAACGCGTACCTGCGGGCAGCCTTATCCCAATAATCAAACGCACATCTGGTTGATGGGAGGGCCTGCCCTAGCTGCTTCCTTACTCCCCGAGGTTGCCAACACCCTTGGTGTAAGGGGGCCCCTAGGCTATTCTGTTCAATGTCTGCCCAGTATTTAGAGTCATGCGTGTCTGCATGACTCAAGAAGTGGTGTAAATTGGGCAACATATAGATGGCTCTCAATGTCTGGAAATGCCAGGCCTCCCTTTTTCTTCGCAGCCATGAGCGTGTGCCTAGCCACCCTAGGGGAACTTTTGGGTCCAAAGGTCCCTGAGCAATGCCGGCGGAATCCAAATTGATAGTGCCTCAAATGTGTACAAGAGCCTCAGCAGTAAGGTCATCTTGACCGCCGTCAGTAGGGTGACTTCATGAGGCAGCGAGCAACGAGAATCCGACATAGTGAACAGAAGATCATCAGCATATAATGCGAGCTAACGCTGGCAGACAGCAATTTCCATCCCGTGTAGGTCTGCAGATGCACAAGTCTGTCGCGCAAGAGGCTCCATAGCCAAAGAGCAGAGAGAGTGGGCATCCTTGCCGGGTGCCTCTACACAACATTATTGGGTTTGATAGGATGGCGTTTACTTCGATATGCGCGGATAGGAGCACAGAATTGTCCAGGATACGCTTGAGAAAAGTGAGGACAAACACTTCCAATACTTTTGATAAGTAAACCAGGTCCACTCACCCAAAACCTTTTTCGGCATCAATTGAGAGGAGGTCCATCTCACATCTGTCTAACTGTGCCCTGGCCAGTACATCAACTGTGCGACGAATATTATCAAATGTTTGTCTCCCAGAAATAAACCCTGTCTGGCCCTGCACACCACCCCTGGGAGTATCCTAGCTAAGCGAGTAGCAAGGAATTTGGAGTAGATGCAGAAATATTAATTGCAGACTGCAATTGGCCAGAAAGAGGAGCATAGGGTGTCATCTTTGTCTGGTTTACCTATTAGTGAGAGTGTCGACTCCCCCATGATAAGAGTAAGAGTCCCCGTACCAGCAAAAGAATTAAAGGGGACCACTAACTGCATGTCTGCAAATCTTTCATAAAAGAGGGCAGTAAAACCACCCAGACCTGGTGGTTTATTAACCGGGAGAGTGCAAATCACTTGAGACTTCTTCTGGGGTTATAGGAGAATCTAGCCTTTGTTTAGCATCTTCTGTAATGTGGGGGAGATGTGCCTCTTGAATAAATGTGTCCTATCAAGCTCCATTAGAGGGTTTGGCTGTAAACAATATCGAGTAATATTGCGCTAAGATCTGCATTTTGGCAGGCTCGTCGTTTTGTAGGTTAGCTGCCTCATCTCGTAACCATCCGATGGCAGCACTATTACGCTGGATCATAAACTTGTATGCCAGGAGGCACAATGCTTTGTTGGAGGTGTTATAATAAAAGAGTTTAGTTTTAAGTAATTTGTGAAATATGTAATCTGTCCATAGCGCTTTCAGGTCTAACCTTGCCACTTGCAGCTGTCTGTAGGTCTCCCTTGACCCATTTTGCTTATAACAAGCTGCCCATTCCTGGACCCTCTCCTCAGCCTGCTTCCGTTGGGCCAGCAAAGGTTGCCTACGTGCCAAGCCTAAGTGCTAGTAAGACTGAGATCCTACTCATCGGCACACCCACTCCCTCCTTCCCTGCAGCTCTCTGGCCGGCCTCTCTTGGCCCTCTTCCTGCTCCTACCTGCAAGGCAAAAAACCTCAGGGTCATCTTCGACTCCACACTCTCCTTCTCTCCTCATATATTTGACGTCTCTAAGAAGTCACATTACCAGCTGCACCTCCTCAGAGGTGTTCTTCCCTTCCTCTCCTTCCCCCAGAAGCTCACTGTCTCCCGAGCCCTGGTTCTCTCGAAGCTGGACTACTGTAACAGCCTCTATCTTAATCTGCCTGCCTCCACTCTCCGCCCTCTGCAACTCATCCAGAACAGAACTGCGAGACTTGTCCTTGGCCTCAAGCCCAGGGACCGTATCTCTCCAGGACTGAAATCTCTACACTGGCTCCCAGTGGCTGCGAGGATTAAGTTCAAAACCCTCTGCATTGTCCACAAGGCCTTCTGGGGCCAGGGGCCTAAATAGCTTCGACTCTCTCTTCCTAAATATCTTCCTTCCCGAGCCCCACGCTCATCCGTCTCCAACTCCCTTAGGGTCAGCCGCTTCTCGAAGCAACGAGCTGGGGGTAGATCTCTCTCCGCGGCAGGGGCCTCCCTCTGGAACAGCCTTCCTGCCTCCCTGAAACTTGAGGAGAACCATCTCCGGTTCCGGAAGCACCTCAAAACCTTCCTCTTCGTTTCTGCTTTCTCTCTCCCTCTCCCCTGCTAAATTCTTCACCTAAACTGCACTGATTCTGCAACTGGGCCACTCTCACCGACCTCGGTCCTGGGCCCAGTCACTCTTCACTTGCACTGCCTCCCTGGCAACCCCTGCACTGCGGGACTGTCTCTGTATCCCTACAGCCTCCCCCCCCAGCACTTGTCTGCACTTACCTTGCACTTGCCACCAGCTGGCCCTATTCATTTATTATTTTATTTCTATTCTACTTATTTGTACTGCACCCCACCCCATCCCTTTTCCCCCTTCCCCTTGCACTTTTCCCTTCCCCCTACCCCTGCACTTGCGTGGTCTGAATGACACCTGGCCTAGTAGGATTGTTGTCTGTCTTCCCCTTGTTCCCCCCTCCCTGCCTCGTCGCGCCTTGAAACACTTGTGTATAGGCGCGTTACAAATGCCATATCATATCATAAGCTGATCAATGTGCCTTAGTGTGGGTTTGAAAGCATCCCATAAGGTTGTCGCCACGACATCCTCGATGAGGTTGCCATGTAAATACTGGCTGACCCTGTCAGAGAGGGACGCACCAAAAGCTGTGTCCCCGAGGAGGGCGTCCTTTCATTTCCAAATGCGAGATCCCTTACCTTCTATCCCCAAGGTGTCTATCTGTAATGTGATGGGCGAGTGATCAGACACTAGAGCAGCTTCTATGGTAGCCAAACCGATTCCCTGGAGGAGTGGCTGAGATACCAGAAAGTAATCAATTCTAGAATATCTGTGGTGGACATGCGAAAAGTGAGAATAATCATGATCAAGTGGGTGAAGGTGCTGCCAGACGTCCACTAATTTCATGTCCGCCATAGCCTTCTTCAGGGAGAGTGCCTTTGAATAGATGCCGTTGGTTTGGGTCATAAATTGAAACCGGGGTTAGGTCTTCCCCGCCCATGCGCAACTATAGACCTAGGTATCTGCCCATAGCAGCTCTTGTAACCTCTCGAAGTGAAGGGATTTAGCTAATAAGATCACAACCCAGCTTTCTTCTGTGAGG
Source organism: Ambystoma mexicanum (assembly GCF_040938575.1). NCBI lineage: Eukaryota > Metazoa > Chordata > Amphibia > Caudata > Ambystomatidae > Ambystoma > Ambystoma mexicanum. The sequence continues at coordinate 203,340,411 of NC_090927.1, read as the reverse complement.
AAGAGGCAACATATTGATGGGGAAAAGATTTAGAGCAGAGCCAGAGCCAATCCTGCAAGAGATGTGTTTCCGGGAGTAGAGCAATATCGGCCCAGAGATCCACTCTTCCTCCCATATCTAAGCCAGCAGACGCTAAATGATTCGGGTTGCTAAGAATTGGCACTTGCCCCTTCAGAACAGAAACTTCTCTACCCATCAAAACCTCCCACGGACTGTACAGAACAATCTTAAAAGACTCATAGAACAAAACAAAAACAAAAATACATAAACAGTAAGAACAAACCCGTCTGGGGCAATCATCAGGTGACGCACCTGAATATGGGAACATGCTCCCAATGCCCTTACACTTGTGTAGCTACACCAAGAAGTACGGCTCATAAGAGGCCTGAACAGGCAACCATGTTGTATATTGAAGAGCAACAGAGCAACCAGACACCAGGGTCGCCAGTGTCTGCATTCACATGCAGCCCTCCGAGCCCAGACTATGTTCACTTCTATCCATTGAAGGTCTCAGACAGTCCCTCCTTCTGCTGCTTCGCAAGCATGCTTTTGACCAATTGGTTGACGGGGTCTCCGGACCTCGTTGGTCAGGTAGGTGTATCTCGGCATCCGGGATCTTAAGAGTCTCAATGGCAGCGCATATGGTAGTAAACTGATGTTGAACCCTGTCAAGCTGGAACGAAATGCGAAACGGGAAACCCTATCTATATTGGATGCCCTTTCCTGCAAACCAGTTGGTGTGCGGTCTCATCATTTTGCACCACTGGATGGTTCCTTTGGACAAATCTTAGAATAATTACAGAGAGTCTCCTTTGTATGTCACCTCTCGTTGCGCTCTGGCCTTCTGGAAGAGGAGAGTCTTGAAGAAATTGACCCTTGTCAAGACGTCCAGTGGGAGGTTCTGCCGCAATTGGAAGTTGGAATATACCTCAGCGTCTCCCAGTATATCTTGAAAGAAGCCACAGATATAGGATTCCAATTCACACTCTGTCACTTCCTTTGGAACACCTCTAATTCGAATATTCTTTCAACGAGACTGGTTTTCTGCATCTTCCAGCTTCTCCTCAGATGAGCACCGATAGTCTTCAAGCGGTGCAAAAAACAGCTCAATTTGGAATCATTCAGCTGCACGTTATGCAACATCTCCCGGAATGAGCTTTTACGTTCCTGTAGTGTAGCGGCTATCTCCTTCTGGATGGGTTGAAAGAGGCGCGTGGTATCTCCTTTTGTGGCCGGCTGTGTTGCAGAGTCCAAGGACTGAGTTAATTCAAGGCTGGTAGAGGATTTTGGCTGCTGCAACATGTCGATGGAGGTTGCATCTTTTTCTTTAGCTTTGCCAGATTTCATGGTGGGGGCGAAAATGACCAGGGCAGCGCGCAGAGGGTGTGAAATGCGACCGATTAGGGAACCAAGATGCAAAAGTACAGCCGGTGACCTGTTTTAGAATGGCACGGGGGCCATTGCCTACAACCTTGTAAAAGTGGACTTGTGACAAGACTATGCAGCGAGCCTCCATTCACCTCATGCCACCCTGTACCAGTCAATCCCCTCTCATCAAAGTGCCGAGCTGGGGTGTTGTCCATCAGTGAGGCAGTCCTAGTATCCAATGTTGATACCAATATTCATAGCAGGAGGCTCGCTCAGAGTTAGGTGCTGCTGCAAATCAAGGTGTGGAACGCTGCAACCACAAAGAGCTTCCGTCCACGTCGGGCAAAGCAGTGATGACACGGGTTGGAAGGGGCTTTTTCTAGAATGCCGGTGCCGCAGCCAATCGGGCCTGTGATGGATATAATGGCATCAGCCGGGTCTTGTGCAACCCCAGGTAACTCACTACTGCCGTGGAGCAGCACTGGGGCACTCACCTCTTAGTGCGTTTGTGGCAATAGCCGCAATGTTGGTGCGGCCCAGAGCTGCGGGGCATATTCTTTGTATCGGCCCAAACCTCCAGGGTCACAGCTGTTCAATCATTCCAACAATGCCACAGGGGTTCCGGTGCCTGCCCCTCGTCACTCAGGGCAACAGCAGCCGGGTAGGAGGCCACATGAGCAGTTTTCTATTCACAGGGCCAAGCTGCCATTAGGCTCCAGCTAGGCCGTGCCCAATATGTGCCCAATCTGTGCGCCTGTGTTCTGAATGGTCTGGTTTTATTTTTACCCTTGTTGTTTTATTGGCCTGTCCTGTTTAGTATCAGTATTCATTCTATTTATGTAGCGCACCAGGCCCAAGGGCATCCGGGCGCATCACTTAGTTTCAGGCATGGTACAGGCATTTGAATTGAAGATGCATAAATATACAAGTTATACAAGAAATATACAAATGTACAATAGCAGGTTATAACAATAGGCTGTTAATGCTATAGTTTATGACTCTGGGGCAGAGTCACAGTAAGTCATGGATAGACAACCAGGCTATGGCTTTGCGCTTGAAGGCTGGGAAGGAGGATTCAGCTCTGAGACGAGTAGGTAACAAGTTCCATAACTTAGCTGCTAGGACTGGGAAGCTGCGTCCACCAGATCTTTGGAGGTTGAAGAGCGGGATGTCAAGGCAGTTGGTTTGGGCACTTCTGAGTGGTCTCGCAGAGGGATGTAGTGTAAATCTGCTGGCTAGGCAGCTAGGGGCTTGGTTGGCGAGGCTTTTGTGTGTGAGCGCAAGTGCTTTAAGAGAGACTCTTTGGGAGACTGAGAGCCAACAGAGATTCCATCTAGAGTCATAAATGTGAAGGTACTAGGAATGTTTAGAGCCGCTCTGATTGCATTATTTTGGATGATTTGTAATTTTTTAATATTGCATTGTTTGGTGCCCAAATAGAGGGCATTGCAATAATCAATTTTGGATAGGACCCGGGTCTTGGCTATTGTGGTGCAGTTGGCTGGTGAGAGGAAGGGGTGGCATGCTGTGATGAGCTTGCAGGTGTAAGATGCTGCTGATGATACTGCATTAGTTTGCCTGGATAGTGAGAGTGTGGAATTAATGTAGATACCAAGCGTTTTAGTATCCTTAGCCACTTTGATGGTGTTACCATCAATGATGAAGGATTTAAACCATGGGTCAAGCTTGCTAAGTCTTTGGTGGGAGCCAAGGATGAGGAGCTTGGTCTTTTCGTCATTTAAGGACAATTCATGCTGCGCCATCCAGGCCTGGATGACTTGATAAATGCCGTTGATGGCTAGGGAGTCAGTTTTGTGGTCTCCTGTGATGGGGATAAGTATCTGGGTATCATCGGCGTAGTTGGTATACGTGACGCCCAGTAGATCCAAGATGTCAAAAAAGGCGTTTTGTGAATACATTGTAGAGTGTCGGGATACACATGATCCTTGAGGGACTCCACAAGTGACTGGAGCGGGTTCAGCAGTGGCAGTAGGGGAGAAGACCCTCATGAATCTATTGTCCAGGAAGGAGGTGATCCAGGCTGTAGCTTTGTCCGAGAAGTGGGCGGCGGTTTTAAGGTGGCGGTATAGGATTTGGTGGTTTACTAAATCGAAGGCCGCAGAGAGATCTAAGAGGAATAAGAGGGCCAGTTTGCCCTTATCCTTCAGGTCTTCAATCTGGAGTTTATAGGTCTAAAAGAGCAGTTTCTGTACCGTAACGTGGACGGAAACCAGATTGCCTCAATCCCAAGAGATTATTGGTTTCCAAATACTCTTGGATCTGCAGGTATGCAGCATGATCAAGAATTTTTAGAAGAAAAGGGACCGTGGTGATCGGTCTGTAGTTGGTGGGTATGTTGTTCTGCTTTTAGGCTTGTCTGATGTTTTATCAGTTCTAATGTTCTGCGTTTGTGTTTTTGTTTAGCGCCAGTTTGCCTCTGGGCATAAAGTGCTGTGTAAACAAATGCATGAATAAATATGTGAAATGGTTTTAGGATATTCATGTTTGGCAGGCATCATTCATACAGAGATAACTGCCTATGCAGGCCACAAACAGTTGTAACCAGTATGTCCTGTAAAACATAACATGAATGGGCCCATTAAGAAATGCAAAGAACAAGTTACTTACCAACTGTAACGTTCTTTCGACTGGATGTTCCTCCCACGTATTCCTCATCTTGTGATAAATCGTTATCTCCAGCTTCGCTGGTTCGGAAAAAAAAATTCTCGGCAGAGGGCGCTGTGCTCGAGGTCGTGGCGTCGATTGTCCCTCGACGTACTCTGTACTCTGTCGACGTCACCAATGGTATAAGTAGCTCGAGCCGCGCCCGTTGCTTCAGTTCTGTTTTTTCGATGAAATATATATAAGAGGAACACCCAGGCGTGTCCCATGACCGATACATTCTTCATGAGAGGAAAGTGTAAGAACACGTAAACTGTACTGTGGGGTTGGATGGGAGGGTCGATGAGGAATACGTGGGAGGAACATCCAGTCGAAAGAACGTTACAGTTGGTAAGTAACTTGTTCTTCGAATGGATTGTGTCCTCCCACGTATTCCTCATCTTGTGATAGGCTCCCATAGCAGTATCAATTTTTGGAGGTGGGAGTACCATTTCAGTTTTCGTGGACAGAATGCAGAACTGCCTTTGCAAATAAACCCTCGTTAGAGGAGGCAGTGTCCAAACAATAATGTTTAACAAAGGTATGTATTGTTTTCCAGGTTGCAGCTGCACAAATGTCTGCTGCCGGGACTCCCCTCTTTAGAGCCGCAGAAGTAGCCATTCCCCTTGTAGAATGGGCACGAAGCCCATCTGGTGGTTCTTTTCCCGCTAATCTGTAGCATTCAACTATGGCTAATATGATCCAGCGGGAAATGGTCTGTTTTGTTACAGATAAGCCTAATTTTTGACCAGTATAACCCACAAACAGAGTTGGTCATCTTGTCTCAATTTAGCCATCCTAGAGATGTAAAAACTAAGAGCCCTCTTGGGATCTAATCTATGTAATCTCTCCTCTTCTTTGCCAAGGTGAGGAGGAGGATAAAACGTTGGAAGTACTATTTTTTGTGACAAATGGAAGTCCGAGACTACTTTTGGCAAAAATTAAGGTTTAACTTTAAGGACTACCTTATCTTTATAAAAAATAGTATATGGTGGTTTGCATGAGAGAGCCTGAAGTTCGCTAACCCTGCGGGCTGATGATAGGGCCACAAGGAGGACAGTTTTTAGAGTTAAAAGCCTCAATGGACATGAGTGCAGAGGCTCAAAAGGTATGCAAGTCAAGAATTTTAATACTAAATTTAAGTCCCAGGCTGGTACATGAAAAGGGACTGGAGGGTATACATTAGTGAGCCCCTTTAAGAATTGAATTATTAACAGTATTTTGAAATATGAAACCTCTTCCGAGGAGCGCTTGAAAATGGACAGCGCAGCAACGTATCCTTTTATTGTTCCTATCTGGAGCCCCAGATTAGCTAGGTGTAGCAGAAAGGAAAGCACCGTTGGGGTGCCACACTGAAAAGGGTCCACATCCTTGTCTTTGCACCAGTTACTAAACCTATTCCAGCGACATCGGTACAAAGACTTTGTTGCTGGTCTTCTGGCCGAAAGCAAGATTTCCATTACGTCATCCGGAAGATCCCAATCCTTGTATCTCAACCTCTCAGAAACCATGCGTGAAGGTTGAGTGTCTTGACCTCTAAATGGAGAACCAGACCTTCCTCTTGCGAGAGAAGATCCTCTCTTTGCGGAAGACGTATTGGAGGGCAGATGAACATGTCTAGAAGGTCCGGGTACCACGTCCTTCTGGCCCAATCCGGGGCAATTAGGATCATGGTTTTCCTGAACTTTCTCAACCTCCTGATTACTTGAGGAATCACGGGGACTGGGGGAAACGCGTACAGCAGTGGAAACTTCCACTCCACTACGAATGCGTCTCCCAGAGCTCCTCTTTGAGGAAATTCCCTTGAGCAGTACTGATCGCACTTCCGGTTGATCGCGGTGGCGAACAGATCCACTTGAGGGGTTCCTCAAAGGGCGAAGATCTCCAGAAGGACTTCCTGAGCCAGCTCCCACTCGTGAGAGACCGTGCTCTGCCTGCTCAGAGCGTCTGCCGCCGTGTTCTTCTCTCCGGCTAGGTGAATTGCCGACAGAGAGATTCCTTCTCGTATTGCCCAGAACCAGAGCTGCATTGCCTCTCTGCACAGTGGCAGTGACCCTACACCTCCTCTCTTGTTGAGATAGTACATGGCCACTGTGTTGTCTGTCATTATCAGAACATTCTTTCCCTGTACAGAGGGCAGAAAGGCCTTCAGAGCTAGTCTGATTGCCCTCAGCTCTAATAGGTTGATGTGTAGTTTGGACTCCGATGGAGACCAACGACCGCTGATTGTCAGATCGTTGGTGTGTGCTCCCCACCCCGCGAGTGAGGCGTCCGTCACTACCGTTATCTCCAGCCATGGTTGCCAAAAAGACTCTCCCTTGAGAATGTTGGCGTTGCAAGCCCACCATAGAAGATCCTGAGCAACTGCGCTCGGGACTTGCAGAAGATCCGACATATTCCCTGAGAACTGGGACCACTGAGTTCTGAGTGCCCATTGAAGGGATCTTATTCTCAACCTGGCCTCTGGTACTAGAAAAATGCAGGATGCCATGAGGCCGAGCAACCTGAGAAAATCGAAGGCCGGTAGACGTTGGGCATTCTGGAATTTTGTTACCATCTGCTGGATGTGGAGAGCTCTCACTTCGGGAGGCGAGGCTTTTCCCGATGAAGTGTCCAAGACTGCTCCGATAAACTGGAGTTTCTGGGATGGTATCAAGTGGGACTTCTTGAAATTGAGGGAGAAGCCCAGTTCGTGGAGAAAGTGGCAGGTGATCAAAAGATGTTCCTGAGCTTGTTCTGGAGAACTTGCTGTAACGCTCACCTGATTCCCACGGAGGCGCAGGTCTGGCTTCGAGTGCTGATGCTCTTCAATGGTGAAGCGCAGGACTCTGAAGATGGACAGGAAGGGCCCCTCTACTCTGGCTTCTCTGGCTCGCAGGAATATTCCCCTGTGCGTGAAAAGGGAGTATTACCTGCTGACAGAGTTATGCTCAAGCCTCCCACTCTCTTCCAACCCTCCACGATACCCTTCCACGATTCCCCGTGAAGTCTCACCTTAGGGTCAGGAAGGATGAGCTCTCCATCCTGCTTCTGATGCAGGGGCGCGTTGAAACCCAGTTACTTCACTGGATTGTGGATTCATGGGAGTTCAGATAAGCTTGACTATTCATGTAAGGCGCTGTAAAAGTTCTGTTGCAAGTTCAAAAGTCCAAGCTTAATAATAATGTTCATTGTCTTGTTGCAGCAAGCGCTAATGCTTATGTCTTTTTCCCCTTAGGGGCCGGGGTTCGGAATGCCGGAGATATGGCGCAGACCCGAAGTGAAACGTGCAGTTCCAGTAAATGACAGGTAAGTTCTGGATGAGCGCTCGGGTAATGTATTTGCATTCGCTCATTCAATGTCTGTCTTTTTTCCCCATAGGGGCTGGGGTCCGGAAAATGCCTGGAAGCGGCAAGACCCGAAATGAAATGGGAATGACCCAAAAGGTAAGTCTTAGAAGGAAACTGAGCTTTTCCTATTCCCTTCCTTCTCTCACCTTGTTCTTGTCTTTTTCTCTCTAGGCTCTGGGAAGTGGCTGTGGATCCGGATGATCGCTGCTGAAGATGGAGGCGCCCAGGATAGGTGAGTGAAATGCAGCGCTGCAGCGATCGTAGAGAAATGCTTTTAAAAATGATGTCTTCCTTTTCAGGATCGTCGGTGTGATGTCTCCGTGGTGCTGATTTAGCAGGTAAGGTCTTTTGTCTCCCTTTGCAGGTGACCCAGGATACTGACAGGCGTGGCTGAGGTCCAGATGCAGGAGCTGACACGGTGAGCGTCCAGCTGCGAGGAGCAGAACAACGCGAAGCGTGAGTTTCTGATCGGGCGTGGTTTAAATAGCTTTGGAAGAAGTTCCAAGTGTGTATCCTTCCACCGATCAGGTATGTATCCTCCCCGACCACACCCGGGTGGAAAGTAGTCCCACAGGTAAAGTAGTTCCATTCAGGCCTCAAGAGGGCCTGGATGTAGCAGCATGGTCTGCATCAGGTAAGTGCACATTAAAACACATGAACACATGTCTAGCTTTATGAGCCTGGCGCCTAAGGCGCCAGGACAGGGGTCCAACATGAGCCTGGCGCCTAAGGCGCCAGGACTGCGTCCAAAGGGCCCCAGCTTGGGCCCGCTGGCACTCCCCTGGGGAAATGATGCCATGCCTCTGGGGTTGCTGGGTCGGACCTGGCTCCTTGGAGGTAGGCATCATGACACTTGCTCTGATCAACCAGTCGTCCAGGTAGGGATATATGTGAATACCTCCTTTTCTGAGACTTGCTGCCACAACCGCCAACAGTTTGGTGAAAACCCTCGGGGCAGAGGTCAACCCGAATGGCAGAACTCGAAACTGATAATGAGAATTGCCAATCGCGAACCTCAGGTACTTTCTGTGCTTTGGGTGGATTGGCACATGAAAGTAAGCATCCTGAAGGTCCAATGATACCAACCAATCTTGGAGTTGGAGAGCCTGAAGGATCTGAGAAAGAGTCACCATCTTGAACTTGTCCTTCCTGAGGAACTTGTTCAAGTTTCTCAAGTCCAAGATGGGTTTCAGTCCTCCGTCCTTTTTTGGGATGAGAAAATATGGGGAGTACCAACCCCTGTTCCTCTCCGCTACAGGTACCAGTTCTATGGCACCTTTCTCTAGCATGGTTAAAATTTCCTGCAACAGGAGCAGATCCGGAATTTTGACGGAATTGGCTCCCGGTGGATGATTCTGAGGCCTTTTTAGAAAGGGGAGACAGTAACCTTGGGCTACTGTTTCCAGTGCCCAAGCATCTGAGGTAATGCCCCGCCATTCCTTCAGATGTTGAGATCCTGCCTCCCACTGGTGTTTTGTGTAACAAGGTCTCAGAGGGATTTGGAGGCGGCTGCAGGAGTGGCTGAGGGTACAGATGCCGCTCCTGAGGCTGATTTTGCACCTCTTCCCCGTGTTCCACGAGGGAAGTTCCTTTTGCCCCTTTGAGAGGCCTGTCCTCTTCCTCTACCAAAAGAGGAGTAGTATCGAAAAGAACGACCCCTCCAGGAAGATGAGCCGGAATAGGGTTTTAGAGGCTGGCGCAAAGAGGCGCTAAGTGATTTAGCTGCCGCTTTCGAGGTCTGAAGTTTTTCAAGGCTTTCATCAGCCTTTCTGCCAAAGAGCCTCGAGCCATCAAAGGGCATGTTGAGGAGTCTAGCTTGCACATCCGGTGCAAATCCCGACTTCCTCAACCACGCAAATCTGCGTAGCACAACGCTTGCAGCCATGGATCTGCTGATGCTATCAGCAGTATTCAGTCCAGACTGGAGGCATTCCCCCATTGCCTCCTTCCCATCTTTGACTATATTCAGGAAGCCTTCCCTTTCCTCGCCTTCCGGAATATGATCAGCCGCTGCCGAAATACAGTCCCACAGGGTATGGGTAAACCTGGCTAGGGTACAGGTGACATTTGCCGACTTAAGTGCCATACTGCCTGACGTGAAAACTTTACGTGCCCAGGCGTCCATTTTTTTATCCTCTCTATCTGGAGGGATAGTTGGATAAGCAGTTTGTTTTGAAGTGGATGCTGCTTGAATGACTAAACTCTCTGGAGTCGGATGTTTATTCAAATATTCAGGATCCGATCCAGCTGGTGATTTTCTTGGAAAAGTGCTGTCTGCAGCAGCAATGGTTTCTGGTTTCTCCCAGTTTTTCTCCACAGTCCTTTGAAGGGCCCTGTGAAAAGGGAGAACAGGATCCTTCTGAAGTCCCTTGACGATAATATCCGTCATGTCATCTTGTTCAAAAATGGGTGAAGTATTACCCCAACCCATGTATTCAACTACCCTGGTCATAAGACCCCTGTACCCAGCATCTGCATGCTCTACGGGATCAGGTTTGACGAACTCTAATTCTGGGGATGTGTCAACTCCACTGGCAGAATGTAGAGTATCACTCAGGTCTCATTCTAGATTCCTGGTCAATAACTTCTTCAGGAACTTGTCTTGTACCATAAGTAACTCCCAAAGGAGTAACTTCGTCTTCTTCTGAAGCAGACTCTTCATAGATTGCAGACATAGATTTGAAAAAGTGTGATCTGGGCAAAGGAGTGAATCTCCTTTCTTCCTCTTCCATCTGCTTCGAAGGAAATGGCAAATCCCTTAAAGTTTTCGAGGGTATCTTCGAAGTCTTCGAAGATGACTTCGATAATGGCGTTGATGACGCATGTGGCTTTGGTGTCGAAATTATCGACGTCGAGAGCGTTGACGAAGTCGTCGAAGTCTTCGACGATTTGTGTTTCTTGGCCGGCACTGGAGAGGTGCTCGACTCCCGAAGTTTCTTCGACGGTTTTACGTCAACTCGAGGTTTTTTGTATTCCTCGACGCTACTGGTCTTAGCCAGAGTAGCCTTGGACTTCCCTTTGTAGTCCAATGGAGCGACCTTAGGAGTATGGCTTTTTCGAGGTTCTTTCGAGGGGGTCGAGGCCGCATTCTCGAAAACCTCCATCATCTTTTTGCAGAATTCTTCCCACTTCCTGGGAGAATCCGATTTAGTCGGACAACGAATTTCTTCGGTCGACTCTGAAGAAGATGATGATGATGATGAGGGAGATCTATGTCTCCTCTTCATTTTTCTCGATGACGACGAAGAATGTCTTGATCTACTTCTAGATCGAGATCTCTTCGAGTGCCTATGGCGATCCAATCCCTTAGAATCAGTCGCTTTCTTATGTTTTTTTGACAAAACCTTTTTTGAGGCCTCCCTCCCCACCGACAGTTTACCTCTCTTCTCAAGAAGAGCTTTTTCGGTCATCGATTGGCAGGAGCCCCAGTCGTCGGTTCGGTGACTGGAACCGAGACACCAGAGACAAATCTGGTGGGGATCAGTAATCGACATCTTAGACCCATAATCTGCACACTTTTTAAAACCAGTTCTGGGTGTCGAAGGTGTCGAAGATGATGACATTTTCTTCACAGAAAATAGAAGCACGCCGTTCGATAGCGAAGCGATCGGAAAAACAGAACTAAAGCAACGGGCGCGGCTAGAGCTGCTTATACCATCGGTGACGTCGACAGAGTACGGAGTACGTCGAGGGACAATCGACGCCACGACCTCGAGCACAGCGCCCTCTGCCGAGAAATTTTTTTTCCGAAGCAGCGAAGCTGGAGATAACGATTTATCACAAGATGAGGAATACGTGGGAGGACACAATCCATTCGAAATATATTTTTATTTAACTTTGCCTAGAATGAGTAAAACAAGGTATGGAGGGGCCCTTCGCTTCGAACACCAAAACGTGATAAAGAACAACATTTAGGGTCATGAAGAGAGGTCAGTTCCAAGTTCCTATCAAAAGTTACTAGACTAAAATGTTTGTCCTAAATGAGAAATCCTGGAAATTGAAAAGGAAACTACTAGCAATATCATTTTTAAACACTTGAGGCTGGGGTTCCTCCATTTAAACAGTAAGAAAACAACACAAATAATCTGACAAAAAAGGCTGTTTCAAGCACCAGGGCTGAATAGAACCCCTCAACTATTCCACTATGTTTTGTGAGCTCCTGCCTCTTTGTTGGATGCACTTGATAAATGGATAGAAAATTCAGAAAAATAAATGAACATGTGAGTGGTTATAGTAAGTTACTACATAAAACAAGGCAGTAAGAGTCTGAAATGTAGGGAGATTTACCATGGGTATGCTTCATCCCCCCTCCTAGTGAGACCCCAGGAATTCGGTATAGCTATCGACTCTTTTCAACAATAGCACTCTATCACAAACCACCACCACCACCCACTCACGTGTCTGACCTTTCTTCTTGGGCTGCTTAGTCGAGCCTAGCCAGCCACTGAAGTCCTAGACTGGCGAAAATGTACACATGCATCTCCTAATCTACAACTCTTAGAACCTCCAGCACATTGACTACGGTCACTGAGGGTGTTCCAACCACAAAGCGCATTGAGGCCATAGAAAGCGGTGGTGGGAAGAGCGCTAGTAGTGTGGTGGGAGGAGCGGTAGTAGTGTGGCGGGAGGAGCGGTAGTGGTGTGGAGGGAAGAAGTAGTAGTAGCAACAGGAAGGTGTGGGTTTTTTGGGTGAGGTTAGAGTAGGTAGCAGACCAAGAGTCCAGAAAGAGGAAAGACTATATGGCGTAGTGTGGAGGTGCTTTTTTGGAAAAGTTGAGGTATCAGCTGGTGCAAGAAAGTGGAGTAGTAGTGGTGTTGTGGGTGTAGTAGTGTGGAACAGGGAGCGTTAGTAGTGTGGAGGGAGGAGCGGTAGCAGTGTGGAGGGAGGAGCGGTAGCAGTGTGGAGGGAGGAGCGGTAGCAGTGTGGAGGGAGGAGCGGTAGCAGTGTGGAGGGAGGAGCGGTAGCAGTGTGGAGGGAGGAGCGGTAGCAGTGTGGAAGGAGGAGCCGTAGTAGTGTGGCAGGAGGAGCAGTAATATTTGGAGGGAGGAGTTGTAATGGTGTGGAGCAAGGGAGTAGTACTAGCAAGGAGGGGTTGGTGGTGGCGGTAGTAGTACAGAGATGGGAGTAGTAGAGGAGAGGAGGTGGGGGTAGTAGAGGGGTGGAAGTAGGAGTAGCTGTAGCTTAGGGAGGGGAGACCAGTGGAAAGCAAGAACGAAGGGTGGAGGTAGACCACAGGGAAAGGAACAACAAAGGGACAGACGAGGAAGAACCAGGGAGAGGGGAAAGACGGTGGGAGGAGCGAGAGAGAAATACAGGGAGAGGAACACCAAAGTGCAGAAGAATAAGAGGATGAAGACCTGCATGTCTGGAAGTAACAACCCTTAAAATCATACCTTGCGGAAAGTTGCTGGATAGGAACCCTAGATTGTTTCCTGAGGGAGACTAGACAGACCAGGCATTTGCCTTTAGGCTATTACCTAATGCTAGATAGATTTTAGAGAGTACGGGTTAGCAATCACTAGCACCAATCCGGGGTCCAAGCAGTCTGAGTGGGACTGCTCACCAGTGCTGGCCCCAGGTCTCCCAGCCCCCTGTGCAAGATGTTTGGGGCCTCCCCCCCACTTTTCTGGGTCCACGCAAGTGTCGTAACCCAGAATAAAATGCTATGCCACCATTTCTTTTAAAAAGTGATGTTGGGTACATTAAAAGTAATGCCACAGTAAGAAAGCGCTAGACTGGCTGCCCCAAAATGCCAACCTAGCCCAGTAATAACCTATACCATGCTTGCTTTATCGTAGAAGCCCAGAAATACAAGTGATGCCACAGTAAGAAACGGCTAAACTGGCTGCCCCAGAATGCCAGTCTAGCCCAATAATAATATGTTCTGGGGCAGCCAGGATCTTTCTGGCTTGCTTGCTTGATCATCGATGCCCAGAATTACAAGTCATGCCATAGTAAGCCACATCCATACACAACATTCACTCCCTTATTTACTCAAACCATCCACTTGTGCACTCATCCACCATACTACACTCGCTCATTCACAATCACACACATTGCATACTACATAACACAGATCCTTGCATGCATGCATACATATATACATACAACAAACATGCAGCACAAATTCACGCGCACTCACACAAGAAACACGTTCTTTTTCTTATCTGCTCCCTTGTTCCGATCGAATACGTATTCATCTGGAAGGTCTCCCGCGCTCCAATGTCCGCTACGCAGACAGGAAATCAGAAAGCTGATTTCCTGTCACGCACTGGAGCGCCACAATGCATCTAGAACGTTACTTTGAAGTTGGGCTTTCAGAAGTCTGGGCGCACCCAATGTTAAAGTAACCCGACTTCAAAAAGCTTGTGTAAGGCCGGCTTAAAGGGCGATTATGCCTTAAACTGGCCCTGCTGCTCATTCATAGGTTAGAGACAGAGGGAGGGCTCTCTGTTGAAAATCAAAATAAAGACCTTTCAATCTCATCTAGGCGTTGTTTACTGGAGGCCACATGCGACAATGTATTTTTCCAAATGCGCTTGAGGGGGATGGAATTCTAGGAAACTGCTGAAATGCATATCATAATTTAGGAACTAGAACCATCTTTGTTAATGACATTCGCACCAAAATGGATACTGGCAGTATAATCCATCAATCAATTTCTTTTCTCTAGGTCCCCTAATGGTTTTATACAGCTTGAGAAATGATGTTTCACTCTTCACTGCTAATTTAACCCCCATATATTTTATTGCGTCTGTTTTCCATTTGAAGCTCAGGTCTTCTCCACACCTACCCATGCAGGTATCAAGAAACAATAATTTAGACTTACTTCAATTTATTTTTAAACCTGCCACCGTCCCATACATCTTTATATCTACAACCATCAGCACCAGGTTTACTTGAGGTTGTTAAACATAAGAATAGACTGTCTGCATAATACTATATTACTTTTAACAAATCTTAATGCCTTCATCAGCATGCTTGCCTTTAAGCTGCAAGAAAGTGGTTTTATTCTAAAGTGTCAAATGCTTTTTCAGACCCTAATGTTGTACGGATCACTGGTATTTCAAGATTAATATTTTGCATTAGAGTAAAAACACTATGTGAAGAATCCTACGGATCACTCAGAGAAACCCTGCCTAAAGCCTCCTCCCAGGTGGCCAGGCAAAGGCAGAAGCGTTCTGATCCTGACCTTGGTGGTGGTATACTGCAGGAGGATCACCTGGGAGGAGACAAGGCCATGGGTGGTGAGGAGATCCTGTGGGATGAGACGGTATGTGTCCTTTGAAAAGGAAAACATTTCCAGGTTACCAAAACAGGTAATGGCTTATTGTCGTTATAATATCCCCGATACACATATAAAATTGTGGTTCTGGACATAAGTATCAGAAAACCAGAGAAAACCTTACCAATGGAAAGATCCTTTGGAGTATTTCAGGATACACATACTCCTTACTCCCAAAAGGTATAATGTAAAGGAATCTAGGAATGTTGCCTTGAATACATTGTCTTCTCCAATAACATCAAATTCTAATTTAATTTTAAGTGACCTTAAGGGAAGCAAACCTACCCTTAAAGTCAAACAAAAACCTACAAGAATTAACTTTGTTGTTGGGGACTACATGTCCCATAATCCCTTGAGTACCGGGACGAGAAGAAGATGCAAATTGCAGTAGTAGTCAGGCAATTAAGTCTAACAGCCCATACCTAAAAGAATAAAAGAACCTGAGAAGCATAAAAGGCCCGCACAGGTGCAGGCAAAAGGGAGGAGCTGGAACTGTGACTGGATTGCGATCCGTAGTAGCAGAAGGAAGAAGGCACAGAGCTGGAAAACCAATCAGAAGTAGGAGAACCAAAAGGGATGCCAGAACGTGGATGCATCAGATTTCACCTGCTTGTTCTGACAGGATCTTTCCCCCCTCCAAACTCTGAAGTGCAGAGGCTGCGCAGTGGAAGACGTACAGAGAGGCTGTCTTTCCCCATGTGAGCCTGATTGCTGTGGTTGCTGGGCAGGAGACGTGTCAGAGACAGAGGCGAGGAGCTGTGGGCGAGTCGTAGGTCTCAAGAGCGAGAGGGGCTCCTTGATCGAGTGACCGGACCGGAGTCGCCTGAACATAGGAAGGGTGTGGGTCCCTACGAGGTCAGAAGCAGTAGAAGTTATGCCCGAAGTCATGGAAGTCGTGCAACCCGCATAACAAGGATTGCAGAAGCCGGTAAGTAAAACCTGGTATTAGGATTCCTTGCACAAGCACTGCCAGCAACCGTCCAGTCTATTCTTCACTCACGCAGAAATTAGCTAAAGTTGTTCTATGCATTTACTAACAAGGGAACAATGGAAAGTCGCACTTGCATGTGAATGGAAAGGTTTCTTTTACTTGTGTAGAAGCTGAATGCTACCGGAACACTATTGTTAAACCCTTAAAGTCTTTAACCTTCACGAATGAGTGGTCACATGTACCTTATTTTGTTTCCCAAACGAAGAGTGAACATTACTGGTCGCGTGTGTTTCATTAAGCAGAATAATTGTTGTGAAACACCACTATTGAACACTTAAAGCCTTTAAACTTCATTAATAAGTGGTTGCATGTGCCTAATTTTGTTTTCAAAGTGAAGAGTGAACTTTACCTCTTTATTGTAACAAACAATTACTCTTCCTACAAGAAGTCAAGTGTTTAATTCTAGATCTACATTTGGAGAGAGCACAAACATTGCCCAAGCCACAAACTGTTCTAATACTTATTGTAAGCCCAATCGAAGATATACCTACCTTAGATACAAGTGTGCAAGCATTACAAGAAGCCAAGAGAGTGGCAGCAAGACCTCTGGCTAATTGTGTGGCGGACACTGGCAAAGAGGTGAAGGCAAAGTTGGTGAACGGGAACCTTGCTGCTTATATATAATACTGAAGTTGTTGTAGTTGTAGACAGACAAGAGAGACAAAGAGGCTGCCTCTTTTGAAGAGATATTCAGAGGAAGAGTGCCTTGCTTATTTTAAGGTGTTGCAGTGCCTTATGGTGAATCTTGTCCAAACCTGTCTTTGAAATATAAAGTACTGAAGCTCTGGTGGTATAGTTGAGTTGTCAGTTGATGCTTGACTTCAGTAGTTCAAGTGAAGTGGAATGCTATGGGGTCAAGGAGAATGTCCTCATAGTAAACTGGTAGACGTGAAGTTGTTGAAGTAGAAGCTACAGAACTGAGAAGCCATTGTTGGGGAGAATTCTCATAAATGTGCTAATTCCCTTTACCTTAGAGACCCCCAGCAACTTTGCGGGATTTTGAGGACTAAAATCTGGTGAGAGCGTGAGCCTTTTTCCCCACTCTCTCATGTATTTTGATATGTGTTTCACTCTTGTGTTCTTTGATTGTGGAGTTTTAGACAACTCCAAAGGCATCATGTTTTCATGTGCATCACACAGCACCCTGCAGTGACACAGGGAAGCCTTTCAGGCTGTCCCAAGGTTTAAATACCTTCTCTGGGATAAACTACTGTTTCCCAGAGAAAGTAAATTGAAATTGACTTTACTAGATTTTCGAAATTCCTAGAACCAGCACACACTATTTTACAATAGAGTGCTGGAGGGGTAACTTAGAATCCCCTATGTCTAGAAACTCATGTAGCAGTCAAATGCTATCCTTTCCTCTAGAAATGGCTGGTGGCAGTGGTTTTACAATGAATTACCATGATTTCCAGTAGTGTTAAATCGAGGGAGCCATGTTTTTCAAGATGGCGTCTGAGCCTCCTTTGTTTAAACGGGTCCCGGTCTTCTTTTTTCGCCATTTCTTTTTGGAAAGGCCCTTCTGGAGTTTGTCTCTGCGCGCCAAACCAGGTTTGGTCCCTTTGTTCCTACACCTTTGGCGGGCTTCAGGACTGAAGACCGCCTCTGGCGCCCGAGTGTCTGGGGTGGGCAGGAAGTGAGGGAGGTGCCCGAAACTCCCTGTACCTAGTCTCCTAGGAGACCCAAATGCACTCTGGCATGATTGGCTGGCTATCCAGCAAGGACAGCCACCCTGCTGGGTGAGTGGCAGCTAGGCTGGAATGAATGGGGGAAAACGGTTTAAAAAGGCAAGTCTCTTGGCTTGGAGGGCAGAGTCGACCACTGGAACGAAAGAACCGAAGACAAGCTATAAGAGGAGAGCTGCTGCAACTCCTGGACCTTTGGTTTTCCCGGTGAAGCCTTGCTGCAGGTGTGAATCGCCAAGTTCATCTCGACAGAGAAGCCCTTCAAGGACAACTTCTCCCTTTGTGTTGGTGGGACCAATCAACTCGTAAGCCACCTGGATACCATTCTTGAAACTGGTTGTATTTTCCTCAGAGTGCCGCAGGAAACCGAATAGCCAGGGAGAATGACACCAGTTTGTGTGCTTGACTACAGCTACCAAAATTGAAGATTTGCCATTGCCAGCTTTTTCGAGCAGTCCCCGTGCAGTGCAGGAGTTCCCCGACGTCCTCCCTCTTGTTCCTACGACTGAGGCTCAGGAACAGCGAGATCTGCAGGAACTGCCAGGAACAGACGTCTTCAGCTGCATCTTTTTCTTCATTGAAAGGTACTATGAAAACCCGACCGAGAGAACTTACCTCTCACTGCGAAAGTGCTTGAAACTTTGGCAACTTGCAGGCCTAGTTAGCTTTTAACCCGACATATGAATCTTTCTTTTACTAACTACTACTGAGAACATTGGCAAAGACTTTTCCGCTTAACTTCCAGAACTGCTGTATCCTATACAAGACTTTAGTCCATTAACTTTGGCCTAACCTATTGCATTGAATAAACTCCTCTGGGGAACTCAAACTATTTGCACTGTTTAAGAGTAACTGTAATTTAGTTTTATTAACTTATACCTTTTTGCTCCTACTTCAAATGCTCTGAATGCCATTTAACTCCTCCTTCAAAGTAGTTTAAATGCCTCAGAACCTGATATTGTGAAGTACTGAAGTATATTCTTGTGTGCCATAGATTGGCTCCTTCTAGTGAAGGTTTTATAACTGACTGTGAAATAAATGAAGTGTTTTACCAAGAAACCTTGAGTATAAGAGTCTATTTGAATACTTGTAATTATAGTTCTCTGTGTAACATCCTTACAGCTCACATTCCCTCTTGAGATAAGCCTGGCTGCTCAGCAACGCTACCACAAAACTGTGTAGTACAGGCTTATTTATACCAAAGTTTGTTTTTTCTTACACCTGTAGTACTAGTTGTGTGTAGTGTACCAAAGGGTACTGCATACAAACATTGCCTAACAGCCATCCTGACAAATATACCTACTGTACTTTCTAACCTGAATAGACGAATAATCATTGTTAACCAAGACTTTTGTTCCATTAACGTTCTGGAGGTGGTATTTATTTTTGAACTGTGTCAAGTCATATTGGATAAATGGAAGTGGAAATGAACATCATAGCTGATAAAAGCACTGATGGTATTCTGAGGCAGTGGAAGGTCTTAATTCCATCAGAAGAAGAACATGTGTTATAGTTGGAACTGTGGTTAACAAATCTTTACCCTGATAATGACTTTAAGAACTGACCCGAGACTTTACTACCTACATGGATTTTCCTTATATTCTTTCGATGAACACTGAAGACGAATACACCTCGAGTCCTGCGAAAGGGAGGGCGGGAGGGCTCAGCCAGGCAGGTTGATAAAAGGTTACCAATATATTATGAATGTCATTGTTGATGCTAACTGAATTGCCATATATTTTCTTTAGTATTTGGTGTTTAGTGTGAGGGCCAGTCAGAATTCCTGTGTTACAATGTTTCCCCTTAGTTTTGTTAGGTAGGGAAACCCACAGTAGAGTTGGGCAAGTGAGGTATTTTGATATAATTTCTGTTCTAATAAAATTGCATATTTTGAACAAATATGAAAAAGTTATCCGCCTTGCATTGCTGACCCCTCACAACTACCTACATTATTTTCTGCTGCTCTGCCTGGTATAAAACCCCACTGATCTGACAGTATGTGAAATGTCATTTAACATATTGGGTGGCACAAAGCTAAGCAAGGATATTTTGTCTGTGGTAAGGATAATGGTCTTTTGGATGGACAATCTTAGGGAGATTAGTCCGGTTTGAGCAGGATTCATAGATATTGAGGAGGAAATGAGCAAGTTCTTCGATATATGGTTTATACCATTATGATTTATTAGTCATAAGCTTTCAATTCCAACACCATAATAGGTGTGATCATGAGCACACCCAGCATCTGTTCCACCCAACCAAAGGATATTTTCTGTCATACTCTGAGATGGACATTTTGGGTGTGAATAACTGTTTGTATTAAGCTGATAATGTAATATTAACGTTTTCATCTGTAGCTATTGCCCACCATGTCACGTACGACTTGTAATACTCCTTTCTTGCTCGAGTAACCACAAATGTATTCTTTCAGGTCTATTGTTCTCCCTATATTGTCTTGCTCAGCATTTAGATTATACATACTCAAGTTCCTTTGCTGCTTCTTCTTGAAATTCCTCCAGCTTCTCCTTTATTTCACCCAATAGTGACTTTATCTGCAGATATCAAACATTGTATCTGTAAACTTTCTGTAGCGAGTACAACTAATTCCTCATGAGTTGCTCCTGAAGAGATGCATGAGCCCTGATGAAGCCTTTAAATGCCTCCCATAATATCCCATCATCTTGAACTGATCCTGTATTCTTCTCAAAATACATTTCATCGTCCACAATACGTTGTTTGAATATATGGTCAGTTATTGTTTCCTGTTTAAACTGCTATTTATCATAATGTAATGGTCTTTTGAAGAGGATGAATTGCAGAACTAGCGAATGATCTTCCAACATTCGTGGCAGGATTTTGCATTATCGAATATTAGTCAAACACCCCCCTCTGGACACCATGGCATAATCAATTAGTGCATCGTGTACAGAAAAATAGGACAATTCCCAACTTCATCTTTCTTTTTGTCCTGACATTTCCTTCACCTTATCCAACTTGTGCTTCCTATGATTTAATTAAGTCTTTCCTTTTAAGACTTTCCTTTTGTGATCATCACTATTTTAGCGCATTCCGAGCACAGCCATGTGTTTGCCATTTAAACATTTTCCAGAGAAGACTTACCTTTCCATTACAGCCAAGCATTCCTTTCTCCAGGTAAACCGACTGCCTCGCCGTAACCGGAAAGTCCCAGAGGTAGCAGTGATTGGAGGAGGAGTTTGTCTCCAATCGGGGTCTTCTATTGGTATGGGAGCCGGCCTCATACTTAGCGTTGCTCCTGAAATGAGGAACAATAGTCAATTTCTTGATCAAACAAACACACCAGTCTTCTTGTCATCAGAGTTCTCTAGTAATAACTATAAATGGAACAAGAGGATGTGGTGTGACAAGATACAGTTGGGAGTTGTAGTTAAATGTTCACAACCACGCTGTATACTATGCTGGTCTGGAAAAATATACACAAACCACTCATTACACAAAGCGTTTTTTGGGGGGGCGTTGAAATCATGTTTTATTAAAATTATCTTCTATTAATTTCCTTTTTAAAATGTAAAGATTTAAAAATATTCTCTACCCAGATAGAAATGTAGGTTATATATTTCATTGGACTAGAATACACATGCAAATATGTTCCACCTAGACATTTGTTTATGGGATCACACAACATCCTTTCTAGACACTGCAGCGATGACAGGGGCGACATCCCTTTATACAACTAACAGCACATATTTAAATAACAGTTACAGAATTCAAAAAGAGCCCTTGCATACGTCAAAGGAGTACTTAAGATGAAAAATAAACGTTCCCCATTAGAGAGCAGTTGCTTAATCTATTGGCTTAGTTTGCTTCAAAGCCCGTCCAATATTTACATGGTCATAATGCTGCAGCAGGGTGGCCCAGAGCCAGAATCGGGATGCCACCCAGACTGGTCCCGCAACTGTTGTAAAGTTTCCAGGAGCTGGTGACCGACCAAGAGCTTTGCAGGAAAACAGATGGCAGCTGTGGGATGTTTTTACCCATGCATCCAAGCCCTACAATAAAACTGTGCAGTACTGGCATGGAAAACATCATGATGGCCAGAACTCCCCAGAGAGTGCACAGGGAAAACATGAAGAATAGGCTGCCACCCATTTTTGCCTATGTTGTGAGCACAGGAGGGCACTGCCTAACCACCATTGGGCTACACACACAGTAGCCTGAAACCATTGGGAATGGCAATGCTGATTGCCAAAAGCAACCCAGAACTGTGGGGAATTCATTTTCTTAGTCCCAAAAATGGTTGCATTACCAGTACTCACCACTATCAGAAAGCCGGCGTTTTAAAACCACCATACTTTTGTGTAAAACTGAACAAATGAAACAAAACCAGACCAAGGAAAGACTTGCTAAGGGGTGGATACAATGTAAAACTATATTCTGAAATGACTTGAAGGAAGAAATTATTTAATGTATATGTAAAAATTGTAAGTGATTTAAACTGGGAACAAAAAGTGACATTTAGCTGAAACCTGGCTTAATGAAACTGGATTCTGCCTGACAACTACCCCCGACAGGAGTTGAAACCTGCTCAGCCACTCCCCTTGCCAAAAGGAGTTGTCACCTCTCTAATTAGATTAGGGGTGGAGCAGCTGGGGACTACAGGGAGTTGAACAAAGGCCTGTCCTGTACTCAGGCAAATGTTATATTGGGGGGTCGTAAAGTGGCTTCCTCTTAGGGGAAACTGGGATGGGCAGTGCCTCTGCTAGCAGCTGAGCTTGGGGGAAGTGGATAAACCAGTTATTCCACCCTGTGATGTGGGAAGCCACACCCCTTTTTGACCAGGGCATAATTTTAAAAAAGATAGATAACTCATAGTGCGGACTTGTCAGAATTATATAAGTAATATCATTATTTTTGTGATTTTTCTGTGAACATTTTAAGAGGTGTTAAGATCCTGCGGTGTATTCTGGGGGGTTGCTAGCGGAAAATAGGGTCTCGCTCCAAATGTAGGCATGTTAAAAATCTGACACTTTATCATCTGTGACCCATATCCCTGGTGCACATTTGTGTAAAATCTGGAAAGGTTTAGAGGTTGTTATCTGGATGAAAAGGGGAGAATTCTGTCATTCGTGGACACGACATCGTACAAAGACAGGGATCGGATGGTTTGGTGCTACAGAAAATATGTTAACTGGAACTACAATATTAGAAAAATGGTACATAGATAAATATGTATTTGGGTCAGAAATAGATTTGTGTGCAATCTGACAAGGGGAGGTTCCTCTGACCATAAAACCTACAGTATCACTCTGACTCACATTTCCTTCCCCCAATCAAGGGAGAGAGGAGGAATTGGACAATGATAAGTGAGAGGGGCAGGTTTAGTTATGACCAGGCACACACCCATTTTCAAAACACATAAAAAGAGACTGCTGGGACAGGTAGAGACATTCAATTCCATTTGCTGCGGAGCATGCTGACCGACGACTTCACATCCAGAGATCCAACACTTAGACTTCCAAGCTAAACAGAGACTACAGAACTTTGAACCAAGAAGGCCCACTGCAAGCAAAAGTATTTGTCAGCAGGCCTCAAAATCATTTGCAAACTCTTCCACAGCCGGGCGAGCTGTCTGAATTCTTTTGCCAAGAACTCTTGCCAGTACCCAGAAAGCAGTGTTACATCCAGAATCCACTTGATCCGGACCGGAAAGCAGAGCAGTATCCAGAACCAGAGGCCGCTGAATCCAGAGAGGCTAGACCAGCAGAGCAGAGCTGACCCAGACCGCTATGAGCAGAACCAGTGACCCAGATCGCAGTGAAGTGCCGAGACCAGAACCGGGGTCCAGTCCAAAACCTGACCAGATCCATGGCGAGGCCCATTCCTGCAAAAAATATCTTGTGAGTACCTAGCAGAACTGTGCAGAACCAATCTCTTAGTTAAAATAATCTAATCCAAACTATTTTAACCTAAGTAGAACTGCCTCCTAGAAATCGTGTCATCTGTCATTTTTAAAGCTGCACCACTGTCACCTGTCAATTCTGCAGCTGCAAGCTGTCACCTGTCATTTTGAGTTTACTTTAAATCCGAAAAACGACCTTTACAAAATCGTTCATATCTCTGGAACCGTTTGTCCTAGGAACTTTCCTCTGAAAGCTTAGAATCTCAGCTTTCCAACGAACCTAGAACCGACTTGCTACTCCTTATACTTTTGCCGTAATCACGATTCACGCACTCGCGAATTTTGCCGCGATTTGCGATTTGGCCTGATTTCTTTACCTGTAAAAAGATAGCAGTTTTTTGATTTCCTCTGCTAAAAATGTGTTTGCCTCTTAATAACCATCCCTGAATCATTGCTAAAGTGAGCCTGAGCTCATCCCAAGTATCTCTCACTCACCCTGAAGCTCCTAAAGGGAATTAAAAGCATTTTCAGCATATTTCTCACTTCATTGCCACCACATTCAAAGCACTTGGGCCTGTGTTTTAAAACTCATACCGGTTTTCTCTAAGCTTGCTGGGGGGGGGGGGGGGGGGGGAACTGAATTTCGTATTGTATTTGATTGCATTCCTCTTTCCATCTCCTTCCATTTCTTACATTGCATAGGGGAGGGGGGTGAATTGCCAGAGAAAAAGTGATTATCTTATCTTTTGCTAAAATCATATCAAGTATTTCTGTACTGCATTTTATTCCTCATTGCTTTTCCCTTGAAATCATAAAAGTATTTTTGCTACTTTATCCATACTATACTAACTCCTCATTGATTGTAAAGAAGTGTGCTAGTGCCAGATTACCCATTGTTAACCACATCATATGTCTAAGTGTACTATCAGATATTAATTTATTATAAAGTGTGATATATATATATATATATATATATATATTGTTTAAATTTCTCAAATAAACCTTTTAAACTTGCAAAACAGAACTACTTCTTGGCTCAGTGGGGTCAGGGGGATTCTAAGAGAGGGGTGTTATATAGGGGTAGTCATCCAGAACTCATGAACTGGACATAAAGATATATCAATAAGGGTTTCCATTCAGTATCCCAGACTAGGCATCGAATTAGCTGTAGTGTTGAATTGAATCCTCTTACACAGCCTTTTGGTGACTTCCACTTTTCTTTTACATATAACGCTTACATACATTCAAATATTACATATTGAATACTTACATTCTTTATCCCCTAAACCATTATCTAACTACACACAAAATCATTCTTGGGCGAATTAGGAACTTTGTTTAACTCCTGCTTGTTATACACCAACCGTTTCTATTTGGAGACTACAATCAACCACTACAATGCTTACAGTTTGTACAAGGTGTAACAGGTAGGCCCCCTTTTGACTTAAAACAGGTCACTACTTCATCAGCTATTCAGTACTTAGACTTGCCTAGCTACACCTCCCTTATTTTTCCATGCTCCAAAAATTGTAAGTTACTCACCATAGTGACTAACGTACTCTTAGTCCCCTTTCCTCCAAACTGCATGGGTGTCCTAAAGGACGGGAGACGGAACCTTTTTCACCAGAAAAAACCTTCTTCCCCTTTAAATTTAGAGGCGTGTGGCGGTGCAGATCTGGGAGCATGCAGTGCCCCGACTCTGCCCTCTAGCGCCACATCTCAGTCCCCATAGACGCGTCGACAATAGATGAACATTGCCTAATGACACCAGTTTTTATAAGGGGGGAGGATGGTGGTACGTAAGAAGGAAAGGGGACTAACGTGTTAGTCACTACGGTGAATTACTTATAATTACTCTTACGTCCCATCCCCTTGCCTCCATACTGCATGGGCGATTACAACGGAGTGTAGCCCGAGGGTGGAGAGGAGACCCTCATTAAGCAAACAGGTTTCTAAGAACCGCCTGCCTGAAAGCCGGAAAGCCGTGTCTGATCTAGAGCCGTCATCCAAACAGTAGTGCTTGCAGACAGCCGATGGGTTGGCCCAGGTGGCTGTCCTGCTTATGACTTGCCAGGGGACATGCCGCTGGAATGCAATGGAGATTGCCTTGGCTCTGACCGCGTGGGCCTGCATGTTGGATGGCAGTGGCTTATGCTGTCCATCGTATGCCTCTTTGAGGGCCGAGACCATCCAACGGGCTATGGAGGCCTGTTACCCCGGTTTTGATCTGCCAAAGGTGACAAAAAGTGTGTCCGACTTGCGGAAGCCCCTGGTCCTGTCCAAGTAGAATTTCAGGGCACGCCGGACATCTAGGCAGTGCCAGTGCAGAACTCTGTGCCTCATCTTTGGGCTCCTGAAAGAACGTAGGCAGCACTATTTCTTCGTTCAGCTGGAATGCGGAAGGCACCTTAAGTAGGAATGCTGAGTGCATCTGCAGGACTACTTTGTCCCTGTGAAACGTAGTATAGGGCTCTGAGGCGAGCATGCCTGGATTTCGCTGACTCTGCGAGCCGAGGTGAGGCCCACTAGCAAGGCCGTCTTAATGGTAACCACACATAGGGTGTGGCCTCTTGATGGGTGGGTAGAGTCTGGTGAGTCCCATCAAATGTCTCTTGGTAATCGGGTTGGAAGAGGAAAAGACCGCCTCCTCAGAGTTTCTGTAGGCCCCAATGGCTGCCAATTAAGTGCGTTAAGTGTCCACTTGCACGTTTGAATGGGCGAGGTGTGCCGAGGAGGAACGCACGTCGTCCAAGGTACATGCAATGGGGTCGATATCCCTGCTCCTGGCGCCCTGTTTGATCTCTAGATTAGCCTGGGAAAGGCTGAGGTGACATAGCATGACCTGCTCAGGAACCATGCTGTTAGGGCTAGTTTTGTGGAGCGAGGTGGATGACTCTGCCCCCTGCTGTGCCAGATGATGTGCTGGGCCTAGCGGAAGGCGAATGGGTGGTCTCTCAGAGAGGCTGAACAGCTCCGAGAACCATGGCCTGGCTGGCCACTACAGGGCTATTAGAATGATGCTGAGGTGGCAAGACTCCTTGATCTTGCACATCACCCTGCGTACCCTGCCCATACGGACGCAGCGGGAACCTGCCCTGCACAAATGAAGGGTAGGCTGTAGGCCACATGCTTGGTTGACACCAGTCCCACCTAGGCACAGGTTCCTCCACCTTCTCCCTGCCTAGGTGCGGTATCGGGCAGATGTCACGAATGTCTGGCACGGTGGACATTTTGTCGAGCTGCCTTCTCGGCTCACTGGGCCCACCCCGTCCAGGACTCTTGAGTGTGGATCATGGGGCCTACCCTGTTCCTCAGGCTGAAGCCTGGTAGGCGTTTCTCCCTCAGTGGATCTGCTGGTAGAACTATGTATAGGCACACCCTCAGACATACTGCCGGTACTAGGGTGTGGCCCCTCGGGTGAAGACCCGGTAAAAGAACCTTTCGGTCCCTCAGCACTGTCACCGGGAGGATCTACTGACCCATTGGCCTGTCGGCTGGTAGCTGATGTAGCCTTGGTACTCGTTCTGGTATGAGGACCTGAGCGGTCCCTCCCGCACGGGTGAGTCCTTTGGAAGGAGTCTTCCTTGTGGGGTACGCTGGAAAAGAGCAGCCCTACCTTGGGCTTGGATCGATGATAGAGCAAGTCCTTTAGGTCCTTTGGAGGCGATCTCTGAAAGAGCTCCCTCCACCTGGCTAGTCTGTTCTTCAGAGACCTTGAGCAGAGCGTGTTGCACGTGGTGCAAGCCTGCCAGCCGTGGTCTGAGCCAAGGCAATGTAGGCAGAGGGTATGGGGGTCTTTAGTTGGAAAGAGCCCATCACAGGATGGACACCTGCTGAACCCTGTAGAAGTCTACATGCGGCGGGGAGGTGCGCAACGCCTGAGGACCGAGTACCTGAATGATAAAAAGACAGAAGAGAAGAAGTATCCTCACCTGGAATTACATGGCCGAAGACAAACCCTGGAGCGCTGGTCAATTCATCCCATTCCAATCGATGCAGAAAAGGGGACTGGGGTGTGGCGGCTGAGTCAGGGCAGCGCATGCTCCCAGGGCTGCACCCCCGCACGCCTCTAAATTTAAACGGGAAGAAGATTTTTTCTGCTGAAGAAGGTTCCGTCTCCTGTCCCTTGGAAAGGACACCCATGCAGTATGAAGGAAAGGGGACGGGATGTAAGAGTAAGTGGTTCATGAGGGAGCCCCAAGAATTCTTGGAAACAAAATCAATCTCTCCAGGTGCAGATTCCTCAGGTGGACACAACTTGTTTCAATTAAAAGGTGACTAGAATGCTTTGTTCCAATTCAAAAGTGGGCATTTTTCTATGTATGCTTGATTCCAAATCACAGGATCAAGCCACAATACATACCGGTGGCAAGACAGTTTGGAGAAGACCTCAGGACAGGGACTTGAGAAATTATCATTACGGTATTTATTGCGTGCAGAGCTAGTTTCGGGAATCAACAGAGAGCTTACTGGTTTAAGGGGCTAAGTACACAGTGAGGGAAGCAGATCACAGGGGATAAATACAAGGAAGCAGAGAGCCAACAACAGGGGAGGGCGCGCAATTTGGCAGCAAAGATCCTCAAGCACCCAGGTGGTAGGGGGGTGGGGGAGACACAGGATTAGCAGATTGCCCAGTCTCATGTTAGGAGGGGAGTGGAGGGTGTGCACACCTAGGTGTTGGGGAGCAACATGACATGTAGACTAATCTAGACATGGAGCAGACATCAAGACTACAAAATGCATTTCTATGCTTAAATCCCCTAGCTCGGCAAACCAACAATCGCTTTACAACTTGTGAGAAATACCTTTTCAAGTGATAGCCATTTGAACGTGTTTTCCAGCCACTAGTGACCTTCAGAGCATTTAACAAGGGGAGGAAAATCAAGCAGAAAGGTAAGCAAACGGTATAAAAGAATCTAAATACTGGCACACCTTCGATTAAGAAAAAGATTGCTTGAGAGTATATGACATGACAAAATCTGGACTCAAGATGTGCACTTGCCACTAGTCACTGGCTAGTGATAATGAAATCCTGGCGAGTAAGAAATAGTGTGGTCTGCTCTGTGTGTGCAGAATAGTGGCAGCGGGTGACTTTATGGATGCCTAGTAGATTGCAAGTTTCCCCTGCCATAATCCTAGGAAGACACAGGGGTTCAGAAACCAAATACTTATTTTTTTACTTTAAGGAGCTTAGTTGTTAGACTACTTATGGTGAAATCCATCCCCTGTACATTTCAATCCAAACAGAATATATTGAAAATTATACAGAAGACGAAATACACAGTCCTAAGGACAGATGCAGAGCTAGACAAAATAAATTGAACAGCAAATAAAACTGGACACCAGAGGAGGAGCACCCAGATGTTATGTTCAAATAAAATAAAACCTTGAGAACTGGCAGAAAGGATAGCAAAGTAAGGGGAATCTACACAGGGCTTTAAAAAAGCAGAATCTAAAATAAAACCTAAAATGTGTGCATTTAAAGGGATTTTAAATTATTAAATCTATGGAACCTGCCTCAAGAATCTTGGAGAGATAACGGATGCAGAGATACTGGAGGGAACTGCTGGTAATGTAGAGGAAAGGGGCTCCAGTTAAAGGGATTGCACCTCCAAGCCCAGATTAACAGTGCCTCAAAGGATCCAGGTTGACATATTGCAAACCGCCAGACGGTGGGCAGGTACATGCTCACCACAAACTAGTACCCCAGATCCAAGTGGTGAAAAGAGGTACACCAACAGCCCAAGTAAATGATCTTGAAACAAAACTGGTAACAGACATTCACAGATCCAAAGAACGCTACACAAAGTTGACTCAGGGAGGGGGTATACAGAGCTCCGACGAGTGGCGAACTTGGATCAATAACTCTGTTTTGAAAAATCTGTGGATTCACTGGACGACTTAGAAAAAACACTACTGGTCTCAAGATCACCAGATCAGGCCGAACAAAGAAAGGATGATGACCAACCAAACAGCAACGAGGCCTACTTTTTACCATCCTCCTATTCTTCAGGACTCGAGGCAAACCTTCCAAGAACGAGCTGCAGGCCTATATAAGAATCTACAAAACCACAGCTATCGTAGAATTCCATTTCTAAAACTACATGAGGTGATGAACGATTCCATGAAAGACCAGGCCACATTGGGTGCCATGCTATACGCAAAAATTCACTTCCTAGAAGGATTTATTACAGCTACTCAATCCAGAATTGGAATGGATCATCTGAGATGAGTAACCGAGAACAATATCAAGGTAAGAACAGAAAAACAAGCTACTCCATCAACAAAGAAATAGCCAGGAATAGAGATGCCAGGGCCTGAGCCAACTGGCCTTCGGCCTCAACCCAGAGAAAGAACCAATAGTCCAAACATGGCATCTAGTTCAGAGGTGCTCATAGTCCACAATGCGTCAGCAGTCCAAATTCCCCTTCTAACGATAGCTGTAGAACCCAATTGCACAACATCTGAAAACCTAAAACCGGATGAAGATCTAATTGTTATAATCCCATCCAGGCATGAAATGCCTGGTAATACACAGCAAGGGATATGTGATGCCGCAGGGGTGGCCGGAGGAGTGGACTAAAGAATACCCAAAACCTTTCAAACCTTCCACTCAAACAAATTAAAAAGGCAAGGGAGGAAAGGGGTCCTAAGGAAACCAAAAAAATCTGAAACAATTACCAAAGATGAAATCAAATGACTTGCGTACATTTATGAGAAATCTAGCAATCCAGCCTTGGCCAACTACCGAACTTTGATCAACAGCGAAAAAGACCAGTAACCCGAATGTAAAATCCCTGGATCTCCTCAAACCAATGGAGTTTGAGAGATTGGCCCAGAAATGCCTGAGAGCCGGCAAACAATGGAGATCAAATATTAAAGCATTGCAAAGCCCAGAAACATGGATTGACAACCGGCAAAGGGAAGATTCTACATCAAATATTAGAGCACTGGAACATCGAGATGTAAAATTACTAACAATTACCAACCAATTTAGCTTAAATCAACTAAAAAAGGAGTACACTGCTTCCAAGTTAAAAACCTGCATGGAAACAGCGCTAAAAATAACCATGAAGTGTAGTCATGAGAGCAGTCCAAAATGTATGTTTGTTTATTTATTTCTAATGTGCACCAGACCGAAGGTATCAGGGCGCAGCAGTTAAGGCAGGTGCAAGGCTTAGGTTACAGAATACAAGATACAGGAAAGAATAAAACATATATACAGCTTATAAACAGGTGGAATACATATAAACAGCAGACGTGTCAAGAAATATTTCAGGAAATATTTGAGGGAGTGTGCAGAAGCAACAGTCAAACCTACATATCCGTGGATTTGAGCAGGTTAATGTGGTTCTGTCTAAATGTCAAGTAAGGTTGATCTTCTCTAAGAGGCTGTGGCAGTGAGTTCCAGAGTTTGGCTGCTTTCACGGGAAAGCTGCTGCCACCAGCCCTAGTGAGCCTAAATCTGGGCATAGTAAGACAGCTGGCGTTGCCAAGTCTCATCGGTCTAGTGGATGTTCTTCTATGGAATCTATCCATGGGGTAACTAGGGGCAGCATTGTTTAATTCTTTTTGAGTGAGGGATGCAGTTTTTAGAAGGATTTTATTGTGGGTCGAAAGCCAGTTGTTTTGGCGCCTAGTTACTGAGATGAACAAGTTACTCTCTTACCTGGTAAAGTTCTTTCGATGGGATGGTCCGACAACTTATCCCATATCTATGACAGTAATCACTACAGCTGTGCTGCTTCGGAAAATCTTTCAGCGTCTGCGTCCTGCATCGATGACGTCGATACGCCGCCCTCGAGTACCTCCTCCGACGGCTGACATCACTGGATGTTATAAGTAGGCCGCACGACGCCCGTAGCCTCAGTTGTAGTTTTTTCCCCAGAACGTGTGGCACCAGACTTCTGCCAGTCTAACCACACAAAGCCTTGCGGAAATGTAAGCTGCAATCGCATAAGAAATTCTGTAGCGGGGAAGGCAGGGAGGGAGCGATATGGAATACGTCGTCGGACCATCCCATCAAAAGAACGTTACCAGGTAAGAGAGTAACTTGTTCTTCGAGGGGTTGGGTCCTCCAATGTATTCCATATCTATGACAGACTCCCAAAGCAGTACCAATGCAAGGAGGTGGGAAAATAATTTAGAAAAAGGAATTTAGAATGCCCAATCAAATTGCGGAGCAAAGGATCGCCTTGCCAAAGGCCAGATCCTGCCCACGGATGGAATAGAGGGAGTAGTGACATACAAAACTATGGACCGAAGCCCAGGTGGCTGCATCACAGATGTTACATATAGGAACACCCCTCTGTAGGGCAGTAGAGGCAGCCATACCCCTGGTAGAATGGGCCCGCAAGCCGACTGGTGGGTCCTTACCCGCCAAGTGGTAACACTCAGAGATAGCCAGAATAATCCAGCGAGACACAGTCTGCTTAGTCACAGCTTGTCCCAAACGCTTTCCAGCGTAACCAATGAAGAGTTGATCGCCCACTCTGACCCGGGACATGCGTGAAATATAAAAGCTTAAAGCTATCCTAGGATCGGCCTATGGAGCCTCTCCTCTTTCTTACCAGGATGTGGAGGAGGATGAAAAGCCAGTAGAACAACCTTCTGGCCTAAACGAAATTCGGACACCACCTTCGGAAGACAGGAAGGACGAACACTAAGGACAACCCTGTCCTTCTGAAATACAGTGAAGGGTGGCTCAACTGAAAGTGCCTGTAACTCACTCACTCTGCGAGCGGAAGTGACCGCAACCAAAAATACAGTTTTAAGAGTCAACAGTCTCAAAGGGCATGAATGCAAAGGCTCAAACAGAGCACCCATCAGAAACTTGAGGACAAGGTTCAAATCCCAGCCTGGCACCTGGAAATGGCCCTTTTAGAAACTGAGAAATTAAAGGAATTTTAAAATAAGAACACTCTTCAGACAAGCGCCTAAATATGGACAGCGCCGCCAGGTATCCTTTAACCGTACCCACTTGCAAGCCCCTGTGAGAGCAGATAGTCTGGGTAGGGAAGACGACGTGGAGGGCAGATGGACAAATCGAGAAGGTCCGGGTACCACGTCCTCCGGGCCCACGCCGGAGCAATGAGGATCATCTGGGAACCGAACATTCACAACCTCCACAGCACTTGCGGGATGACGGGGACTGGAGGAAACGCGTGCGGCAGTGGGAATGACCACTCCACCACGAACGCGTCCCCTAAGGCACCTTTTGGAGGAAATTCCCGCGAGCAGAACCTTTTGCACTTCCGGTTGACACTGGAGGCGAAGAGATCCACTTGAGGGGTCCCCCAAAGGACGAAGATCTCCAGGAGAATCTCCTGAGCCAACTACCACTCGTGAGAGATCGCGCTCTGCCTGCTCAGAGCATCCGCGTCTCGTTTTCGTCTCCGGCCAGATGAACTGCCGAGATCGAAACTTCCTGCTGGATTGCCCAGAACCAGAGCTGCATCGCCTCCCTGCACAGAGGAAGTGACCCTGCTTCCCCCCTTTTTGTTGAGGTAGTGCATGGCCACTGTGTTGTCCGTCAGGATCAGGACATTCTTTCCTCACACAGTCGGCAGAAAAGCCTTCAGGGCAAGCCTGACGGCCCTCAGCTCCAACAGATTGATATGGAGTCTTGACTCAGACCGAGACCAACGACCGCTGACTGTCATCTCGTTGGCATGAGCTCCCCATCCCGTGAGGGATGGGTCCGTCATGATCATCACCTCTGGCCAGGGTAGCCAAAAGGGAGCCCCCTTCATCAGATTGCCTTCGACGGCCAACCACAGAAGATTCTGGGCGACCGAGGACGGCACCTGAACAGGGTCCGACATCCTGCCGGAGGACTGAGACCACTGGAGCTTGAGTGCCCATTGCAAAGATCTCATCCGCAACCTGGCTTCTGGCACCAGAAGAATGCAGGATGCCATGAGGCCGAGCAATCTCAAGAACTCGATCGCAGGGAGACTCTGGGCAAGCTGAAATTTGTGCACCATCTGCTGAATGTGATGAGCCCTCACCTGGGGAGGAAAACACAGCCCCAGGGACGTGTCGAGCACTGCTCCGATGTACTGGAGCCTCTGAGCTGACGTCAAATGGGACTTCTTTAAGTTGAGGGAGATGCCCAGCTTGTGGAGGTAGTGGCAGGTGACGGACAGAAGATCCAGGACTTGCTCGGGAGAGCGCGCCCTGATCAACCAATCATCCAGGTAGGGGTAGACGTGAATCCCTCCTTTCCTGAGATGTGCTGCCACCACTACCATGAGCTTGGTGAAGACCCTCGGGGCGTAGGTCAATCCGAACGGCGGGACCCAAAACTGAAAGTGCGAGTCGCCAACCGCGAACCTCAGGTACTTCTTGTGCTTTGGATGGTTCGGCACATGAAAATAAGCATCCTTGAGGTCGAGAGACACCAACCAGTCCTGAAGTTGAAGGGCCTGGAGGACTTGAGAGTAACCATCTTGAACCTGTCCTTCCTGGGGAGTTTGTTCAAATCGTGCAAGTCCATGATGGGTCTCAATCCCCCGTCTTTCTTGGAAATCAAAAAATAAGGGGAATACCATCCCTTGTTCCTCTCCGCTACAGGCACCAGTTCTATGGCGCCTTTCTCCTGCAGAGATTGAATTTCCTGCGCAAGGAGCTGATCCGGACTCTTCAACGAGAGATTCCCCGGTGGATTGTCGTGAGGCCTCTGCTGGAAAGGAAGACAGTAGCCGTGGGCTATGATCTCCAGAGCCCACACATCTGAAGTAATGGCACGCCACTCTACAAGATGCTGCGCCAGCCTTCCCCCAACCGGCGAACCATGGGACATGGCCTCATGACTGAGCTGAAGCTGCTGCGGCGTTGCCTGAGGGCAAAGAGGCAACTGCCCTTGGTATCTCGAGTACCTTGTTTTCCACCCCTGGCACTCCTACGGTGGCCCCTTTGACTGGCAGCTCCTCTCGCTTTACCAAAGGATGAGTAATAACGAAAGGAACCTCCCCTCCATTGCTGTCCCCTAGGACGAAAAGGCGGAGGTTGTTGAACTGCAGCACCCAACGACTTCGCTGCAGCTTTGGAGGTCTGCAACCTCTCAAGGCTCTCGTCAGCCTTGCTGCCAAAAAGACGTTCACCGTCAAAGGTCATGTTGAGGAGCCGGGCCTGCACATCAGGAGCAAACCCCGACTTCTGCAACCACGCAAACCTGCGTATTACGGTGCTTGCTGCCATGGACCGGCCGACGCAATCTGCCATGTGCAAACCCGACTGAACGGCCTCACACATGGCATCCTTGCCATCCTGGACCATAGCAAAGAAACCATCCCGTTCGTCACCCTTCGGGAATATGTTCAGCCGCTAAGGAAACAAAGTTCCACAGAGTGTGCGTGAAATGAGACAAGGCACATACAGAGTTGGCCGCCTGAAGCGCCATACCCCCTGAAGAAAACACTTTCTTCGCCCAACCATCAAAACGCTTGTCGTCCCTATCAGGAGGGATGGTAGGATACGACGCCTGGTTTGCTGGGGCTGTAGCCGCCTGCACCACCAAACTCTCGGAGTGGGGTGCTTGGTCAAGTAGCAGGGGTCGCTACTGGCTGGGTGGTATTTTCGCGGCAAAGACCTGCCCACTGCCGGGAGACTCTCCGGAGCAGTCCAAGCCACCGCCACCCTACTCTGTAGAGCCATATGGAACGGCAGTACCGAGTCAGTTGGTGGACCTTGGTCTAGGACAGGCTTGTCCAACCTTTTTGAATGTGGGGCCGAAGCATTCACTTTTTGTCACCTGGTGGGCTGGCGATCCAAAAGTGAACACCCTGACCCAAAACAGTATATTCAAAAGCGATGGTGTGTGACCTTTGACACAATAGCATCACAGGCATAGCCATGCAGTCCCAAAGATCGCTTTTGGTGTTGGGGGCAGTGATCAATGGTTAGTTTCTTGTGATTTCTTCCCGTGTGCATGTGTTGATATTTCTCGGAAATAGTAGGGGGCGACCATGCGTAGCGAGGGAGCTACAACAATCTAGGGAGGGTTTGGGGGGGGAGGAGGTACCCCCCCCCCCCAAGATTTTATTTCCAAATATGGGGCTGAAATTGTGCATTTTGCAGCAGGAAAAGTGACCAAAAAGTCATACGTTTACAATCAGTTCTAATGGGGAACATGTACATTCCATGTCACTAACAGCAGACAAGAACATTGTAGAACACAACACATTTTAATGATCAATGTGTCCACAGTGTAAGACAGCACTGTCACTGATGTAACACATTGACATGCTGGTTGTGCCCAAAATATGCCTCTGTAGCAACATGTCTATGCTGGCTGTTCCCAATTTAGGCCAGCATTGTCCTCTACAAAGCATTATTGATGCTGCCTGAGCATGTGCAGTGTGCCCAATACATATGCCAGCTTATCTCTGTAATACACATTCATTACTTCTGTGGTAATGAAAGAAGCATAATCCAATTCCAGGGGGCACCTGAGGCAGTAAAAGTCCTCCGCCACGGCCCGGTTTATTGGTCGGACCCAACATTGCAGAAATAAATTAATCGTGTCCACGGACCCGACAAACATTGAACAAATAAATAAATCGGGCAGGGGAGCCGACTTATGAATTTCCCGGGGGGTGCCCAAATATAGGTAGTGACATAACCAGCACTTATATTACCACATTTACACGTAGTCGCCAACTTGGTGCGAAGGGGAACGGGGGGGTGCAGAACAGTGGAAACATTGGCTAGCATGCACTGCATATACTAAAGGCAAGTAAGAAGGAGGTTTCAGCCTTCCAGTTGCATTCCAGTAGGCCAATACTGCCCCTACTCCACCCCTCTATAATCATACAGGTTGTAGTAGCCCTCAAAAGGCAGAGCAACAAAACTAGGATGGGAGAACGAAATGCCACAATCTCACTAATTTGGTGCAAATCGCGCAAGTGGGTGCATGGGAATGCCATGCGTGTGTGTGGGCTGCATACCCCGGATCACTTGCTCTTCTTCAGTTTGAAACTCTGTCCAAGGCAGTACTGTCCCAAAGGTGAGAAGTGTCATATTTTCAAATTAACTATGCTTAAGCACTTTGGGTTATTGAATAGTGCTGCTACATTCGGAGTAATTCCATCCCTTTAAATATATTAGCTCTTGTATAACCACAACAGTGTTGATTTATTCCGATGATGATGATGAAGATGTTAGACTTGCTCAATAGTTCTGGTTCTGTATCATTAAATGTACTTCAGATCTTCAGAGTCTCGGCAGGATAGCTCAGGGGCAACATGCTAGCCTTGGAAGCTAGACGACAAGGAGCAACACAGGTTCGATCCCTCTGGGTATATTATACCTCTACATCTGTGCACCCCTCTTGCCAAGAGGGGTGCACAGATGTACAAATACACCAAACCCAAAACGATTTTTAGAAATTGAGGGACAGACTTGCTTTGCATCTGTGCCTCCATTTCTAAAAATCGTTTTGGGTTGGGTGTACTTCTACATCCGTGCACACAGATGTAGAAGTATACCCAACCCAAAACGATTTTTAGAAATTGAGGGAGAGATGCAACCCAAGAGCCTCTTGCTTTGCATCTGTCCCTCAATTTTTAAACCTCATTTTTTTCCCGGCTTTCACCTGGGCCGCCAGAGAGAGACACAGTATGGATGGAACAAAGGGCCATCCATACTGCGTCTCTTCTCTTCGGCCTGGGGGGACGGAGCAGCCGCATACTCTGCGCCCCTGAAACCGGGCCGTGGCCTGTAACTGCGTCTTGTGCTGGGGGCACCAGAGGCAGTTACAGACCACGGCCCGGTTTATTTATTTGTTCAATGTTTGTCGGGTCCGTAGACCCGATTAATTTATTTATTTATTTCTGCAATATTGGGTCCGCAGTAACAGTCCTCCACCACAGCCCGGTTTATTTCTTTATTTGCTCAATGTTGTCTGTACAGCCTCGCGGGCCACATGAAATGGCTTGGAGGGCCGCATTGTGGTCCGCATATTGGACAACCTTGGTCTAGGATATCCGTAAGATCATCCTGAAGAAAATCCCCTGGTGGAGCAGACCACACCAAGTACTTGGTAACCCTAGACATAAGGCGCAGGTATGAGGAGTCGGCATGAGTGCCAGGCTCAGGTCTACAAATCTCCACCTCCGGAGAGGTGTCCAGACCACTGGCGTCGTGCAGGGACTGACGCAGGTCCTCAATTTGGCTATGGCCCATCTCATCTGGCACCGTATCAGGAACCATGCCATTATCAGAGCTCTCATCCACCTCTAAAATGTACTCAAGATGGCGGTAACAGGGCACAGAATGGGGAACAAAGCCATGCTTGACCTTGGCCAGAGCCTTTCTAGGGGGTTCCACCGTGCCCCGGGGTACCCCCGTCGAAAAACAGCCTCGAAAGGCGTAGAGTGAATCGGCGTTGATGCCGAACGCGGCATCGACGGCGTCGACACAGGCCTTGAGGGCGGAGCTCTGAGCGTGTCCCTCGACAGCCTGGGCGCCGACGACTTCTTTGGAGGCGGAGCCTCGAAAGAGTCCGTCGACGACCTCGGCGCCACAGGCGTCGACATCTTCCTCGAAGACACCACAGGTTCACACGGTCCTGGAACGGGCATGACGAGAACGATTCCCCTTGTCCGAGCGGGACCTTTCCCGCGAATCGAGCCGACCACCCGAGCCCGAAGGCGTGCAAGCGGTGTCTCTCGACAGATCACGACCGACCCCACTCGGAAGCGCGGTCAGACCGGTGCCCTGCGATTCGAGAATCGCTAGCATTTTCTTACCGAAGGAAGCCCATTCCCTCTGGCGTTGCATGCTTGGTGGGATAAGCGACCCACCGACGGGCGGAATCCTCGGATGAGGACGGGGAAGGCGACCGATGACGGCGCTTCCGGGAGTGCCTCGAAGAGGCAGAGGAGTGGAGGTACCTACTCCGGGACCGAGACACACTGGACTTCCAACGACGATGCGGAGAGTCACCCCTCGAATCGTCCGTCGAAAGCCCTGCAGACCTCAACTGCCATACCTTGGACACCTTACCTACCGACAGTTTCTTCTTGCGCTCCCGCAAGGCTTTGGACGTAAGCGACTGGCAGTCGACATAATCATCAGTGTCAAGGGCCTCCCCGAGGCACCAGAGGCAGGCGTCGTGCGAGTCCATCAGCGACATCTTGGACCCACAGTCCCCACACTTCTTAAAGCCCGGACGCGGGGTGGAAGATGAGGAAGACATCACAAAGGATAACTTCACAAACTAACAGATTCGAAGAACCGAGAAAGAACAGAAACTCCAAGAGTCGAGGCGCGCCGAGATCTCCGAAGCGAACATGTTCACGGAAAAAACGGAACTGAGGCTATTGGCGCCGTGCGTCCTACTTATAACATCCAGTGACGTCGGCGGAGGTCCTCGAGGGCAGCGTATCGACATTGACGCAGAAAGATTTTCCGAAGCAGCAAAGCTGTGGTGATTACAGTCATAGATAAGGAATACGTCGGAGGACCCAATCCCCATCGAAATGTGATCTTCGGGTCACTCCTAGTGCGGCTCTTAAGGCGTTGTTTTGAGGATTTGTATCCTCTGAATAATAGCCTTATTAGCACTGATGTAGAGGGCAATACAATAATCTAGCCTGGAGAGTATTAAAGCTCTGGCCAGGATCATGCAGTTATCGTTTGACAGGAAAGTTTTGCTGGACCTAAAGAGCTTACAGGTGTAGGCAGCGGCGGAGGCCATTGATTTCACTTGTTTGTCAAAAGAGAGGGCACGGTCGAGGTAAATGCCCAGAGTCTTTACCTCCTTAGCCACCTTAATAAGGTTCCCGTCAATGTTGAATGATGAGTATTCTTGGCCTAATTTCTTAAGGTTAGTGTGGGTGCCCAGGATGATAAGCTGGGTCTCGTCATCATTCGGGCATAGATCGTGGGTGGCCATCCATGCCTGGATGATGAAATACACTATTCACCAACGCAAATCCTTGTCGGAATCCCCAGAAAGTGGGAGGAGAATCTGAGTATCATCTGCATAGTTAGTGTAGGTGATACCCAGAAGGTCCAGATCATCGAACAGGGGCTTGGTGAATATATTGTATAATGTGGGGGAGACACAAGAACCCTGGGGGACACCGCACGTGATAGGGATAGGGTCCGCCGCAGCTGAAGGAGAAGGCCCTCATGGTTCTGTCGCTCAGGAATGATTCTATCCATCTAATGGCCTCTGTGGAGAAGTGGGCCGCCGAATCTAGGTGGTCACATAGGACCTTATGATCCACAAGATCGAATGCGGCCGAGAGGTCTAACAGTAGGAGAAGAGCTGTTTTGCCTTGGTCTCTTCACTCATCAACCTGAACTTTCAAGTCAATGAGGGCGGTTTCAGTCCCATGTTGAGGGCGGAATCCTGATCGTCTTCCTCCCAGGAGTTTATGGAGTTCCAAGTATTTTTGGATCTGTGTACAAGCAACCTTATCAAGTATTTTGAGCAAGAAAGGAACCGTCGTGATGGGACGGTAGTTAGTGGGAATTAATGGATCTAGGGTTTGCTTCTTTAGCAATGGGAGCACCCAGGATTGCTTCAGGTTGGTGGGGATGGTACCGGATGAGAACGAGGCATTGATTAGTTTGGATATAAAAGGGGCAAGATCTCTTGCTGCGTCTTTTATAATCTGTGCTGGGCATAGGCCTTGGCAATTGGAAAGCATAAGTGAGAGAATAACTTTTTCTACCTCAAGTATGGATGTTTTAGTAAATGGAATCTTGCAGGGCAGTTAGATGATGTTTCACTAGTGGGGAGGTCCGAGTTGTTCTGTTGTGGTGGCTGGTCAAGGGAGGCTTTTTTTTGGCTATTTTATTCTGGAGGGTGGTTACTTTGTTAGAGAGTGCCTGTTAAATATCAGAGCACCAAGTTTTATTTTTGATACAGCTATCAGGTGTAGGGATAGGAGATTCTAGTTCTTTTACTATGGTAAATAATTCCTTCATGCTGGAATTGGCATTAGAGATGCATTCATTGTAGGAATTGCGTTTAGCTAGACAGATTTCATTTTTATTTTGCGAGGAGATTTTAGTTAGTTTGGATTTATTATCCTCGGAAGGTAGTAGTCTCCAGGCGGTTTCACATCTCCTCTTTAGGAGTCGTAGGTCCCTTAGCTGAGGGGTTAGCGGAGGGGTAAACCACTTGTTTAGTTGGGATTTAGGTTTGCTAGGTCCAAGTTTGAATGGGGCAATTTTGTCAAGTGCAGTTAGCATGGTTTTGTTGTACCCATTAACCAGTGTGCCTGGATCCAGATTGTCAGCCAATGAGTTAAGGGTCGGGAGGATGGCATCACTTTGTCCACTGTGATATTCTTTTTGTTTCTTGTTGAACAGGGTGGGGCGATGGGTACGACTAGTGGGAGTTTTCAGCCAGTTAAAGCAACACCCAAGGCAGAAAACCTGCGGTCCTGTATGGCGGAAGACCGGGTAATAAACTCAAACAGGCACTATAGCCCTGGCGTCATGGAACATGAGAGGTCACAGTCGCTTGTTTAAAAGTGACGATTTTGCTTTTGAGAACTATGACCTGCTATGCTTCCAGGAAACCTGGCTATGCTCAACAGCTCTTATGGATGAATTCACAACTGTTTTGAATCCTGCAATAAAGGCCCCAAGAGGGAGGCCATCGTCAGGCCTACTGTTTGCAACAAAAATAGGCAGGGGGATAGCAATTGGGAGCACAGAAACTATGTATGCAAAGACTGGAATTGAAATGGGACCCTAAGATGTTTCCGGAAGCAAGACCTACTCTCCTGATAAACCTTTATTGGAATCCAGCTGGGATACGGGAGGAGGATTTTACGGAAGGAGTGAGGGATATCATAGATTCAGCATACATTCAATTTGAGACCTGCACCATCATTCTTTGCAGAGACCTGAACCTATTGTGTAAACTACCAAGCCCTGAACCAACAAATGGAACTTGTGGGTTTACACTCGCCAGCGGAAGAGAGGGGTCTGAGGTGGATTCACTTAATGGCGGAAAGGGACCTGTATCTATTGTATGTTCATACGCCAGGAGAAATCTCCAGGAGTCTGACCTGGCACAGAGGCACCCATTTACCAACCTTGGACTAACTCTTTGTCACAGGAAATATCCTTCCAACAATAAGCAAACTCGAAGTACTCGAAATTAATACTAGCGATCACAACCTTTTAGAAGTACAAATGGAAGTCAGGAAAAGTGCTAAAAAACTCATTAAAAATCAAACAATATAATTCAGGGACAAAAATTGACTGCAGATGATTGAAGAAAAAAAATCAAAGATCTGACCATCAAATACGAGAATCAGTTTGACACACGAGGAGAGCGAACTGCTTTAGTGGCACTCAACTATGTACCGATTTTAATGAGTTTTACTGAAGTAAACAAAATGGGAGGAAAAAGGGGGCTTGAGCATCGCCATTTATATGACACAACAATTGTCCTAGAGCAGAAGTTATTGAGACAAGATCTAAGACATTTGACAAAAAGTCTTCAGACTAAGGATTTATTAAGAATAACGAAGCAGAGGGAAAAGTGGTATAAAACTAGCTCAGAACATACAAAGCCATTGTGATCCAGAAACAATGCGGAAGCTTGTATGCTCTTGTCACAGACAAGAGAGATCTGTGTGCTGATTTACAATAAGGAAGAAAAACAGGCCTCCTCTTCATTAATGGCCGTGGAGGAAGAAGTATGGATCAAACACTTTACTACCCTCCTCTCGGCTAAGAGAGACTGCCAGGTGAAAGTCAAAGGCCCTCCGGCTACAAGCCCATGGAATATTCAAGTGGAAAGAGAAGACATTGTGGAGCAAATTGGGAGGGCAAACTCTTCTAGAGCGTCAGGCCCAAATGGGCTCACAAACGCTGCACTGAAAAAAGACCCAGATAAGTGTACTGACTTCATGCTTCTACTCTTTACACAGATCCTAAAGACCTGGATGGTGCCTCCGTCCTGGAAGTTGTCAATAATTCCGATTTTTAAGAAGGGCAATAGCGCCGACCCAAAGAACTATTGACCTATTGGCCTTCTGGACGTGATTGGAAAGATCTTTGCGTCTATGGTACTGCAATCCTGGTCTGAGTGGACCAAGGCGACAGGGAAATCCAACATGTTCCAGACAGGATTCACGAAGGGGATGGGAAGTAATATCAATCTCCTCCCCATTAACATTCTAAAGGACAGGGCACTGTTGAAAAAGAAAATTCTAGCTGTGCTTCAAAGATCTCACACAGGCCTGCGACAGCATCAATCAGACCATTTTGTGGACTCAACTGGAGAGATGGGGTGCCCTGGAGACACTTAAGAGGCTATGTAAATTCTATATTCTAATACATCATTGAGAATTAGATTGAACTGTGCCGGTCTGCTTTCGGATGAGTTTCCAACCTACAAAAGGTCTGAAGCAAGGGTGTCCCTTGGCCACCTCCCTATTTAACCTATTTAGATCAGACCTGGGGGACACTCTGGCAAAAAGCCAGATGCCTCCCCCCTAATGATCGGCGGAAAACAGTTAAATAATTTTGTACGCAGACAACCTGGTCCTCGTGAACCAAACACCTATTTGTCTAGAACAGCAAATTAACAAACTGATGGATTATGTCAAAGAGAATGGTCTGGTGATCAACGTCCCTAAATCCAAGGTATTGATCTTTGAACCGATACAGGGGGAAAAAGGGCAAACCCCACATATGGCACTTGGAAGGAGAGTCATTGGACCAAGTGGAAGTGTTCCATTACTTAGGGATTCCAGTCCAGTCAACTGCAGTATGGCTGACGCTCTGACCGAAAAAAGCCCTAAAATAAAAGATGAAGAACTTAGCCTCTCAAGGAAGAAAGTTACACACAAAATGTGGTGCTTCTCAATCCTGCCGGTGATTCAATTCTACAAGCTGAACGTGGTGGCAGCCTTGACATACAAGGCTGAGACAGCTATATTCCTACCTGGCAAGATCTGGTCGACTCTAGTGGGAGCTTTCTGGAAACCAGTCCTGGGTCTATCAAAAGCTACTCCAATACAATGTTTTGATTAGAGCTGGGCCTGGTGTCTTTATATGGAATGATTTGTTGGAAACGTTTTTCCCTCTCCCTTAAGTGTATGGAAGACACCCAGGGCCATCTATATCATATAACCTCAAACAGCAATAACCTCAAATAGAGATGAGATACTGGGGGAGTGGAACAATGCCTGTAATTCTCTATTGAAGTAACTAGAATCCAAGATAGACAAACTTAAGTGTTTCTCAGACAAAGTGACGGCTAAAGCCTGGAGATCAGATTGGATATGTACACATGGCGAAGTTAAGAGCTACAAACTGTTTTACCACTGTGACCACGAGACAAGGGCACATGGATTGATGCCGGCATACTTGTTGAAATTTCCAAATGGCTACTACCAGGACCAAGTTCTTGGGGCAAGGCAGAATCTGTTCCCAACTAAGAAGATACTTGCCTCATGCATGAGACTGGAAGTACTGGACACGGACTGTCGATACTGTAAAGGGCCAAAATAGCCGGAAACTCAAACATCTATTACTGTCTTGTAGGGGATTAACAGATAGGAGAGTTGTGCACATGAGGAAATATTTCTCGCAGAACAGTACCCTATCATTAGAAGAAAGTTGGGCGGTTTTAATGGGTGGTGACAATGTTCATCTTGTTTTAGATATGATGAACTTTTTGAAGATATTTTAAGAGAATCACTAGGTATAAAGAACTACATGAAATGGTGTATTATGAAATGTCTAACTGAAGAAGGGATGTCATCTATTTTAACAGTGGTTTCACATAGCTAAATGGTTTGTGATAAACCAATGTTAATAAAAAAAGAAAAATATTAAAAGATAATTCTGCAGCCAGACTTCTCCTCAAAGGCACCCCTCTTCACAGTCAGTACAGAAACGTATGAAACTCAGTATTGTGACTTCAAAAAGAATGACCTGAAAATAATCCAAAATAAGGAGGTTGTTGCCTACAACTGATGAGCAGCAGAAGCATCCAGCAACTGTGACGCATCACTTCCCTCACCATTGCTAGTTAACATGCTTTTCCTCTCGCCAAGTTACAGACCGGCCCAACTCGGGAAGTAAATTCTCTC
Source organism: Ambystoma mexicanum (assembly GCF_040938575.1). NCBI lineage: Eukaryota > Metazoa > Chordata > Amphibia > Caudata > Ambystomatidae > Ambystoma > Ambystoma mexicanum. The sequence goes on along the minus strand of NC_090927.1, from coordinate 203,296,136 downwards.
CACTCTCGCAGTCAATGCACTTCCAAATGCTGTGAATAAAAGTAGTACCACTTTGCCGAGACCCTGACCCATTCTAGTAACTGAATTTACATTGCTGAGCGTATCAACTGTTGGCTGCTTTTGAGCATCCCAACTACAACCTTATTATCTTCCACTTCTGCAACAGCAAGAGGCATGGGAACATGCTCTGAGAGAACATCTAGAGCATTACCAAGCCCACCATCAACTGCAGAGGAATCCAGCCTCCTCAACGAGGAAAGGTCTTCCTAGAAAGTGTCGCCCAGGACACTGCCACCTTCACTGACCATGCCAAAAGGAAGGCAGCCCCCTGAATCGATGTGGTCTAGTACTTGACGCACCAGGATGCCCAGTCTGTGGTTTTGGGGGTTGAGCACAAACGCATCAGCACCACAGGACTAAAAAACAGCCAACGTAAAATGAATGTACAAAGACATTTGAAAAGATTTGTTTTCTCAAAGTCTGTCCATCTCATTACCAGGGATCAACCATTACAGACTTGGCTAGCTGTAGTGAAGGAATTTGTGTTTGTTCATGTCCCATATATATTTGGCATGGGTTGTCAAACCCGGTTCACTTAAAGGTCAAACCAAGATTTAAGAACACATCCCTCAGTGGTGAATGACAATAAATGCCCCAGGAGTCAAAGATGAACAAGTTACTTACCAACTGGTAACATTCTCTCGACTGGATGTTCCTCCAACGTATTCCTCATCTTAGATGTTCATCCAGCATTAGCTGCTTCGAAAAAAAAAAACCTTGGCAGAGGGCGCCGTGCGTCGATGTCATCGAGTCGAAGTCCCACGAAGGCCTCCGTCCAGGGTGACGTCATTGGGTGTACAAGTAGCATGCTTGGCGCCCTTTGGCCTCAGTTCTGTTTTTCCCCTCTTGCTCTGCTGTATAGATAGTGTAGGTAGCCAGGTGTCAGCCTTACGAGAGTTGAAGTGGTAATAACACCAGAAAATCTACAGAGGGGTAGGATGGGAGGGCGATGAGGAATACGTTGGAGGAACATCCAGTCGAAAGAACGCTACCAGTTGGTAAGTAACTTGTTCTTCGAATGGATTGTGTCCTCCAACGTATCCCTCATCTTAGATAAACTCCCAAAGCAGCGTAAAGTTCTCTGGAGGAGGGTGCTGATAATTAATATTATATAGCTGAATACAGCACTGCTTTACCAAAAGCAAGCTCTTTAGAGTGGGAAGCATCCAGATTATAGGATTTAGAAAAAGTGTGCAGCGAAGACCAAGTCACTGTTTAACAAATAGATTTGATGGGAACACCTCTTTGAAGGGCTGTCAAAGAGGCTATGCCTCTGGTTGAATGGGCCCTCAAGCCTTCTGGTGGATCTTTGCTCGCCAATCTGTAGCATTCTGAAATGCAAAGCACAATACCACGTGATCAGGTTTGTTTTCCTACACCGATTGGCCCAACTTCCTTCCGATGTAGCCAATGAAAAGTTGATTATCCACGCTAAGCTTCGAGAGCCTAGAAATGTAAAAGCTTAGAGCTCTTCTCGGGTCCAGCCTGTGCAATCTTTCCTCCTCCTTGCTGGGATGAGGTGGAGGATAGAACGCAGGCAGAACGATCTTCTGATTTAAATGGAAATCAGACACGTTAGGTAAGAACGAAGGTTTAACCCTTAATACAACACTGTCCTTGTGGAACACAGTACAGGGTGGCCCAGAAGACAGTGCCTGCAACTCGCTCATTCTTCGTGCAGATGTTAAAGCAACCAGGAAAACGGTTTTCAACATTAGTAATCTTAAATGGCATGTGTGCAAAGGTTCAAAAGGGGCACACATCAAAAACTTTAGGACCAGATTAAGGTCTCATACTTGGTCTTGGAAATAAGAAGGAGCAAACACATTGGTGAGTCCCTTTAAGAATTGCACTATCAGAGGAATTTTAAAATGGGAACATTCTTCCAAAGAGTGCTTGAAAATGGAAGGCTCTGCAAAATAACTTTTAATGGTCCCAACATTGAGACCTCTATGTGCCAATGATAAGAGGAAGGATAATACTTCTGGAATAGGACACAGTAAAGGATCAACATTCTTTTCCCTGCACCAGTTGCATAACTTCTTCCAGCGGCAACGATACCAAGATTTTGTTGCTGGCCTTCTCGTCAAAGCAACACCTCCATGACGTCATCCGGAAGGTCCCAATCCTTGTATCTCAGCCTTTCAGATACCAAGCATGAAGGTTGAGAGTCCCGACCTCTGGATGGAGAACCTGGCCCTCCTTTTGTGAGAGAAGTTCCTCTCTCTGAGGAAGACGTAACGGAGGGCAGATGGACATATCTAGAAGGTCCGGTTACAAAGCTCTCCTGGCCGAATCCGGGGCAATTAGGATCATGTGGTTTTTGAACTGTCTTAACCTCCTGATGACTTGAGGAATGACGGGGATCGGAGGGAAGGCGCATAGCAGTGGGAAGTTCCACTCCACCACAAACGCGTCCCCAAGGGCTCCTCTCTGGGGAAATTCCCTTGAGCAATACCTTTCGTACTTCTTGTTGATTTCTGTCGCAAACAGGTCTACTTGAGGGGTTCCTCAAAGGGTGAAGATCTCCTGAAGGACTTCCTGAGCCAGTTCCCACTCGTGGGACACAGTACTCTGCCTGCTCAGAGCGTCCAATGTCATATTCTTCTCCCCGGCTAGATTAACTGCTGATAAGGAGATTCCTTCCTGAATTGCCCAATACCAGAGCCGCATTGCCTCTCTGCACAGAGGTAGTAACCCTACACCTCCTCTTTTGTTCAGGTAATGCATGGCCACTGTGTTGTCCGTCATTATCAGGAATTTTTTTCCCCTAACAGACGGCAGAAAAGCCTTCAGAGCTAGTCTGACTGCTCTCAGCTCTAAAAGGTTGATGTATAGTTTGGACTCCGATGGAGACCAACGACCGCTGATTGTCAGATCGTTGGCATGAGCTCCCCACCCCATGAGTGAGGCGTCCGTCACTACTGTAATCTGTTGTTCTCCTTTTAGGATGTTCTCTGTGCAAGTCCACCACAGAAGATCCTGCCGAACCTTGTTTGGAATCTGAAGGAGATCCGTCATTTGTCCTGAGAACTGGGACCATTGAGTCTTTAGAGCCCATTGAAGGGATCTCATCCTCAGGCGTGCTTCTGGCACTAGGAAAATGTAGGATGCCATGAGGCCAAGCAACCTCATGAAGTCGTAGGCTTGGAGATTTTGAGCATTTTGGAATTTGGAAACCATCTGAAGAATGTCTTGAGCCCTCGACTTGGGAGGCGAGCTCTTTCCCAAGGATGTGTCTAATACAGCCCCTATGTACTGGAGCTGTTGGGAATGTGTCATTTGTGACTTCTTGAAATTGAGGGAGAAGCCCAGTCTGGAGGAAGTGGCAGGTGACTTTTAGATGATTCAGGGCTTGCTCGGCAGAACGTGCCCTGATCAACCAATCGTCCAGGTAGGGGTAGATGTGAATCCCCCCTCTCCTGAGGTGCGCTGCCACATCTGCCATCAACTTGGTGAAGACCCTCGGGCGGAGGTCAACCCGAATGGTAGGACTCGAAACTGATAATGCAAGTCGCCAACCGCAAACCTCAGGTATTTTCTGTGTTTGAGATGGATTGGCACATGAAAATAGGCATCCTGAAGGTCCAATGACACCAGCCAATCCTGAAGTTGAAGGGCTTGAAGGATCTGAGAAAGAGTAACAATCTTGAACTTGTTCTTCCGGAGGAACCTGTTGTCATGATGCCTAACCCCGGGCATCAGGATCAAGCCCATCAGCTCCGGGAGCAGGCATCCAGATACTTATTAAAACCCCAACAGCTCCGGCTGGGGGCTGTTTGGGTTCAGTCCTGGTGCCTTAGGCGCCAGGCTCAGACTTTACTTACCTTATGCAGACCATGCTGCTAGTGAGCCCAAGCCAACGTGAGGCCTGGATGGGACTATTTTATTATAGGGACTATTTTTTACTCGGGTGTGGTTCTAGGGAACTTCTTACCTGGAACTACTTTGGAGGCTATTTAAACCACGCCCGAAGAGCAGCACACGCGTCGCGTTATTCTGCATCCAGCAGCGTAACGCTCACCGTGCCTGCAGTCTGCATCCAGTCTTCTGCCACGCCCGCCTCGAATCTGGAAGCTCCTAAACAAAGAGGAAAGAAAAGGACAAGGTTAGAAAACAAACTATTTTCGAATTCCTCACCTGATTTCGGATCCATCTCGCCTCCGGACATCTCGCCTCCGGACCGGATGGAAAGAACACCATTTCCGTACGTGTCGCATCTCCAGCTGCAGCGCCGCGCCATACTCGCCAGTCCTCACGGCACCTTTCGATTCGGCGCTGCCTCCATCATTTCTTCGCCGAACTCCGGCACCTGGGGGACAAAAGAAAACAACAAGGTGAGCCGAGAAAACCAACAAATATAACTCTTCTCACCATAGACTTACCTGATTTACCACCAGAGGCATTATTCTATAACTCTCCACATCTTCATGTGCCGCACCTGCAAAGAGAGAGAAAACAACACGTTAAACACGTGCAACATTTACCGGACAACGTCGGATAATACAGACTCTTACCTGAGCGCCACCAGCTGCCACGAGTGTATCTTTTCTCGATCTCAGCTGCAAGACAAGGAAGGAAGGGGGGACAAGAGTGAAACATTGGACATATTGAACTCTATGAACTTGATACTTACTGGACCTTGCCAGGAACCTCAGAGTCAATACACTGCGGAACTCTCCCACGCCTTCAAACCAGTGAAGTAACTGGCATCAACGCGCCCCTGCAATCCATGCAGGATGGAGAGCTCATCTTTCAAGAATACAAGGTGAGATTGCTGAAGGGGCACTTCGAAAGTGATTAGTTGGGAGGACTGTGGGGGTGCCATCACTTGAATCCATGGGTGGCTAAATCCATCTCTCCACTTGCAGGAGAATACTTCTACGGGTCAAGCAGACAAGATTAGGAGGGGCAGTCCAGTCAGTCATTGCTGCACTACGCATCACGTTGGTGGAGACCGCAGCCGTCCGGATCCGACCGACGCCCCTGTGGGAGCCAGGTGAGCGTAAAAGAATGAAAAGCCCCTCTATAAATTCCCACCAAGGCGTTATGGAAACCTCAGAAACCGACCAACTGGCCCAATTGTTGGGGGAACTTAGGGCGGAAGTGCACTCCGCTCGCCAAGAGACTAATGCCCTGAGGAGAGAACCGATAGTCTCGAAGGAGCGCACTGATGATCTGGCTAGGCAACTGCTGCAAAACCAAGCAGGGCAAACACCTTTACCAGGACTCGGGGGGGGGGGGGGGGGGGGGTGATCCAACTCCTGTTTCATCGAGCAATCCGGTGCAAGTGGTTTTACCAGGGGCTATTCCTTTAGCTCCACCTGAACGCTTTGCTGGGGACCCAAAAAGGTTCGCCGTGTTTATGAACCAATGTTGCTTGCACTTTTTATGCAGACCTGGAGCTTTTCCAAATGACCAAGCCAAAATAGCTTTTGTATCATCATATTTGAGTGGCAGTGCAGCTGACTGGTCGATTCCACTAGTCAATCAGGATGACCCTCTTCTTCGGGACTTTCAGGGTTTTCAAATGAGCATGGAAAGACTATTTCGCCAGACATTCCCTGGGACAGGCCCTGGATAACAAACTTTTATCCCTACGACAAGGTAACCAGGATCTGTTAACCTATATCGCAACCTTTAATAGGTTGGTGGTGGAAACTGGATGGCCAGAGGTAAAACGAATTACACTATTTCATCGTGGACTTCGGGGAGAACTTAAAGATGTTTTGGCCCATGTTGTGAACCCACCCCGGGATTGCGCGGAATATATAGACTTAGTGGTCCAGTTAGACCACCGACTTCAGAATAGAAAGGCTGACCAAGCAAAGTTCGAGAAACGGTATTGGTTAAACCCAGCGTCACCCCCAAAGGAACAGATGCCGCAGAACCTATGCAGATCGGGGGGGGTTAAGGGACCCTTAACTCAAAATGAAAGAGAAAGGAGATGGCAGATGCAATTGTGTCTCTACTGTGGGGCCTCAGGACATTTTCTACGGGATTGCCCTATAACACCATCCAAGAAAGTAGTCGGAGTTGCTGATAGAAATCAAACAGAACCTGATTCGGGAAATGACCACGCCCGACAAGCATAGAGGTCCGCTTGCCGAGCTTGAAGGCGGACACTCAGACCTCACACCTAATCATACCAATGGTCCTTATTGATCCAAGGCAGCCATCACGTATGCACTCAGTAAGGGCATACATTGATAGCGGGGCCGTAGGAAACTATATGGACCACGAATTGGCTTCTAGGATGAATCTACCTTTCTCCAAAAAAAAACTCTTCGGATTTCATCACCACAGTTGATGGAACTGAAATTGCCTCTGGGCCAGTAACTGATTCCACCACATAGATGACACTGTTGGGTCAAGATGGGCATCGAGACACTATTGTGTTTGATTTAATCAAAGCCCCGCAGTTCCAAATAATACTGGGGATACCTTGGTTGGAAACACATAATCCTAGTATTGATTGGCGAGAGAAGAGAATAACCTTCCCGGATTGTGCACTCACCGGTTACCCGGAAAAAACCTTGAACAAAGGCCTGGCCACAGTCGCTAATCCAGTCGTGCAGTTACCTAGGGAATATCAAGAATTCCAGGATGTTTTTTAAAATAAACTGGCAAACACCTTACCACCTCACAGATCATACGATTGTCAAATCGACCTCATACCCGGTGCACAACCTCCATGCAGTAGGATCTATGCCCTTACGGAACCCGAAAACCTTCACCTACGACAATACTTGGACCAATACCTTGCTAATGGCTTCATTCGTCCATTCAAGTCCCCTGCATCCTCAGCTTTATTCTTCGTGCCTAAAAAGGAAGGTGACCTCAGAACGTGCATAGACTACCACGCATTAAATCAGATTACGGTGAAGAACCGATACCCATTGCCTCTAATCCCCGAATTACTAGACCAAGTAAAGGATGCTTGCATCTACACCAAATTAGATCTCCGAGGGGCATATCATCTGGTACGTGTAAAGAAAGGCGACGAATGGAAGACTGCCTTTCGCACCATGTACGGATTATTCGAGTATCAGGTGATGCCCTTCGGGTTGTGCAATGCACCAGCAGCCTTCCAGTATTTTATGAACGATGTCCTTCGTGAACTCATTGACGTCTGTGTTGTCGTATACATAGATGATATTCTAGTGTACTCCTCCTCAGAATCAGACCATGTTAAGCACGTGCGTGCAGTCCTTGAGAAACTACGGCAGCACAAGTTATATGCAAATTTGGAAAAATGCGTTTTTCATGCTACAGAAGTTGAATTCCTTAGATTTATCCTGACTCCAAAGGGAGTCCGAATGGACTCTCGAAAGGTGGACGCAATTCTCAAGTGGCCATCACCCAGTTCAGTTAAAGGGGTACAAAGCATGCTCGGATTTGCTAATTTCTACCGCAGATTCATTCCGGATTTCTCACATGTTGTATACCCGATCAGAGCACTTTTGTGAAAAAACAAACTTCTTGTGGACCGAAGAGGCTGAAAGGGCCTTCCAAGAGCTGAAAGCGAAATTCACGTCTGCATCTGTCTTAAGGCATCCACGCCCTGAATTTCCATACATAGTTGAAACTGATGCATCCAGTTTAGCCATGGGAGCTGTCCTGTCCCAAATGGATCCTGAAACCGGTCAACTTCACCCAGTAGCATTTTGGTCCAGATAGTTCTCGCCACCCGAGTTAAACTATGCGGTTACCAATAAAGAGTTATTAGCCATCAAATCCGCCTTCAAGGCTTGGCGGCATTATCTTCTCGGTGCCAGGCATACCATTACTGTAATCACCGATCACCGGAACTTGCAGTATTTAAAAACAGCCAAGGCCCAATCATCGCGCCAACTTCGATGGGTATTGTTCTTTGCCGAGTTCGTTTTCGTTATCACTTATCGACCAGGCTGTAAAAATGGCAAGGCAGATGCCTTATCCCGAATAGGGATGGGAGAAGCATACGCGAACCCGGAACCGGTGCCTATAATTTCAGAACAAAGAATTCTTGGCATAACTACTCTACAGACACTAGAGAATATTCATGTAAAAATCCAACAACTCTTCGATCCAACAGCCCTGCCGAACTGGGTAAAGAAAGGCCCGGACTACTCAGTCATCAATGACCTACCTTATTATCAAGGGCGACTATTTCTATCACACAAGGAACTACAAGAACTAGTCATCTCCAATTATCATGACACCCTGATGGAAGGGCACCCATGTATCGCAAAAACTGAAGCTAAAATTAAGAGACAATTCTGGTGGCCCACCTGGCGAAAAGACGTAAAGTCATTTGTGATGTCTTGTGGCATTTGCGCCCAAAACAAAAGTCAGAAGAAAAAACCAGCTGGCCTTTTACAACCTTTGGATATTCCACCTACACCATGGCACACCTTATCGTTAGACTTTATTACAGATCTACCTCCATGTAATGGATTTAACACCATTCTAGTTATTGTGGATCTTTTTTCCAAGATGGCCCACTTTATTCCTTTAAAGGGTCACCATCCCCAGACCGATGGTCAGACGGAGAGGACCAACCAGACCCTTGAACAGTACCTACGTTGCATTCTACACCAGACCGAAAGTAATTGGAAAGATATTTTATGGATTTCTGAGTATGCATACAATAACTCTGTACATTCAGAAACCGGACAAAGCCCCTTTTATACCATATATTGACATCACCCTCGAACCTCAGAACTAGATTCGCCTCAGCACTTAGAAATGCCCGCAGTTAGTTATTTGCACTCTACTATTACACAAGCCTTTAAGGAGGCAACAGAACATTTGAAACAAGCAAAAGAGAAATAAGAAAAATGCTGATCAACATAGAAGTGAAACTCCACAATACCAGATTGGGGATCAAGTTTGGCTGGCTACAAAACAAATACCTTTGAAGGGAACTCAGACTTTTAACCCTAGATCTTTGGGACCTTACACCATTAAGGCCATTATCAATCCGGCGGCCGTCAAATTGGAATTACCCCCTAATATGCGAATTCATCCTGTCTTTCATGTTTCACTATTAAAACCAGTTCAACCAGGAACAAGATTAACCAAACCACCCGACCCCATCTTGATAGATGGAGAACCTGAATTCGAGGTAAAAAATATCCTGGACTCCAAGATGGTTAAATCAAAACTTTATTTAATCGATTGGAAGGGCTACGGACCACAAGAAAGATCATGGGAGCCTAGTGACCACGTTCATGCACCTCGGTAGGTGAAGAGATTCCATCGGGACTTCCCAGACAAACCAGGGCCAAGGGGAAGAACAACTTTAGGAGGGGCATTGGGGGGGAGGGAGGGAGTGAGTGCTGTCATGATGCCTATCCCCGGGCATCAGGACCAAGCCCATCAGCTCCGGGAGCAGACATCCATCCACTTATTAAAACCCCAATAGCCCCGGCTGGGGGCTGTTTGGGTTCAGTCCTGGCGCCAGGCTCATCAGAGAAATCAGTCCTGGCGCCATAGGCGCAAGGCTTATAGACTTTACTTACCTGATGCAGACCATGCTGCTAGCGAGTCCAAGCCAACGTGAGGCCTGGATGGGACTATTTTATTACAGGGACTATTTTTTACTCGGGTGTGGTTCTAGGGAACTTCTTACCTGGAACTACTTTGGAGGCTATTTAAACCACGCCCGAAGAGCAGCACACGCTTCACGTTATTCTGCATCCAGCAGCGTAACGCTCACCGTGCCTGCAGTCTGCATCCAGTCTTCTGCCACGCCCGCCTCGAATCTGGAAGCTCCTAAACAAAGAGGAAAGAAAAGGACAAGGTTAGATAACGAACTATTTTCGAATTCCTCACCTGATTCCGGATCCATCTCGCCTCCGGACCTGGAAAGAACACCATTTCTGTACGCGTCGCATCTCCAGCTGCAGCGCCGCGCCGCGCCATACTCACCAGTCCTCGCAGCATCTTTCGATTCGGCGCTGCCCCCATCATTTCTTCACCGAACTCTGGCACCTGGGGGACAAAAGAAAACAACAAGGTGAGCCAAGAAAACCAACAAATATAACTCTTATCACCATAGACTTACCTGATTTACCACCGGAGGCATTATTCTATAACTCTTCACATCTTCATGTGCCGCACCTGCAAAGAGAGAGAAAACAACACGTTAAACACGTGCAACATTTACCGGACAGCGTCGGGTAATACAGACTCTTACCTGAGCGCCACCAACTGCCACGAGAGCATCTTTTCACGATTGCAGCTGCAAGACAAGGAAGGAAGGGGGGACAAGAGTGAAACATTGGACATATTGAACTCTATGAACTTGATACTTACTGGACCTTGCCAGGAACCTCAGAGCCAATACGCTCCGGAACTCTCCCACGCCTTCAAACCAGTGAAGTAACTCGCATCAACGCACCCCTGCAATCCATGCAGGATGGAGAGCTCATCTTTCAAGAATACAAGGTGAGATTGCTGAGGGGGCACTTTGGAGGTGATTAGTTGGGAGTACTGTGGGGGGTGCCATCACTTGAATCCACGGGTGGCTAAATCCATCTCTCCACTTGCAGGAGAATACTTCTACGGTTCAAGCAGACAAGATTAGGAGGGCCAGTCCAGTCAGTCATCTCCGCACTACGCATCACGTTGGTGGAGACCGCAGCCGTCCGTATACGACCGACGCCCCCTGTGGGAGCCAGGTGAGCGTAACACGTGTTCAAGCCTCTTAAGTCCAAGATAGATCTCAGTCCTCTGTCCTTTTTGGGGATCAAAAAATATGGGGAGTACCATCCCTTGTTCCTCTCCGCTACAGGTACTGGTTCTATAGCACCTTTCTCTAGCAGGGTTAAAACTTCCTGCTGAAGGAGCGGGTCTGGAAGCTTCAAAGAGTGGCTCCCCGGTGGATTGCTTTGAGGTTGCGTTAGAAATGGAAGGTAGTAACCTTGGGCTATTATTTCTACAGCCCAAACATCTGAAGTAATGGCTCACCATTCTTGCAGATGCCACAACAGCCTGCCTCCTACATGTGTCTTGTGGTTTAAGTCCTCAAAGTGGTTTTGTGGCGGTTGCTGCACCTGCTCATGGTAAAGAGGCTGCAGCTGGGGCTGGCTTAGCACATTTACCTCGTCCACCACGAGTGGGTTTTCTCTGGCCTCTTTGACTGGCCATTCCTCTCGCCTTTCCATATGAGGAGTAATCACGATAGCATCATCCCCTCCAAGATTGTCCTGATGCACGAAAAAGGATGAGGTCGCCTAATGGCAGTTCCTAAATATTTTGCTGCTGCTTTCGAGGTCTGCAACCTCTCAAGTCTCTCGTCAGCCTTGTTGCCGAAAAGGTGAGACCCGTCAAAAGGCATGTTCAAAAAACTGTTTTGCACGTCTGGTGCGAAACCAGACTTTCGCAACCACGCAAATCTGCATATCACTGTGCTAGTGGCCATGGACCTGCTCACGCTATCTGCAGTGTCCAATCCAGACTGTCCAATCCAGACTGAAGGGATTCCTGCATGGCCTCCTTTCCATCTCTAACAATGGTTAGGAATCCTTCCCTTTCTTCCCCTTCTGGTATGTGCATTGCACTCCCACAGAATGTACGAAAATGTTGCCAAGGCACATGTGGAGTTGGCCGGTTTTAATGCCATACTCCCAGCTGAAAATACCTTGCGTGCCCAAACATCCACACATTTGTCATCCCTATCCGGAGGGATGGAAGGGTACGCCATTTTATTTGAAGCTGTGGCTGCCTGGACCACCAGACTCTCAGGAGTAGGGTGTTCGGACAGATAGCCGGGGTCGCTACTGGAAGGGCAGTAATTTTGAAGTGAGGAACTTATTCACAGGAGGAAATGAGTCCGGGGTCTCCCAATTTTTGGCCACCCTATTTTGTAAGGCTACATGGAAAGGTAAAATCGGTTCTTCGGTGGGGCCATGATCCAATATGTCAGTCAGGTCATCCTGGATGAACTGAGTTGGTGGTCTAGCCCATCCTAAATAATCCACCACCTTTGTCATCAGTTGTCTGTATGAGGGACTGGCATGTTCCCCTGGTTCTGGTCTGCCAAATTCTGTCTCAGGTGATGTGTCAACTCCACTTGCGTTATGCAAGGTTTCCACTAAATCCCTCATTCTGCTTTCCTCAGAATTTAGACATTCTGTGACATTAAGGGTGCCATACTCTAGGCCAAAAGGAACATCCTCCTCCTCAGACCTTTCTTGTTCTTGAAATATTGAAGGATTTAAAATATTCCTTCCTTGGTAGAGGTTTAAACATTTTTTCTGGAGGAGCTGTTACAGTGGAGGCTGAAGGTTTTGTAGTCTTTGCAGACTTTTCTTTTTATGCTATTTTGTCAGTTTCTGGCTGAACTGGAGCCTTTGAAACCTTTGGCACCGAGAGCTTCGGGGTCGACAAAGGCGTCGATGGTGTTGACGAAATAGCAGTCGTCGGTGGAGCGGGCTTCGAGGGCGTCAAGACGCTCTTCGAAGGCTCGTCCTTCGAGGTGTGTCAGGTTCGGGACGGCGTCAATGACCTCGAGTGGTCAACTCGACTCGAGCGATCTTGATCACTTGGGGTCCTGGAAGGTTCCCGATCTTTCCTCCTTCGATCACCCGGGCTCGAGGGCACGCAAGTGTCAGAACGGTAACGCTGTCGGCCGGCTTCCGAGGAAGGCGTGGACCAAGGCTTAATCTTTTCAAAAACCTCCATCATTGTAACTCAATGCTTCCCATTCTTCGGAGGAAGAATGTTTTGTGTGGCATTTCATTTTCTTGGGGGATTCGTCAGAAGACGAGGTGGAAGGGGACCGGTAGCGTCTCTTTTTAGACTTTTTCTTCAAAAAGGAAGAGTGGTGGGAACCACTTCGGGGCCTAGACCTATGTTTTTGCCTTTCCAGTAGAGGAGATTTCTCCTCATGGCATCTCAACTCGACGCTAGAGGCTTTGCGGTCGGGTTTCTGACCTACCTGTAGCTTTTCCCTTCCTCTCTTGCAAGGCCTTGCCCGTCATTGCCTGACACTTCGTACAGGCCTCCATGTCGTGGTTTTCGACGAGGCACCACAGACATTCTCAGTGCGGATCCGTGATCGATATTTTGGAACCGCAGGTTTTACATTTTTTGAACCCCGAACGCACGGTAGTTGGGGTCGACGACGAAGACATCTCGAATATCTTCTTTCACAATAACTGCGTCACAGAACTATCGAGGCGCGCCGAGTCTCCGAAGCAACACGTACTGCAGAAAAACAGAACTGAGGCCAAAGGGCGCCGCGTGTGCTACTTGTATACCCGATGACGTCACCCTCGACGGAGGCCTTCGAGGGACTTCGACTTGACGATATCGATGCACTACGCCCTCTGGCGAGAAAACATTTCCGAAGCAGCGAAAGCTGGACGAATACATCCAAGATGAGGAATACGTCGGAGGACACAATCCATTCGAAATATGCTTTCAGATATACAACTTTATGATGCATTGCAGAGTAAACCATGAAATAATGGTACGCAATTGCTTGTCAAATAGGGAAAAGGCTGCTACACTAAATAAAGGAACACAAAATAGTCTATAAAAAATGTGTTCACAAGTTGGAGAAATACATAATGAATCACACACAAATTGCGGGACACTCTTTTTGTAGTAAGTGTCAGAATTAAATAGTTTCAAAATCATAGCCACTGACATGAGATCTTTTTCACAGCAAATACAAGAATAACCTGCTCAGTTATTACTCACCAGGATTGGTCTTCTCAAGCTGGTACCATCTGTAAAATGCTCTTTTCTTTTGCTCACTCAAGTCTGAACCTTGCTGCAACAGCCAATGGGATATCCGGCTCTGGCTGATACCTACAGAAAACCAAGCAGATGTGGTCAAACACCATAGAGCCAGAATACTCTTTTTCCTCAAAACATATATTTTTTTTTTTTTAAATATTTTTATTCAATTTTCACAACCAAACAAAACATACATTTCAACTGTTTCAATATACAAAAAAAACATCATTGTGCTATTTAATTTCCATCAGAACTCCCCAAATCACTCCCCCCCCCTTAAACTAGAGCCGAATCTCCCATGTCAGCTGCTGGAGCGTTATCGGGCAGTGCAGTATCTAAACGGTCATTGCCCAAGTCTTCTGTTTCGTTGTTACTCTGGCAGGAATTAGCTATGGAGGACACCAGTTGCCGCCAGGCCAGCAGGGGCCCCACTTCCTCTTCGCCCCCCCTGGTAACCGCCTCAAACCAGACAACAGATTCGGCCTCCGCCCATTTCAAGAGGTCTGCCCACCATAGTTCCACCCTGGGTCGACGGGCCGCCTTCCAGCCCATTGCGATCCTGCGCTTGGCCAGAACATAAGCCAGGTCCTTCATTTTGCTTATGTGTTTGGAGTGCCTGGGTCTGGGAAAGAGCCCTAGCATGCATGACCAAGCTGATTCCACATCCAGCACCACTCCCCCGCCGGCCAGCCTCGTTTTGACCTCATACCAGAACTTGAGCACTTCCGGGCAGGCCCAGAACATATGCAGCAGCCCTGCGTCCACCTCCCCACACCTGGGGCATTGCTGCGTGGCTAGGCCCCCAAACCTTGCAATCTTCCCAGGGGTCAAGTAGGCCCTGTGAGTAACATACAGCTGAAGCTGTTGGAATCTAGCATTTCGAGACACCTTTTTATGGTATCTCTGTGCCCACTCCCATTGCCCATCCAGCATAGGTCCTCCCACCTCCTCCTCCCATTCCTGTCTTAGTCGGGGCAACTCCTTCCCCGCCCTCTCTCGTAAGAGTTCATATATCCTCGAGATTTCGTGCCCGCCCTCTGACACATCATACATGGTTTCTAGGGAGGTCTCAGGGTCCTTCGCTAGCACTGTCTCGGGCCATCTTTCTCTAGTCTTTTTAACAAGCCTGGCGTAAGTTATATATTGGCCTTCATGCACCCCCGCCTCCTCCTGCAACCTCTGGAAGTCCAGTGCCTCGCCATCCTGCCATATGTCTCCGAGGGTGGCCAGGCCTACCTGCTCCCAGTATCTTCGGACTGATTCGAATAGCTGAGAGTCGTCCCCGCACAGAGCCACCAGCGGGGCCTGCCGAGAGTATGGTTCTCGATCTCCCATCATCTTCCAAGTCCTTTGCCAGATCTCCCAGCCCAGTCTCAACAGCCGTCCCCTGCCCACCATTTCATCCCTGCGCAACCACACCACCTCCTGCAGGAAGTATGGGGCTGAATCTCCATGCAGAAGCCGCACCTCTGCCGAGTCTTCCACTGAAAGCCACCTAGCCACATACAACAGCTGCCCCGCCAGGTAGTAGAGCTCAAAGTTTGGCAGGCCTATGCCACCCTTGTCATACGGGTTCTGGAGCTTCCACAGGGCCACCCTGTTCCTGGAGCTTCCCCATAGAAAACCCCTGCACATGCTATGTAGTTTAGCGAATAGGCTTCTCGGTATCAGAAACGGGACGTTCACAAAAAAGTGCAAAAGTCTAGGCAAGACCACCATCTTAAGCAAGGCCGCTCTCCCCATCATGGTCAGGGGCAATCTGGCCCAAAAAACCATGCTGTTTTTAATCCCTTCCAGCGCTCTTTCCGTATTGTGTTTGTGTTCTGCCTCTATTTTGTGGTAGATGTTTAATCCCAGATACCTGAACGTTTCCGTCTGCCATGGAATCGGTAGGATAGGCAACCTCTGCGACGGGACGTTCCTGTATCTTCCCAGAGGAAAGAGACTGGACTTTCCGAGATTCACCGATATGCCATAAAGGGTGGCATATCGCTCCATTACCTCTAACACGTACTGCAGATTTTCTTCCAGATAACGCAAGTAAAGTAGCATGTCATCCGCATATAGTGATATCAGGTGCCTACCGCTATTCGTGCTTATGCCCACCTCCCCGTATTGATGACGCAGGCATATTGCCAACGGCTCTAATGCTAGTATATATAGCATGGGCGACCAGGGGCACCCCTGTCTGGTCCCTCTACTAAGTTGCCAGGCGTCTGAGATTGTGGACCCAGTTTTGACTCTCGCCAGCGGGGCGCTGTAGAGCAGCTGGACCCACCTGAGGTATCCAGGTCCCATTCCAAATCCCTTCAAGACCGCTTTCAACCAGGGCCATCTTACCGAATCAAAAGCCTTGACTGCGTCTAGTGACACTATGGTTAGCTCGCCCGAATCCCCTTCAGTCTGGTCAATAACATGGTGTAGCTTCCTGTGGTTATCTGTAATGTTTCTACCCGGGACGTAACCTGTCTGGTCTGGGTGTATCAGCTTCCCAATCACCCTCTTCAACCTGTTGGCCAGCACCGCAGTGAGTATTTTGCTGTCCTGGTTGAGCATGGACAGTGGTCTATAAGATCCGCACTCGTCGGCTGGCTTCCCTGGCTTCAAAAGTGGGATGATCACAGCCTCGCGGAGGGACAACGGGAGTTCGCCCTGCTCATAGGCCTCGTTGAAAGTAGCTAGCAGTGGTTGGATCAGCTCCTGCTTATATGTTTTGTAGAACTCACTAGGCAATCCGTCTGAACCAGGTGCCTTGCATGTGGGCAAATTCTGGATCACTACCTCCAGCTCATCTGAGGTGACAGGTGCGTCTAATTCTGCGCGTTCTAGGTCATCAAGAGTGGGCAACTCTATGTCCTCCAATGTGTCAAGTATAACTTGACCCATATCCTCCCCTGTGTCCATGTACAGGTGCCTATAAAACTTATGGAACTGCTCGTTTACCTCCACTTGGGTGTTGCACATGCAGCCTCCATCATCCTTGACCTCACTGATCACCGAGCGGGGAGTCTCACTCTTATATAGCCAGGCCAGCAGTCTGCCTGGCTTGTCGCCACCTGCATGTATCCTCTCTGTATATCTCCTGTGATTAAGTCTGCACAGCCTGTCCCAGAGTTCACTGCAGGTAGTCTGCAATTCTTTTATCCTAGTTCTGTCGTCATGAGCGGTGTTTTCACACCGCGTGAGGTCTTCCAGCTCCCTTTCCGTTGCTTGGAGTTCCTTTTCTATACCCCCCTGGAGCCCTTTAGCCTTAGAAATGGCCACCCCGCGCACCACCACCTTGAACGCTTCCCACAGAGTGCCCATCGAACGTACACTGCCCGTGTTTATATCAAAGTATTCCTCAATGGAATCCCGTAGGCCCTCCCGGAACCCCTCGTCCTGTAGCGCCTCGGTCCTGAGCCTCCATGTCGGGATCCGCGGTCTTGGGGGCTGGTGTTTCCATTCCACTACCAGGGGCGAGTGGTCAGATAATACTCGGGCCCTATATTCCGCCCCCACTATGTCTCCTACTATCTCGGCCGTTACAAATATGTAATCAAGCCTGGTGTGCAAATTATGTGGCGCTGCAGAGTGTGAATATTGCCTATCCTCTGGGTGCATCCTCCTCCATACATCCACTAGGTTTAGGTCTCTCAATAATGTTCCCAGCGCTCTGGCCGCCGGCGCCGTTTTTCCCGCCCTGTCCATTGATCTGTCCATCTTAGGATTCAGAGTGCAATTAAAGTCCCCCCCCCACACTACCGTACTCCCTGCCAGGGACCCCAGTGTACCATAAAGAGTCCTAAAGTAAGCTGCCGTATCGTTATTGGGGGCATACACGTTTACAATGTGCACTTCTCTGTTCTCCAAGAGGCCCGTCACCACCACCATCCTGCCCTCCGAGTCTGCCGTGGAGCTAAGCACTCGGAACGGCACATGCGGCGCCACCCACGTGATGACCCCTCTAGCATATGCCGAGTACGCAGCCCCCACCACAGTGCCCTTCCATTTCTTCTTAACCATCTCCTGCTTCTCTCTGGTAAGGTGTGTCTCCTGCAGCAGGGCTATATCTATGCGCATTCTCTTTAAGTACAGCATCACTTTATTCCGTTTCAGGTAGCTGTTGAGGCCCCGTACATTCCAGGTCACAACTTTGAGATTACCCGACGCCATCTGTTCTGGCCATTCCCATCCCAACCTTACTCCCGATGCTCCCGTTACTGATTAATTTTTCGGCTCTTTCCCAATGAGTTACAAACAGAATCCCCTTACCCCCTCCCCCACATCCACCCCACAGCACACAACTCCCTCCCTCCCCCCTTCCTACCAACCCCCAACAGTTGCCCAGCTCCATCCCTGGATCTCAGGCCTACCCACTTCTGGACCTGTCCCGTATTCGAGAACAAGGACCCTGTAGGGCGTCACCAATCTAACGGTGACCTAACTAAATAAACTACTATTGGGGTCAGAGAGCGCTTCCCAGGAACTCTGTCATCTATGTCAGGAGAGGCGCGTCCGACGGGACCCGCCGGCAACTACCTTGGCTTCTGTCCCACAAGCACAACATCATTCTATATTCTAGTCCCAGTGTCATAACTATGGCACTTAGGGTGCTCTTGTTACGTGCTACTTATCCTCGGCCGCTTCCATCTGGGCATCCGGTTCTTGAAGTTGGCCCTGCAAGTCCAGCCAATCCATCGCCTCAGTAGGAGTCTCGAAGAACAGGGATTTGTTCTTGTAAAATACCTTCAGCCTGGCGGGGTAGAGCAACATGTAGCGGTGACCTGCTTCTCTGAGCCTCCTCTTTACCGCTCCAAAGTTCATTCGGTTCCGCTGCACCAGGAGCGTGTAGTCCGGGTATGCCGTTATATTCGCTGACCCCCTTTCTATCGTTCCTCCTTTCCGGAAAAATTCAAGGATCTTCTCGCGGTCACGATAATTCAAGATCTTCGCGATCAGCGGCCGTGGGGGGGCCCTATGCGCCCTTTCTACCGCAAACCCCTGGGTCAGCACCCCGCCAGTTATCTCCTGCAAAAGCATGGTTTCGACGTATTCCGTGGGGTTCGGACCCTCAATTCCTTCTGGTATACCCACTATACGAATGTTGTTGCGTCTGGCTCGCCCTTCCGCTTGCTCCGCTCTGTCCTCCAAGTTGCCAACTCGCTGCACTAGAGCATGCAGCTCCTTAGCATGTGAAGCGCACGCCTCCGTGTTCGGGATCAACTCCTTTTCCAGTGCCCCAGTGCGCTATGCGATCGTTCGCACGTCTTGTCGCAGCAGGTTCACCTCTTCCTGGACCGCTCCGATCTTGAGGTTCAAGCCCACCTGTAGCTCCTTCATGGCTAGGCCCAGCTTCGTTTCCCAAGCCACCTTCAAATCAGCGATTGCTGCCAGCACCTCCTGGATTGTGCCCGGTGGGTCTCCCGCCGCCGCAGGGGCGCTCGGGGGAGACTTGGTGTAGGCCTCCATCGTGGGCTGCTTGACCCGGGGTCTCACCGCTTTGGTGGACATCTTGTCGCGACAATTGGGCACGGTCTCACCGTGTTGCCCCTCGCTGCACTGTTCGCGTGGTCGCTGCTCACCCTCCGCTGTGCAAGTCTGCGCTCGCCTGCGGCATACGCCCCGAGTGGGCTGCGTCTTCCCACGTGCTCCCGCACCCCTGGCGTTGAATTACTGGGCCCTGCCGTCCATGAACAGCACTCCTTGCCTTGGTGCTTCAAGTTCACAAACCCAGCGTCATACGTTTTGTGGGGTGGACCTCACTGTGGGGCTTCCGTTCCAATATTCCGGGGGGGCCCCCGTGGGTGCAAGGGGCTTACAGGAGTCCAAATCAGCCCGTTCAAGAAGCTCGTGCCAGTGCACACTTAACTTGGGGGTTGGTGTCTCTCAGCACATCCTCCACTGCTCCTAACGTCGTCAGGGGGGGGCCCAGCGCATCCCCCAGTGCTCTACAGCGACCTTGTTGCCAGCGAGGACCGCATTGGCTTTCCCCCTCACGCGGCGACAATATATCTGCTTGGGCATATAGCAAGTCGCCCAGCGGGATCTCAGCTGCCCACTGCCCGTGAGACTGTCTTGTCCCCACAGTGTTCACTCCCGTTCCGCTCTTCGATCTTGTCTCGGGCGGCAAGCGTAAAGTTCGTTATTGGGGTCTCACCAGTTTCAAGCCCAAGACCGCATCGGCTCCCTCGCGGCTCCCGTCATCTTCTTTGTGCTGGCCGCCATTTTGTCTGTGTCCGCGGTCCGGGACCCACTGCAACACGGTGAGGATAACTCGAGCTCGGAGCATTCCCCACGCACCAAACTTTCAGCGAATATCGCCGCAACATTCATACACGTGTGTGTATTTTTGCAGCGCCGGCCGGTCACCGCGCGCGCTCCATCTCCCCAGGATCAATGCAGGATCTGCGGAGCTCCGTGAAGGCACAGCCTCCTACGTGGCCATCCAAGCCACGCCCCCCCTCAAAACATATTTATTGAAAATGTAAGGCTCCCATGTGTTCATAAACTATCAATGTCAACGTTCAGGGTGTCACCAATTACGTTTCTCATAATTCTAATCTCTCTGCATTTGTTTTCCTATCACCAGGCAAGCACACTAATATATCTTATGTTTCGACAAGGGTTGATGTCCGGTTCCCACTTGATATTGCTTACTACATCCACCCGCTTGCCTCCCCCTCCCCTGCTTCCATGCCATTGATTGGTTTCATCCTTTTGTTTGGGTCTGATCTTTAGCCATGTCTGAAATGCTTGCGATGTCATGACACCCCACCACATCATGTGAACTTTATAGCATGTTTCCTTCTCTTTGATAGAAGGTTGAGATTGTCATGTATAAACATCCACTGGCAGTGGGCTACTGCGAGATTTACAGGCAAACTCTCCTGCTTTTTTTTTTTAGGTACGTTGGTAGGAATCACACATTGCACACCCCTTTTTTCTCCATGGGATTATTGACTGAGCACCAGATAACCAGACTCAAGTGTACAGGAGGTGGTAATCCCCTAGCTGCAGCACTTCTTGGAGCATTATAAAGGCAATGGTTGATGCCAGTTAGGCGTCAACGTGGCAAAATGACAGACTGCCCTGGAAACGTCTGGGTGAAAATCCTGGGCCTAGTAGATGAAGGTACACC
Source organism: Ambystoma mexicanum (assembly GCF_040938575.1). NCBI lineage: Eukaryota > Metazoa > Chordata > Amphibia > Caudata > Ambystomatidae > Ambystoma > Ambystoma mexicanum. The sequence continues at coordinate 203,275,222 of NC_090927.1, read as the reverse complement.
TTAACCCCTCACATGATTGGATCTGTTTGTAGCCTTTGATAACATGTATAACCAGAACAGGAGATGTATCAGGCTTGGACATGGATAGGTGAGGTTATGGGCCCTCACTGGGGGCCCACATTATTTGGCTGCGATTCTCACAGTGATACCCATTCTTCTCCACACTTGTTTAAATTACATATGTGGCTGTTCACACATGGACTCAAGGACTCGGTTGTTAATTTCCTATTTAGAAAAAGCAGATACAGCTACCTAGTGCCCAATGGTTCACAGAACGAGCATTTTTTCATTATTTAGAACATGGAAAAAACAACCTAAACTGAAGTTAACAGGGCGCTGTACAGAAACTCCAACAAGCAAACAAATAGAAAATAAATATGCAAAATTGTTTAACAAAACCAAAACCAAATAAAAATCAAATAAAGAAATAAAGGGAAAGTGAGGAGATTATCACAACCTTGCTTTAGGTGTTTCTAAGCACTACCCCTGCATTTACAATAGATGGGCTTCGGGGCTCATGACCCCCGAGTCACAGTGAACGCTCTGCAACCTTTTTGGTTCCAGGCTCCATTCCCCCCACCCCCATTCCCTAGAGACCGGTACAAAACAAAGAAGAGTTGAGAAAACCAGCAACGTCAAGACAGCAGCATCCAGCCTCATCAATCCAACTCAAAAAGGTTGAGTGCCGGCAGACGAACTAAGCAGGTTTGAGTACTAAATTTGAGTTTCTTATAGCATAAAAGAGGTACCCACATGCTCAGAAAATCTCCCTACTGTGTGTCCGATACTTGCTGTAAGCTTTTCCATGCCAACATGTAAGATTTATTTTGGTTAATGTTTGGCTATTTCACAAAGTCGGTATCCCTGATCTAATATGCCCTAGTATATACAGTCAAACCCCACAATTCTGGGCAAGAAACAAGTAGTTCGATCCAAACTCAAATTTATTTAAAAAATGTAATAAAGGTGGTCCCCAAACATTATGCAAGAGAAGTCACCACAATATTACACAAAGGCAGCTTGTCCACAAATGTGCCATAAGGGGAGTTGACATTTTTGTCATCGGCATTAAGGGCGGCGCAGTGATCACATAGATCCGAAATAACCACAGAGGTAAAATCTTGCCGCTTTCTATATAATATCTGTAAAATTTGTCATCTTACTTTCTCTTCTTCTTAAACCTTGCTTCAACCAATGGTTCATTCTCATCTTCAATATTGTTTTTCTCTGTATGTTGGGCTTCCTAAGAATGCTCTTCTTCCTTTACAGTCTTACATTCTGCTGTCAGGATTCTTTTTTGCCTCCCTTTCTCTGCTCACATCACTCCATACCTTTCTTGTCTTCACTGAATGCCTATCCAGCAATGTTTTGAATATCAGTTTGTCTCGTTTTCAAATTTATTCATGCCTTAACCCCCTCCTTATACTTGTTCTCTCATTTCTTTAGATCATCCTTCTTGTAACGTCGTGATGAATTGTGGGATCACGTCACTTCTCCCCATGAGGGAGCCCTTCCCTTTGAAGCTAGAGGGGGGAGGCCGCTGCCCGATATTCCCCCTAGGAGTGGTAAAGAAAATCGGGAGGACCTCATAGGGAGATGAAGACATCTCTAATTTACGGAGAGTTTCCCTACCTAGGAAACTAATACTAAAAATCAGTCTGAGTCAAGTAGTTAAACTTATAAACTGTCCTTGTGTCCAAACCATTCTAATCTGACCCTCACACTAGAAAGAAACAAAAGTGGTTCAAGGAAACGTTCTGATCTATGTTTGGCAAAAAGTGTTCATAATCAAAGTAATTACGAAAATCCAACAGAAACAGTCTTTTCCAAGGATAGATCCTTGGATTCAAATGGGGATCCCCCCCCCCCCCCCAGATATTTAGGCAGGGTGGCAAAAAGGGTCTATTTTAAACAATATTTTCTTGAGGATGGCAAATGTTTCTCCTTTAAACAACAGTTCCTTTGTATCGTTATAGTCAGTTCAAAAAGGTTCTTTGCCAAGAATCCCTTCATGGACTCTTCCGATCCCCTGGTATACTCTCCTGCCAGATATCTTGTCACAGTGTCTTATAACTAAGTGCTCAGTTGGATTGCCTGGTATACTTCCCTGCCAGGAATCCCTTTATGGGGTTTTGCAGATACCCTGGTATACTCCTTTGCCAGGTATCTCTCCTCCCCAAACATTTACTGCCTGGTGTATTCCTTTCACCAGGACTTCCTTTTTAACAGTTATATCACTTCACTGTATTTCTAGTTGTTGGCTTGGGGGTAATGCTGGTTCCAACTTTCCCATATTGACATCTTGCTCCAATTTTCCCCACATTGACATTTCATATATGGTGACTTAAGTTTAAGCGTTGCTTTTGTGCTTTATCTGGCCGGTATTCAAACACGCCGTTTCATTTACTTGTTTAAATGAGTGTCTGGGGTGCCCAATGGCTCTGGATAGACTGACTGCTGTTCGTAGCGCCCTTGACACATGGTGCGTTTTGCAAGGAAGCCTCTTCTCTGTCAAGGACTCCTTCACACTGCGGAACTTCCTTCAGCGTCTCCTGCAATGCTGCGCTTCTTCGCCGGCATCTCTCTGTGATCCAGGCAGAGGAACACTGCTTTTTGGCATGACAATATTCCCAGCAACCCTCCTGCTGCCGGAGCTTCGAAGGTCCTCCACAAGTACCTGCTGCGTTTCTCTTCCCTTCGCATCAAGCAGCTATGCATCTCTCGCGGTTGCGAGCTGCCATCTGAATGTGCCCATATAATCATCCCCGGCACGGTACGCTGTCTTTCTGCCTTCTCCTCTGACTGCTACCATGTTCTCCGACTCTCCTTCTTGAATGCAGACAATATTTTTAAATGTCGCGCTTACGCATGCTTTACAAAAACTATTCTGCATATTCACTTTTGAGTCACTTTCATTGTGCATGAACTCCTTCCTCCTCGTCTCAGTACTTGAGGCTTGATGGTAGCTGAAGTGCCTAGAAATCATGGGATTGCTAAAATTATGTTGGTTAGGAGTTTCTTTTAGAAAAACACCAGAAACAGGAGATGTTATGTATGTGTTATGTGTACTTGAAGGATGAATGGAATTTTGTCTAGAATGATTTGAAGGAAGGGTTTTCTGAGTTTCACAAAGAGGGATTTACATGGCGACAACAAGCCATTAAGAATGTAGGTATTATAATGTCTTCTTTATTAGAAAGGGTAGAATACTGAGTCTCTCCGGGTGGGGTCACCACCTTCACCAACAGTCTCTTCCCATGTGATCCTCCCTCATAATACCACCCCCAGGGGCAGGATCAGGTAGCAGCTGCCATCCCATGGCTACACAGGAGGACACTTGTCGGAGAATCAGTGATGACTCCACCGGATTCATCAAACTACCACAAAGAAAACTAGTGAAATTGTCAGGAAGTCCAAAACTACAAAGTCTGTCACTGTCGTGCCGCAAACCTACCTCTGTCCCCAACACTAAATCTATAGCAACTGTGAAAGAATAATCACTGTCTCAAAGTAAAAAGTGTTATTTGTATTTTCAACCAACAAACGTTCCCAGGCTCTCAAATGTTTCAGAAATACAATTGTCCAATGCTAGGCTTCTGAGCCCCTTTTCTCTTAGATGAAATGTCACTGAGCAATTCACAAGGCAATGTGTCCTGTGTTTGTGTTTCTTTATCCTAGCAACTTGGCATAGTTCGCTTTCAAGCGTAGGATTCCTTTAGTCAGTTCCAGGGTTCTTTATTTCTTGGTCTCAACTTCTCATGTGGGTGTGAGTACCAGACTCACAATACTTTATATGGCTTGGTTCAATCTCCTGCCAAGCCAGTGTTTTCTCATTGACTGTCAAACTATTCTCACACGGTCCCAGACCCTCTTTTCCTCATATGCTGTGGGTCCCAGATTTGCACTGGTGCATTGTATCTGCTTGGTTCACTCTCCTGCCAAACATACAATTCCTCCGGCTTCACTTCACTTCACTTCACTTCACTTCACTTCACTTCACTTCACTTCACTTCACTTCACTTCACTTCACTTCACTTCACTTCACTTCACTTCACTTCACTTCACTTCACTTCACTTCACTTCACTTCACTTCACTTCACTTCACTTCACTTCACTTCACTTCACTTCTATTCAGGGTCCCAGACCCTCTTATTCTCGTTCTCTTGATTGGGTGAGGGTCCCAGACTCGCAGGGCTGTGTTGTATCCCCTTGGTTCACTCTCCTGCCAAGTATACAACTCACCCAGGGTCCCAGACCCTCTGCTTCCTACTTTATATTCATCCCATTGCCCCCCTGGACCTCCTGCACCTCTCGGACCTCCCGCACCTCCCAGACACCTTGTGTATCTGTTTTCTCACAGGTATCAGAGGTTCCCAGGCAGCTTCATCCCTTTGTGAGGATCTGGGAGCGTTTGGACTTCCAGCAGGGTCTGCAGTGGCTCTGCAATCTTCTGACGCTCCCCGGCTGCTCCTTCTCTTTCTCACGCACTTTGCCGTGGCCTGGAACAACTAGAAGATTAACTCAGTGACAACCTGAGAAGTCCACTCCTGGTGGATCACATTCGGGTTCTCCCTTTCCTCTCGATAAGGTTTCCCTAGCGGCTCATCTCTGCTGCTTTCCCGCATGGCTTCTGCTGTTCCTCAGAGGACCGCTCTCTTTGCAGCCAGTGCTACAGTGGCGCTGAGAATTCTCTTGGCCCCTCCAGTGAGAGACCTTCCATCGCCTCTTAGTTCCTCTCAGACTGCTGGCGCTCAAGGGGTCCACTCCTCTCTAGGAGTCACACTGGTTCTCAGCCTCATGTGCTTCTGCACAGCATTCCTACTCCTTGCTCCTCCAGGGAGTGCTTCTCCCACACTTCCTAAATTTCTCTTCCCTTTTATACTGGCTCTGAACAATAAGAACTGGGCAAACACTAGACTGCTCAATTTGGTTCTTACAGGTAATCCTCACGCATCTACACCTCTCCCTCATCACAGTACCGATTGTGTGACTCCCTTGTGAGTCACTGGGGTTCTTTGTCACAGATCTGGAAAGGGATCTTCCCTTAGGTAACTCCTATTATTCCTCGTCCCAGTACTTTCTAGGGGAAGGGTAGAGTGACGTAGGTAACAGAAGGTACTGCTCAAGAGAAGTGGTAGGACTTTAGAGCTACAAGCTTTTGAAACAAAATGGTGGCGTCCTGCCACATACATTTACTTCAATTTGCATTTAAATTTTCTGCAAAGATTATCTCATTCGACATGCTGAATATCAGAAACACTGTATACTCATGATTAGCCGAGGTATAAATACAAAAGGAATCTCAAGGTTGACTTTTAGCTTATTTATTTGACTAAGGTCAAAGCACAAGAGGAAATAGGGGTTCAGTTTCCCTTAATATTTAGTATTTTTTATGAACAACACTTGCCTTCAGGCTGGCAAACATATTGAAAATTGAACAAAACAAAAAACAAATTTAAGACACACTTAAAGTTATTTGTACATGGTCCTAGAATTGCTAGTGCATGAACATAAAAGCAGGGCAATTGTTTAAGCAATTATGATCACATAAACCGTGCAACTGTGAATAGTAAACCAGAATTAGGTTTTTACAAAGAGCATCCTGGTAGTTGTTTCCAAGGTGTGTTAGGTTTTTGAGGGAGGTAACCAAGTCTTTGGCCTACGTCTAGATATTGATCAGATGGTGTGTGGGGACAGGCGTATCTGAGCCAGATGGTGTGTGGTTCTGTGACGTTTCAGCGGAAAAGGCCTTCTTCAAGGGTGAAAACCCAGTCTCCCTACAAGGAGGAATCAAGTGAGGATGGATTTAGTGTAATTAAAACACTATGGTGGTGTTACAAAAAGCACAACGGGATATTCGCATGTCATAAAAACAAAGACAATTTAATTAAAATTGAAACGCCCCCCGGCTGTTAGAGAGAGTTAAAAAGAATACTCAAACTTGTGGCTTGTGCTAGCCAGAGACTGACCTGAATGGATTAAAGTTGAAGCTGAGGTTCAACTTCCACTGGTGCCGAACAGTGAAAAATGGCCTTGGGGCAGGGTCTGGGGAGCAAACGCTGGTCTGTTCCTAAGAGAAAGATAGGAACATGCAAATGGTTTTATCCAGTATACAGCCTCGATGAGTGCCAAATATGAACGAAAAAATAATAATAGTTCTGTGTGTGCAGATTCACCACCAAAATGATCCAGTCCCCAGATGTTAAGCTACAAATTACCTGTTCTTCTAAGTCGGTAATTATTGAGGCGAACTGGAAGCGTGTAAAAACGCTGTGGGCAAGTGCTGGGATGCTGGCAGTGAGGGGCAGCTACGTGCTGTCAACTGCAATTTGCAGACAAATGAAGCGGCTGCATGCACCTCGATTGTGGATGCGAAGTAACCCACTAAACAAAACAGAAAAAGAGAATAGAAGAAGAAGCGAGAATCAGCTGGCAGGCCGATCGAAAGTGGCGTGTTGTGGGCCCTGTGCGGGTTGGGCCCCTGTATGGAGGTGGCGAAGGCCCTATGTGGGAGAGGCACCATTTGTACCTGAATTATTCGGGGTCCCGCAACGGAGGAGCTGTAGTGCGAAGGCCGGATGGAGCACTTGCAGTTCGCCGTGGCAGCCGTGAATGCTACGCTCGAACTGGCATATACAGAGGGAGCTGTGTATCAGAGGGCAATGCGCATGTGCAAAAGTGTAGACACTCACTTCTGCGCATGTGTAATGTGTACCTCGTTGCGCACATGATCAGAAGTGTCGACGTTGTGGTTGCCATGGAGGCTGTAGAGGACGCTTGTGTTGTCCGTAGAGTCTTATCTGAAGAGGTTCAGACAGAGGCCCGTGACGGATAACGAGCGCATAAGGAGCTCATATTCAACTATTGATTTGTTGAACACAGCGCACGCCCATTTCATACATCAGTGCTTTCTTGTTTTACTCACCGACTCACGGCACAGCACTTCGGCCAAACCGTGGAGTTGGCAGCACAACATTTAATTTCTATTATTTTTTTAAAGCGCTCACACTGCCCGAAGGTAGCCAGGCGCTTACACAGGATGCTTAATATCTACACCGTCCTCCCTGATTTACAGCCATACATGAAAACGGCCCACCTGATGCGCTCGTTATCCGTCACGGGCCTCTGTCTGAACCTCTTCAGATAAGACTCTACGGACAACACAAGCGTCCTCTACAGCCTCCATGGCAACCACAACGTCGACACTTCTGATCATGTGCGCAACGAGGTACACATTACACCTGCACATGCGCAGAAGCGAGTGTCTACACTTTTGCACATGCGCATTGCCCTTTGATACACTGCTCCCTCTGAATATGCCAGTTAGAGTGTAGCATTCACGGCTACCACGGCGATCTGCAAGTGCTCCATCCGGCCTTCGCACTACATCTCCTCCGTTGCGGGACCCCGAATAATTCAGGTACAAATGGTGCCTCTCCCACATAGGGCCTTCGCCACCTCCATACAGGGGCCCAACCCGCACAGGGCCCACAACACGCCACTTTCGATCGGCCTGCCAGCTGATTCTCGCTTCTTCTTCTTTTCTGTTTTGTTTAGTGGGTTACTTCGCATCCACAATCGAGGTGCATGCAGCCGCTTCATTTGTCTGCAAATTGCAGTTGACAGCACGTAGCTGCCCCTCACTGCCAGCATCCCAGCAATGGCCCACAGCGTTTTTACACGCTTCCAGTTCGCCTCAATAATTACCAACTTAGAAGAACAGGTAATTTGTAGCTTAACATCTGGGGACTGGATCATTTTGGTGGTGAATCTGCACACACAGAACTATTATTTTTTTTATTCATATTTGGCACTCATCCAGGCTGTATACTGGATAAAACCATTTGCATGTTCCTATCTTTCTCTTAGGAACAGACCAGCGTTTGCTCCCCAGACCCTGCCCCAAGGCCATTCTTCACTGTTCAGCACCAGTGGAAGTTGAACCTCAGCTTCAACTTTAATCCATTCAGGTCAGTCTCTGGCTTACACAAGCCACAAGTTTGAGTATTCTTTTTAACTCTCTCTAACAGCCGGGGGGGCGTTTCAATTTTAATTAAATTGCCTTTGTTTTTATGACATGCGAATATCCCGTTGTGCTTTTTGTAACACCACCATAGTGTTTTAATTACACTAAATCCATCCTCACTTGATTCCTCCTTGTAGGGAGACTGGGTTTTCACCCTTGAAGGCGGCCTTTTCCGCCGAAACGTCACGGAACCACACACCATCTGGCTCAGATACGCCTGTCCCCACACACCATCTGATAAATATCTAGACGTAGGCCGAAGACTTGGTTACCTCCCTCAAGAACCTAACACACCTTGGAAACAACTACCAGGATGCTCTTTGTAAAAACCTAATTCTGGTTTACTATTCACAGTTGCACGGTTTATGTGATCATAATTGCTGAAACAATTGCCCTGCTCTTATGTTCATGCACTAGCAATTCTAGGACCATGTACAAATAACTTTAAGTGTGTCTTAAATTTGCTTTTTGTTTTGTTCGATTTTCAATATGTGTGCCAGTCTGAAGGCAAGTGTTGTTCATAAAAATTACTAAATATTAAGGGAAACTGAACCCCTATTTCCTCTTGTGCTTTGACCTTAGTCAAATAAATAAGCTAAAAGTCAACCTTGAGATTCCTTTTGTATTTATACCTCGGCTAATCATGAGAATACAGTGTTTCTGATATTCAGCATGTCGAATGAGATAATCTTTGCAGAAAATTAAAATGCAAATTGAAGTAAATGTATGTGGCAGGACGCCACCATTTTGTTTCAGAGGGTAGAGTGACAACTCATGGGCTATTAGGAAAGGGGTTGTTCGTAAAACAGTAGAACAGGGGAGAGGGGTGGGTTTAGGTTCAGGTGATGGGCGCGATACCGTAATCTTAGGGGATGGTTGCACCTAATCCCATAAGGGATTTCCTCTCCCAAGTGTTCTTCCTCCTGTTTATATCCATATGTTTTTATTAGGCCCTCCTAATGGAAGTGTGGCGTTTGAGAGTTTCTAGATTGTGTATGCAAGTGAATGTAGGCTATTATGCACTGCATGTGAATTCTGCATGTTTGGGTTAGGGAATCAATGTTACCAATTTAAAACGCACACATTATTTTGATCGTCATTAGACTATGGTAGGGACGTCTTCATATCAAAGATTAATGATTACTATAACACTTTGGGTATCATTTAATGAGATTTACAAGGACTTGCACGCAGACTGCAGGAAATCCTAGCATCTGTACCACTGTGCACACAGCTCAAAAATGTCTTTTGGGTTGGATGAAAAAGACACCTCCCTCGATTTTAAATGCAGTACAACTGTACTGTAAATTTCCTATGTAATCAATATCTTTTATCTCCTTCCCAACAGCCATTTCTGGGATTTAAAAGGAAAAATAAAACTAGTTGCTGGAGAGCAGCTATGATTTAATTTGGGGTATTCTCATACTTACTTTGGATTGATTTTTAAAGCCATGGAGTCAGCAAAACCCCTCTCAGATGTGAAACCACCCAGTCAGCACGTTCCCTCCTGTTCTGGGTCCATGAAGTTTGGGCTGCCTTGGGTAACCTCCTCTGTATTTTCCCTTGTGGACATAACTCATTAGAACAGTAATCTTTCCACCTGTAACCCTTAAGAAGGTCTCTCTCATTGATAAATCCATCCAATAGGTACAAGTGGTGTTTTTTCCTGCAGCTTTTTCCAGAGTCAGAATCCTAACCCCTGTGGCTCTCACATTTTAAAGTGTAAAATATTACAATACATAGGACATAATTATGTCATAGTATATGAAGGGCCTGATGTTAAAATTGGCCTGCCTCATAGTCAGACACTCAAATTGAATACACCCCCCCATTCTTTGTGGAATTATTATAATTTCTATAATTGTGAAAGGAAAAGATGGGGGGGGAGGCATCAGCTCTTACGATTTAACATATGTGAGGTTAGCATTAAGGAGGGAAACACAGATAACGGATACAATATAACGAAATACTTTTATTAACTTAAATGTCAGGATGGTGCAAGGCCTAACTTGTCCTATGCTAAAGTGGGATTTCCCTACCTAACGAAAGTAAGGCTAGCCGTGTCAGAAAGTTCAACTTAAAAGTCTGTGTCCAAAATCTATGGTTGCCCTACAACTAACATCAAAACAATGTGGAGGGATGTCACCCATAAATTAAATTGTGTTCCAAAAGTAATGTTCTGAGCTATTCCCAGCTCAAGCTTAGTCTTCAGCTTCTCCTCAAATATCAAAACTGTCACCAAAATGTTTCAAGTTAACTTCTCTTGAAGTTAGGGTTATACAGTTCCACACCTTTTCAAGTGTCAGGATACCCTTCACCAAGTTCAATACAGTTTCTTGGCAGCAAGTCTCAGGGTTCCCTTCCCCAAGTTCAATGTCAAAGGAGATCACAAAAAAAGAAGCATCTTGAAGATTTGTCTTTGAGCTCAGTCCCAACAATAAATCACAGCTCAGGGCTCCCCTTCCCCAAGCCTTATATGCATCAATAGTAATCTTCTTCTTGACACAATAGCAGATTGTCTTTTTAGCATAAAGGTGTTCACTGGTGTCACAATGCCTGCCCCAAGACATGCGGAACAGGTCCATCAGTCCAGGGAACAGACACCCAAGAAAACACAGGAATTCCCAAAACCCCGCCTAGGGGCTATATGGGTCCAGTCCTGGCGCCGTACGCCAGGCTCATATTGCCAACTTTAAACTATCGAGGTCATCCTGCAAAGAACTCATGTAAAGGCCATCATGAGGGCATGAAGGGACTACTTTCCTTTAGGAACTATTTTGCTGCTTGGGTGTGGTACTGGAACTTCTTACCTAGGAACTACTTTTTTGATGCTATTTAAACCACGTCCGAAGATCAGCACACGCTTTGCGTTATTCTGCATCTTAGCAGCGTAACGCTCACAGTGTCTGCAATCCAGCATCCAGTCTACAGCCACACCCGTCTTGTGTCCGGAGCCGATCCTAGAGAAAAGGGAAGAAGAAGAGAAGGTTAGAACAAGGAGATTTCCATTTGGTCATCATCTTTTCCTGGATCAGCCGCACCTGTGGATAAAGGAAAAAGACATTAAAATAAACCATGTCGCAATGGCAGCTGCAGCGCAGTGCCATACTCACCTGTCTTCGGAGCATCTCCACGACCCGGCGCAGCACCCGTTGAATCGCCGCCCGAAACATCAGCATCTGAAAAGACAAGAACAAACAAAACGTGAGCGGGGTTCCGCCAAAGACATTCTTTTACTTACTGCAAGATACTTATTCGGAATTTTACCACTCAAGGCAGCGCTGGTCACCATCCTACGTGAGACATTTTCGGCAAGGCGCCGTACCTGCAAAGAAGATAGAGAACTATTGGTTAATTACATTTGGAACAATATTACTTGCTAGACAGTGCTTGGTACAAATTGACTCTTACCTAAGCGCTACCTTCATCCATCGAGGCGAACTCACTCCTTGGATCACGCTGCAAGGGAAAAGGTATGAAAGGAGCAAGAGTGAATTAACAGACATTTGATCTCTAAAAGAACTATACATTCGGTTTACACACTACTTACCTCGGAGTCATTGTTGTCTGGAACTCTGCCAAATACCTTCGGATCAGTTAAGTAACAACTTCTACGCGCCCCTGCACTCCACGAGGAATGGAGAGTTCATCCTTCCAAACAATAAGGTGAGACTTTATGAAGGGGAATACTGGAAGTTTTCAGGGAAAATAGTGTTAGTGTAACCTCTCAACCACGGCTGGCTAATCCCCTTTACTGCTTTTAGGAAAATATTCCTGCGGGCAAGGCAGACAAAACTGAGTGGGCAAGCGCAGTCGATCATCACTTTGCTACAAGTCACACTGGTGGAGACCGCAGCAGTCCAGCGTTGTTCGACGCCCCTGTGGTATCCAGGTGAGCGTAACAGAACGCGAAGCCTTACTACAAATCTCCACCCGGGCGTTATGGAGACCGCAGACTGACCAATTAGCCCAACTACTGGGAGAACTAAGGGCTGAAGTGCATTCCGCCCGTCAAGAGACTAATGCTCTCAGGAGAGAATTGATTGTGGCAAAAGACCGTACGGATGATCTCGTCAGGCAATTACTTCAAGCTCAAGCTGGGCACACACTTTTACTTGGACTCGGGGGAGCTCCTGCCCAAGCTCAATCAAGTAATAAAGTGCAAATAATTTTACCAGGGACAGTTCCTTTAGCACCGCCAGAACGCTTTGAGGGGGACCCAAAAAGGTTTGCCGTGTTTATGAACGAGTGCCGCCAGCAATTTTTATGTAGACCTGGAGCCTTTCCGAATGATCAAGCAAAGGTAGCCTTTGTACTATCGTATCTCAGCTGCAGTGCAGCCGATTGGTCTATTCCACTAGTCAACCAGGATGACCCTCTTCTTCGGGATTTTCAGGGTTTTCAACTAAGCATGGAAAGACTATTTGCCTGACATTCCTAAGGCCAAGCTTTGGATAATGAACATTTGTCCTTGTGTCATGGTAACCAGGATCTGCTGACCTACATAGTAACCTTCAATAGGTTGGTGGTAGAAACCGGATGGCCAGAGGCCAAGCGGATTACGCTATTTCATCGTGGGCTACGAGATGAACTAAAAGACGTTTTGGCACAAGTAGTGAACCCACCTCACGATTGTGCTGAATACATAGACCTTGCTGTCCAGATGGATCACAGACTTCAGTATCGGAAGGCTGATCGGGCTAGATTCGAGAATCGAGTATTGCTAAGACCTAAGGACAACGTCACCCCCAAAGGAACGGATGTATCTGAACCCATGCAAATTGGGGGGGGGGGGTTAAAGGACCTTTGACTCAAAAAGAAAGGGACAAGAGGCGGCAGTTACAATTGTGTTTGTATTGTGGAACCTCGGGGCATTTTTTATGGGATTGCCCAGTAAAACCACCTAACGAAGGTGGTTCGAGTCGCCGATAAAATCAATATGGAATCAGAGCCGGGAAACGACCACGCCCGACAAGCGTAGAGGTCCGCTTGCCGAGCATGAAGAAGGACACTCAGACCTCGCACCTAATTATACCAATGGTCCTCATAGATCAAAGGCAACCATCTCGTATGCATGCAGTGAGAGCATACATAGATAGCGGAGCCATAGGAAACTACATGGATCGAGAATTGGCTACAAGGATGAACCTGCCTCTTTGCAAAAAACCCACATCTGATGTAATCACCACCGTCGATGGGACCGAAATAGCTTCCGGTCCAGTAACTCATTCAACTATGGAGATGACACTGTTGGGTCATCGAGAGAGCATTGTGTTTGACTTAATCAAGGCCCCACAGTTCCAAATAATTCTGGGAATGCCATGGTTTGAAACTCATAATCCTTATATTGACTGTCGAGAAAAGAGAGTGACCTTCTCGGATTGTGCACACACTTGTTACCCTGAAAAAACTTTGATCAAAAGACTGGCTACGGTCACAAATCCGATAACTCAGTTACCCCGGGAATACCAGGAATTTCAGGATGTTTTCCAGAAAGACCAAGCAAAAACATTGCCACCCCAGAGATCATATGATTGCCAGATCGACCTCCTACCCGGCGCTCAAATTCCATGCAGCAGAATCTACGCCCTCACTGAACCTGAAAATCTTCATTTACTGCAATATTTGGATCAATACCTCGCTAATGGCTTCATTCGCCCGTCCAAGTTTCCGGCAGCATCGTCTTTATTCTTCGTCCCTAAAAAGGAAGGTGACCTTAGGACTTGTATTGACTATCGCGCATTAAACCAAGCAACGGCAAAAAAACGATACCCATTGCCCCTGATCCCAGAACTACTGGACCAAGTAAAGGATGCTCGTATCTACACTAAGTTGGACCTCCGAGAGGCGTATCATCTGGTACAAGTGAAAAAAGGTGACAAATGGAAGACTGTCTTCCGTACCAAATACGGTTTGTTCGAATACCAGGTGATGCCTTTCGGACTTTGCAACGCACCGGCAGCCTTCCAGTATTTTATGAACTATGTCCTTCGCAAACTCAGACGTCTGTGTTGTTGTATACATAGACGACAACTTAGTATACTCTTCATCTGAATCAGACCATGTGAAGCATGTTCGTGCTGTACTAGAAAAACTATGCCAGCATAAATTATATGCGAAATTGGAAAAGTACGTTTTTCATACTTCGGAAGTTGAATTCCTTGGATTTATCCTGACCCCAAAAGGAGTTCGAATGGATTCACGAAAGGTGGATGCAATCCTCAAGTGGCCCTCACCTACCTCGATTAAAGGGGTACAGAGTATGCTTGGATTTGCAAACATTTACCGCAGATTAATTCCTGATTTTTCACATCTTGTACACCCCATCACGGCTCTTTTGTGGAGAAATAAACGCTTCCAGTGGACAGAAGAAGCTGAAAAGGCCTTCCAAGACCTAAAACAGAAATTTACTTCAGCTCCTGTTTTAAAGCACCCACGTCCAGAACTTCCGTACGTGGTTGAAACTGATGCATTCAGCTTAGCCATGGGAGCTGTCCTTTCCCAAAGGGATCCTGAAACTGGTCAACTTCACCCGGTGGCGTTCTGGTCACGGAAATTTTCAGCACCAGAGTTAAACTATGCAGTTACCGACAAGAAACTACTGGCGTTCAAAGCCTGGCGGCATTATCTTCTCGGAGCTCGACGCACCATCACCGTAATCAGGGATCACAGGAACTTACAATATTTAAAGACAGCCAAGGCTCAATCATCACGCCAACTTAGATGGGCCTTATTCTTTGCGGAATATGATTGTGATTACTTACCGACCAGGTTGTCGAAATGGCAAAGCAGATGCCTTATCTCGTATTGGAATGGGAGAAGCATATTCAAATCCAGAACCAGTACCTATAATTTCAGAGAGAAGAATTCTTGGTATAACCACTCTACAGACTCTGGACGACATCCATAAAAAGATTCAACAGCTTTTCGACCCTGCAGCCTTACAAAGCTGGTTGAACAAAGGCAAAGATTATTCAGTCACCGATCACCTACCATACTATCAAGGACGTCTTTACCTACCAAATAAAGAATTACAAGAACATGTTATCTCCAATTACCATGAGTCTTTGATAGAAGGGCATCCTGGGATCGCTAAAACCGAGGCCAAGATCAAAAGAATTCTGTTGGCCTACTTGGCGGAAAGACATCAAGTCATTTGTACTGTCTTGCGGTATTTGCGCCCAAAATAAGACCCAGAAAAGGAAACCAGCAGGCCTATTACAACCTTTGGACATTCCGCCTATGCCTTGGCATACCTTATCCCTTGACTTTATTACTGACCTTCCACCATGTAATGGATATAACACCATCCTAGTTATAGTGGATCTTTTTTCCAAAATGGCTCATTTCATTCCATTAAAGGGTCTACCTTCAGCCTCAACCTTGGCCAAGGAATTTCTAGAACATATCGTCAGAATACATAGATTCCCCTCCGTATTGGTTTCCGATCGGGGAAGTCAGTTCATTTCTCAGTTTGAGGAAATGCTGTCAATTGGCCCAAATCAACGTTAGACTATCAACCAGCCACAATCCTCAAACCGATGGTCAAACTGAGAGGACCAATCAGACACTAGAGCAATACCTACGGTGCATGTTACACCAAACCGAAGGCAATTGGAAATAAATTTTGTGGATATTCGAATATGCATACAACAACTCATTGCACTCAGGAACAGGACAAAGCCCATTTTATACTAAATATGGGCGACATCCTCGAACCTCTGAACTCGATTCGCCCCAACACTTAGAGATGCCCGCCGTGAACCATCTACACGCCACTATTACACAAGCTTTTAAAAAGGCAACTATTTGAAACAGGGTAAAGAGAGATAAAAGAAAACCGCAGATCAACATAGAAGCGAAGTGACGAAATATCAGATAGTAGACCAAGTTTGGCTGGCTTCAAGACACAGACCTTTAAAGGGAACTCGAACCTTTAACCCCAAGTATTTGGGACCTTACACTATTAAAGCCATTATTAATCCAGTGGCCGTCAAATTGGAGTTACCGTCAAATATGCGAATTCACCCAGTCTTTCAGGTTTCACTTCTAAAGCCAGTACAACCAGGGACATGGCTAACTAAACCACCTAACCCCATCCTAATAGACGGGGAACCAGAATTTGAAGTAAAGAATATTTTGTACTCAAAAATAGTCAAATCAAGACTATCTGGTTGACTGGAAAGGTTATGGTCCACAAGAAAGGTCATGGGAACCAAGTGACAATATTCATGCACCTCGATTGGTGAAAAGGTTCCACCAGAACTTCCCAGACAAACCGGGACCAGTGAGGAGAACAGCCTTAGGAGGGGCCTTGGGAGGGGAGTTGGGGGTGCTGTCACGATGCCTGCCCCCAGACATCCCAAACAGGTCCATCAGTCCAGGGCACAGACACCCAAGAAGACACAGGAATTCCCAAAACCCCGTCTAGGGCCTATATGGGTTCAGTCCTGGCGCCGTAGGCGCCAGGCTCATATTCCCAACTTTAAACTATGCAGGTCATCCTGCAAAGAACTCATGAGCAGGCCATCATGAGGCCATGAGGGACTATTTTCCTTTAAGAATTATTTTGCTGCTTGGGTGTGGTACTGGAATTTCTTACCTAGGAACTACTTTTTTGATGCTATTTAAACCACGCCCGAAGAGCAGCACAAGCTTCGCGTTATTCTGCATCTTAGCAGCGTAACGCTCACCGTGTCTGCAGTCCAGCATCCAGTCTACAGCCACACCCATCTTGTGTCCGGAGCCGATCCTAGAGAAAAGAAGAAGAGAAGGTTAGAACAAGGAGATTTCCATTTGGTCATCATCTTTTCCTGGAGCAGCCGCACCTGGGGATAAAGGAAAAAGACATTAAAATAAACCGCGTCGCATTGCCAGCTGCAGCGCCGCGCCATACTCACCTGTCTTCGGAGCATCTCCACGACCCGGCGCAGCACCCGTTGAATCGCCGCCCGAAACATCAGCATCTGAAAAGACAAGAGCAAACAAAAGGTGAGCGGGGTTCCGCCAAAGACATTATTTTACTTACCGCAAGATACTTACTCAGAATTTTACCGCTCGAGGCAGCACTGGCCACCATCCTACGGGAGACATTTTCGGCAAGGCGCCGCACCTGCAAAGAAGATAGAGAACTATTGGTTAATTACATTCGGAACAATATTACTTGCTAGACAGTGCTTGGTACAAACGGACTCTTACCTAAGCGCTACCTTCATCCATCGAGGCGAACTCACTCCTTGGTTCACGCTGCAAGGGAAAAAGTATGAAAGGAGCAAGAGTGAATTAACAGACATCTGAACTCTAAAAGAACTATACATTCGGTTTACACACTACTTACCTTGGAGTCATTGTTTTCTGGAACTCTGCCAAATACCTTCGGATCAGTGAAGTAACTGAACTTTTACGCGCCCCTGCACTCCACGCAGGATGGAGAGTTCATCCTTCCAAACAATAAGGTGAGACTTCATGAAGGGGAATACTGGAAGTTTTCAGGGAAAATAGTATTAGTGTAACCTCTCTACCACGGGTGGCTAATCCCCCTTACTGCTTTTAGGAAAATATTCCTGCGGGCCAGGCAGACAAAACTGAGTGGGCAAGTGCAGTCGATCATCACTTCGCTACGAGTCACACTGGTGGAGACCGCAGCAGTCCAGCTACGTTCGACGTCCCTGTGGAATCCAGGTGAGCGTAACAGGTGTTGGCGCAGTTGTCGGACCACACTGTCTGCCCATAACAGGTCAGGCAACCAGGAGCCTTAATTTCTCTTTGTGGCAAGTCAATTAGGGGTTCCCTAGTCTTGGGAGCAGTTGTTGATCACACAATCCACCCATTAGAGGTCACGCAACCAGGAATCTTGAGTTCCCTCTGAGTAGTTCAAATATTCAATAAACAAATAGTTTCTCAAAGGCAGCTTCAAAGACAACAGTTTCCCAGACTTAATTTCAGTTCTTCATTCACTTTTAGTTTCCTATTTCCTTTCAGTACATGTTATGTTACTTGCCATTTATATAGCGCCTTATGTATCATTGGTATGACCTCAAAGCGCTGGTAGGTTGAACGCCCTCGGGAACCGCAGTTCAAGTCAGTAGAGAGTGTTGTATGGTGCGCGGGCGCACCGGATATGTGTGCAGCTGGTGTGGTTATTGCATGATAGCTGCTTCTTAGAGGTAGGTGTAGTGTTAAGGAAATCAGTTGGATTTGTTCAGTCTGGAGGGTGGACAGAGTTCTGGCTGTGTTAGGCCTGAGGAGACGCCTAAGCTAACCGGTATGTGCTCAGCTAGCTGTGTTTTATTAGGATGATGAGGTGTTTGTGGGGTCATGTTAGTATGAAAACAGCTAGGCCAAATGTGTCATAGCATAGCTGTGTTCTAGTTGACTGATGGTGTATAGGAGAGAGTAAGCGTAGTAGTGCGATATGGTGGTTATAAGTAAAGCGCCTGCGATCAAGCACGAGAGCAGGACAGGGGTCATACATAGCGGTACATGTATATAAAGCGACAGGATGGATAGGGTAAACATGTGATACGGGGATACAGGTACACAGCATATACGTAGCATAAATAGGAGATACAGAGATATATCCGCTCCATTCACTCTATCCGTTCCATCCACTTCATTCACTCTATCCTTTCCATTCGAAACCTCCACTCCATTCCATCCCTCCACCCGATCCCTCCACTCCACCCGATCCGCCCTTTCCGTCTACACCATCCTTTCCATCCGTCCCATCCTTTCCATCCATCCATTCCAGCTGATGTTTGCTTAAACATCAGCTGAATCTTAGCAGATTTGCTGGTTTTATTCAATTCAGTCATCAATATTAGCAGTTTTGCAGTTTTCTTTCAATTCAGTATTCAATATTAGCAGTTAATGCTTTGTCACGCCAGTTGCCTTTCACTACTTCATTTAACTTCACTGTTCCACTTGTAATGCAAGTATTTATTCACTCTGTGCCGTTTGCAACCTGTGTAGCCCACTGGGAGTGCCCCAATCTCTGGGTAGCTTCCCAGCACACACACCGTTTGTAAGCATCTTCTTCTGGCGGTCCTCTCTGGGTCCTGCTTCAGCAAGCACCGCTCGCGTAGGGACAGGAGTTCAGTCAGCATCGGCGAGCCCAGTGCCTCTGCGAGGCCGGGTGCAGCGTTCTTGGTGTTTGTTCCTCGCCACAGCTCCTTTTGCACCCACTTCATACATGAGGTTTCCTTCCTCATAAGGGAGGCTTCCCTTACTTTGGGGAGGTCGGCCGGCGTCTTGTCTCGGGTCCCACCGCAGCTGCCTCTGGATTCCCTGGTTTCACAACAATCTCTATCCAAGTTCCCCAGGTCTCTCTCTTACTCCTGCCTGGCTTGGCCTTTTATAAACCTCTGGTCCTTCAATGGGCTGCAGATATATTCCATCAGTCACTTTTGCCTGACTCTGATTAAGAGGCCATGCCTGCATACCTTTCATGTATATTCTTCGTCCCAGTACCTAAGAGGTGAAAGTGAATGGTGTTAATTCCTCCTAGTTGCTTCTTCCTCGTCTCAGTCCCAGAGTGGGGAGAGTGTGTGGTATTCATTACTCTTAACTGTCTCTGCCTCATCTCAGTACCCGAGTGGGGACATTATGTCTCAAGCGAGGAAAGTAGGGGCATTGACCTACAATAACCCATAAAGGTCGGGAGAGGGCTAGATTGGTTGATATTAGGATGAGGGGGATATGATGTCTCGCCTGAAGGCATCCCACTCTCAATCCCCAAGGGCCCCCACCCAGGTGATCCTTCGCTTGTCCACCCCCAGAGTCAGGATCCAAAAGTGATGGCCTTTCCATGGCCACCTGCATATAGGATCCCAGGAAAGTAGGAGTGAGAATACCCTCAGGTTTCTCACACATGCTAAATCATTGAGATATGGATTGCCGCACTCTTGTCATCACATACACACGTCTGGGTATGCAACATGAACGTACAGCATGTTCATTCATAATTTCTGAATATCAGTCACTGCAATAATTTTCAGTAAACTTTTAAAAATCAAATTTATATTCATGAAATAGAGGAGGTACTCAGCTTTACAACGGAAACTTCAGCTTGTTTATAACTAGTATGGTTGCAATTTCAGAAGGGAAATAGTTTTTCTATGCTTTAACATGCATTTACAATTTACTGTGTGTTTTTAAATTAATAAAAGGCTTACATGTTCAGGCTTGTCCTCAGCCACTAATTAGCCAGGCTTCGCTGACACAGGGCCTCCATTCTTTGAATATGCATTAGACTCTATCTGGTCGGCATCATTGCCTTAATTGATGTCAAAGGTGACCTGCTACAATGCGATTGAAGCTCGGCCCAAGAAAAAGAGACCTGATGATAATTATGCAGCGCACCACAATTTTAAATTCTAGGGAATGTTAATGGATGAATTTTCAATTATTTATTCTCAAAACTAGGCTCATGTGGCTAATCCTGATGGTCCCTTTTTCCTTGTGGGCATAATGGGTTCTCTTGACAAGCAACCCTAAAGCTTTCCACTCAGGAAGACCGAGGCTCTATCTCCTGGGAACATAAGTCAACCCCCAATTGAACTCTCTATACAGGGAAGAAGTGAACAATTGACTTTTAGTTAGTTCAACATGGAGGCACAAAACAGGCACTGCCAAAGCCGTCTCAATGCCTATGTTGATGTTAACTTCCTAATAGGCTTATCTACTTCTAGAGTATTGCCAAAATGTAAACCATTCCTAAACAACCACATTCAAATGTCTTCATTCTTTCGTGCTCAATAAGAATCATTTGGCAATTTCAATATTGGAAATAAAATGAAAAGTTGATGCACTGTTATGTTATATTATTTGGTATATTTATAGGCCCTACTGCCATTGGTATGACCTCGAAGCTCTGTGAGGATGAACACCCCTTGGAAGACCGTAGTCTGAGTTGAGAAGTAGTGAGAGGAGTTGCAAAACGCATGTGTGTGTTTGGCAATTAGGGGGTGCAGGGATGCAGTAGCTCACCTGCGTAGCTCTGCTGTCGCTGGGAGTTGAAGGGTCCTGAGGCCCCCCAAAAGTCTCCTAGCTGCCGGTCCATGAGCCCCTGAGGCACACTGGGCTGCAATTACAGGCTTCCACAGCCAAGGATAATGTAGTTACGGTCGAGTAACGGGTGAGAAGAACAAGTTACTTAGTAACTGGTAACGTTCTATCGATTGGATGTTCCTCCAACTTATTCCACATCTTTGATATGTAATGTCCACAGTGGTGTCGTTCGGAAACTTTTTCGGCAGAGGGCGTCCTGCATCGAAGGCCTCAGTCGAGGGCAACGTCACCGGATGTTATGAATACGAGGCACGGCGCCCTTAGCCTCAGTTTATGTTTTTTCCTCAATAACGTGTGACATGCACATATCCAATGCCTGCTTGACTGCACATAGCCTTGCGGAAACATCGCGTAAGAAAGAGGGGCAGGCTGGGAGGGCGATGTGGAATACGTTGGAGGAACATCCAATTGAAAGAACGTTACCAGTTGTTAAGTAACTTATTCTTCGAATGGATTGTGTCCTCCAACGTATTCCACATCTTTGACATACTCCCAAAGCAGTACCAGAAAATGAAGGAAAGGAATTTAGAGTACCCAATCAGATGGCAGAATAAAGAACCACCTTACCAGAGGACATATCTTGACCATGAAGTGCATCAAGGGAGAATGTTTAACAAAGGTGTGGATAGAAGCCCATGTGGCTGCATCACACATATTCCGAATAGAAACTCCCCTCTGCAGGGCTGTGGAAGTAGCCACGCCCCGAGTGGAATGAGCTCGTAGCCCTTCTGGAGGGTCCTTGCCCGCCAAACGCTAACATTCAGTAATGGTGAGGATAATCTACCTGGGCAAGGTCTGTTTTGTAACAGCCTGGCCCAAACGGTGACCAGCATAACCCACAAGGAGTTGATGGTCCACTCTAACCCTAGACATCCTAGAAATATAAAAGCTAAGAGCGCTCCTAGGATCCAACCTATGGAGGCACTCCTCTTCCTTATCAGGATGAGGAGGAGGATAGAAAGAAGGAAGAACCACTTTCTGGCTCAAATGAAATTCAGACACAATCTTAGGTAGAAAGGATGGACGTACCCTCAGTACAACTCTATCCTTGTGGAACACAGTAAAGGGCGGCTTAGATGAAAGTGCCTGCAATTCACTCACTCTGCGAGCAGAAGTAACCGCAACCAAGAACACAGTCTTGAAAGACAATAACCTCAAAGGACAAGAGTGTAAAGGTTCAAACGGAGCACCCATAATGAATTTCAAAACCAAATTCAGATCCCACACCTGGAAAGGGGATGGTGGGAACACATTAGTGAGGCCTTTAAGAAATTGTGAAACCAAAGGAATCTTAAAGTAAGAAAATTCTTCAGACGAGCGCTTGAAGATAGACCGCGGCGCCAAGTAACCTTTAATGGTACCCACTTGAAGGCCCCAGTGGGCCAAAGAAAGACAAAACCATGGGAATGGAACACTGAAAAGGATCAACATTTTGTCCTCTGCACCAGTTGCAGACCTTATGCCAACGGTACAGGGATTTTGTTGCTGGCTGCCTTGGCAAAAGCAACACCTCCATCACGTCATCCGGGAGGTCCCAATCCTTATACCTCAACCTTTCAGATGCCAAGCGTGAAGGTTGAGGGTCCTGACCTCTGGATGGAGAACCCGAGTCTGCCCGCCCCACTCCCTGCCTCCCACCCCCCCCCGTGAGTGAGAGAGAGTGAGAGAGAGAGAGAGAGAGAGAGAGTGAGTGAGAGAGAGTGAGAGAGAGTGAGAGTGTGAGTGAGTGTGAGTGTGTGTGAGTGAGTGTGAGTGAGTGTGAGTGAGTGTGTGAAGATCTTCTCGGTAGGGAAGACGGCGTGGAGGACAGATTGACATTTCTAGAAGGTCCGGGTAGCACGCTATCCTGGCCTAATCCGGAGCAATGAGGATCATGTGGGATCCGAACCTCTGTAACCTCCGTAACACTTGAGGAATGATGGGGACTGGAGGAAACGCGTACAGCAGTGGGAATGACCAATCTACCACAAATACATCTCCTAAGGCTCCTCGTGGAGGAAATTCCCTTGAGCAGAATCCACTTGTGGGGTTCCCCATAGGGCAAAGACCTCCAGAAGGACTTCCTGAGCCCACTCCCACTCCTGAGATATCGTGCTCTGCCTACTCAGAGTGTCCGTCGCCGCATTGTCCTCTCCGGCCAGATGAACTGCCGAGAGTGAAATTTCCTGCTGAATTGCCCAGAACCAGAGCTGTATTGCCTCTCTGCACAACAGGCGTGAACCTACCTCCTCCACCCCCCTTTTTTTGTTTAGGTAATGCATGGCCACTGTGTTGTCCGTCATGATCAGGATGCTCTTCCCCCACACAGACGGCAGAAAAGCCATCAGGGCCAGCCTGATGGCCCTCAGCTCTAACAGGTTGATGTGGAGCTTGGACTCCGGAGACCAACGACCGCTAGCGGTCAAGTCCATGGCATGAGCTCCCCATCCTGTGAGGGAAGCGTCCATCACTACAGTCACCTTCGCCCATGGTTGCCAAAACGGTTCCCCCTTCATCTGGTTCCCCTCGTCGGCCCACCACAGAAGATCCTGGGAGACCGATAGCAGAATCTGAACGGGATCCGACATCCTGCCCGAGAACTGCGACCACTGCATCTTGAGGACCCATTGCAGGGATCTCATCCTCAGCCTGGCCTCTGACACCAGAAAAATGCAGGATACCATGAGGCCGCGCAACCTTAAGAATTCGAAAGCCGAGAGACTCTGGGCATGTTGAAACTTGTTCACCATCTTCACAATCTGATGAGCCCTTACCTTGGGAGGCGAGCACTTGCCCAAGGAAGTGTCCAACACAGCCCTGATGTACTGGAGCTGTTGGGAAGGTGTCAGATGAGAGATCTTGAAATGGAGGGCGAAGCCCAGCTTGATGAGGGAGCAGCAGGTGAGAATGAGGTGAGCCAATGCTTGTTCTGGAGAGCGCGCACGGATCAGCCAGTCGTCCAGGTAGGGGTAGACGTGAATCCCCCCTCACCTGAGATACGCTGCCACCACCACCATTAGCTTGGTGAACACCCTCGGTCTGAGGTCAATCCGAACGGCAGGACCCGAAACTGTAAGTGCAAGTCACCAGCCGCAAACCTCAGGTACTTTCTGAGGTTGGGATGAATCAGCACATGAAAGTAAGCATCATGTAGGTCCAGAGACACCAACCAATCCTGAAGTTGAAGGGCCTGGAGGACTTGACAAAGAGTAACCATCTTGAACTTGTCCTTCCTGAGAAGTTTGTTCAACCAATGCAAACCCAGTATGGGTCTCAATCCCCAGTCTTTCTTTGGAATCAAAACATATGGGGAATATGAACCCTTGTTCCTCTCCACCACAGGCACCAGTTCTATAGCACCTTTCTCCAGCAGAGTTAGGATTTCCTGCACAAGGAGCAGATCCAGAAGCTTCAAAGAGAAATTCCCCGGTGGATTGTCGTGAGGCCGCTTTAGGAAGGGAAGGCAGTAGCCGTGGGCTATTGTATCCAACACCCGTGCATCCAAAGTAATGGCTCGCCATTCTTCGAGATGCTGAGACACTCTGCCCCCAACCGGCGAACAATGGGACATGGCCT
Source organism: Ambystoma mexicanum (assembly GCF_040938575.1). NCBI lineage: Eukaryota > Metazoa > Chordata > Amphibia > Caudata > Ambystomatidae > Ambystoma > Ambystoma mexicanum. The sequence goes on along the minus strand of NC_090927.1, from coordinate 203,250,573 downwards.
CATGCTTGTTTACGAACAGCTGCGGCAGTGCCTGAATGCAAAGAGGCAGCTGCCTGAGCGGCTTTGGCACCTATATTTCCCAGATCACCATGAGTACTTTTACGTTGAGCCCTTTGACTGGCGGCTCCTCTCGTTCTACCAAAGAAGGAGCAGGAACGAAAAGAACCTCCCCTCCACTGCTGTCCCCTAGGACGAAAAGGCGGAGGTTGACGCACTGCGCCGCTCAAAGATTTTACTGCAGCTTTCGAGGTCTGCAACCTCTCAAGGCTCTCGCCAGCCTTGCTGCCAAACAAATGGGCGGCATCAAAGGGCATGTTCAAAAGACGGGCTTGCACATCCGGAGCAAAACCAGACTTCTGCAACCACACAGACCTGCGTACAACGGTGCTCGCAGCCATGGACCAGCTAACACTGTCAGCCGTGTCCAACCCCGACTGAAGGGATTCACACATTGCATCCTTGCCATCCTGCACGAGAGCAAGGAACCCATCCTTTTCTTCCCCTTCGGGAATATGCTCAGCCGCTAGAGTAACAGTTCCACAGAGTGTGAAAACCTTGCCAAGGCACAAGTGGAGTTGGCTGACTTCAATGCCATACTCCCCACAGAAAATACCTTGCAACCCAACCGTCGACACGTTTGTCATCCCTATCAGGAGGGACGGTAGGGTTCACCGCCTGCCTCAAGGTGGGCGTAGCCGCCTGAACCTCCAAACTCTCGGGAGTGGGGTGAGTGGATAAGTAGCTGGGGTCGCTAACAGAAGGGCGGTACTTCATTGTCAACGATTTGTTAACACCTGGAAGAGATTCAGATGACTGCAAGCAGCCGTCACCCTTTTCCGTAAGGTAAGATGAAAAAGTAACACCGGGTCAGAGGACGGACCTTGATCTAAAATTACCAGGTTAGTCACCGTAGTGACTACCTTACTCCTAGTCCATAGTCCCCTTTCCTCCATACTTATGGGACATCTCTCAGTCCTGTGGGACGGGACCGGAGCACTTTTGTAAAAAAGCATCCACATTTGTTTCAAAAATGTGTCCCTTCTCTCTTTCCTGCGTGGGGCCCGGCACGCGGCCGTAACCCCGCCCGCCTTGGCTCCGCCCCGCGCATCGCCCATCAGTCAATTTCTATCGCAGGGTCCAAGACCCATTAGCAATAACAGAGGAACCTTATTAGAGGGGACGGCGGGCGGGCGTATGGAGGAAAGGGGACTATGGACTAGGAGTAAGATGGTCACTATGGTGAGTAACCTGGTAATACTCCTACGTCCCGTCCCCTTTCCTCCATACTTCTGGGAGATTCCCAAGCACTCCTTACAGGAACTATGTGTGGATGGAAATACCCCTTACTGAAACAGGTTCTTCAGCACAGTCTGGCCGAACTGAGCGTTAGCCCTAGAGCTCATATCGAGGCAGTAATGCTTACAGAAAGCAGATGGGGAGGCCCAAGTAGCCGCTCTAGCGATGGACTCCCAGGGAACATACTTCTGAAAAGCAACCGCAGCTGCCTTGCCTCGCACCTGATGTGCATGGATACCCTTAGGAGGTTTCAGCTTTTGGACGGTGAAAGATTCCGTGATACAGGCAGCAATCCATCTGGAAATGGATGCCTTAGATGCTAGCCTGCCCTGGGGTTTACCGAAGGTCACAAACAGTTGGGAAGAGCTCCGAAGCTCAGCAGTCCTGTCCAGGTAGAACTTAAGAGCTCTTCCGACATCCAGGCAGTGTAGAACCCTTTCCGGCTCCGAGGCAGGGTTCGGAAAAAAGACTGGAAGGGAAATCGACTAGTTCAGATGGAATTCGGTTACTACCTTAGGTAGGAAAGCTGGGTTCGTCCGAAGGACTACCTTGTCCTTGTGAAAGACAAAGAAAGGATGCTCCACCGACAATGCCTGGAGCTCACTCACTCTCCTCGCTGACCTAATGGCTACCAGAAAGGACACTTTCCAGGACACGTACTTGAGGTCAACCATAGCCAAGATTTACGGCACAGCGCCGTCAGGACTACATTTAGGTCCCAGGGCGGGTGCAGACTACGAACCGGAGGGTAGATGCGTGTCAAACCAGCAAAATGTCTCTTCACCACCGGGTTAGTTAACGAATAACAACACCGGTCTGTAGAGAGGTAGGCGGAAATCGCCGAGAGAGAAGTCCTGCAGGACAAGACATAAACCCCTGACTCTGCTAGGGAGGAGACGAAGGATAGCACCGTGTCAATCGTCGCCACCCTCGGGTCCAATTCTTTCTCCAAACACCAATGACAGAACCTGAGCCATTTACTCTTGTATTGAGATCTGGTTGAGGGTTTCCTGGCTGCCTTGATAATGCACAATCGAAAACAGTGGACCAGTGGAATGGGATGACGTAACAGATTATTCACTCAAGTACAAATTTTAATAATTCACTACTATAAATTTCACATCATTAATGCATATATGTTGTAGAATCATAAAATACAATTTATCACTTCCACACTCCTATATCAAACATTCATTCTTAATCCCATACTTTCAACAACAACTCATCATCAGTAAATTTGGTAAATTGCGAGGAGACGTGTTACTCGGGGGTATACCGACAAGCTGACGCTGTGGTACTGACCGCATTTGGGTCTGTGGAAGTAATCACAGTGGACTTGATTGACCAATGAAAAGAAAGTTGGGGACTGCACCGAATACGTGCAGAGTTACGCCTTAAATAAATCTACACTGGATCGAAGTGGATTTCTAAAGTGTTACTGAATCCTGCGGAGGATTTTTTCCTTGTGCCAACTTGCATACCTTTGAATAAATTCCTGGGGAATGAACACTGACTCATACGTGTCCAAGAAGGGCAGTAGTACTATTGGGTGCCCTACGTCCTGAAGAAGGTCTTTGTGACCGAAACACGTGTCGACGATCTACAGTGCATCTCTAGAATAATTGTAATGCCAGAGTCTCTGACACCTGATACTATAGATAGGGTCATAAATATAGGAAGATTAGAGGAACTACAATAATTTACATTATCTGGTTATGCTAATGTGGTTTTACTGATGATGAGTTGTTGTTGAAAGTATGGGATTAAGAATGAATGTTTGATATAGGAGTGTGGAAGTGATAAATTGTATTTTATGATTCTACAACATATATGCATTAATGATGTGAAATTTATAGTAGTGAATTATTAAAATTTGTACTTGAGTGAATAATCTGTTACGTCATCCCATTCCACTGGTCCACTGTTTTCGATTGTGCTGTACTTTGCCTGAAGGACCAGGGATTAAATTGCAGGCATACCCCTTTCGTTATTACTGCCTTGATAATGCGCATGTTATCCGCAGACAAACCCAAATGCTCTAGAGCCGTGAACTCATGCACCATGCCGCCAAGCTGAGCGATTGTGGGGAGGGGTGCCACATCTGCTGTTCCCCTTGGTGAAGAAGATCGGGAGTTACTGGTAACCTGATCGGCGGACAGACCGACAGGTGTTGAAGTTCTGAGAACCAAAACCTGGCTGGCCACCACGGAGCTATCAGTAAAAGAGAACAGTTGACAGAGCTCTTCAACTTCCAAATTGCTCGATGAACCAGAGGAAGAGGAGGGAAGGCGTAAGCTCTCATGTTATGCCATGGGATCTCGAGTGCGTCTCCCAGAGAGGAGGCTCCCAGCCCCCCTGTGGAGGCGTACTGAGGAAGCTTCTTGTTTATCGCCGTGGTGAAGAGGTCCACCTCCGGTGTGCCCCAACGGGAGAAAATCCATGAGAGGATCTCCGCCTTCAACTCCCACTCGTAGCTGACACTGTCCGCCGGCTGAGGGCATCCGCGGTGACATTCAGCCGGCCCGGGATGTGTACTGCAAGCAACCAGACCCCATGAAGCACGGCCCACTCCCAAATCTGGATGGACAGATCCACGAGAGGGGGAGACTTCGTTCCCCCTTGCTTGTTTATGTAGTACATTGACACCACATTGTCCGTTCTTATGCGGACCACCTTGTTGACAATGAGAGGTCTGAACGCCTTGAGTGCCAGAAAAATCGCCAGAAGCTCCAATTGATTTATGTGCAGGAGCTTGTCCTGAGGTGATGTTACGCTCACCTGGTGTCCACGGGGGCGTTGATCTGGACCGGCCTGATGTTACTTCTTCCAGTGTGACACGGAGCGCCGAGATGACGGAGTGGACTGGGCCACCCAGCTTGGTCTGAGTGGCTCGTATGAATACTCTTCTGTAATGCAGAAAGGGGGAATTAACCACCTGTGAGGTTTAAGCTTAACCCCACCTTCTCCCCATGAATTACTTTGGGACTCCTTTAGATTCTCACCTGATAATCTGGAAAGATGAACTCTCCATCCTGCTTCAAGTGCAGGGGCGCGTAGATGACCAGTTGCCTCACTGGTGTGGGAAGTTGGCGAGTTGCAGACGGTGTTGACTCCGTAGAGGTAATAGTTATAAAGAGTTCAAAACGTCTGGAATTCAGTCTGTCCAATTCCCCTAGGTTGCCCTTATGGATCTGGAAAGAGTTCACGTGGCAACCAGAGATGCGCAGGTAAGTGTTTATAAAAGCTGTTTTGGAATAAAGAGGGAAGCTTGCTCTAACCTGTGGTCTTTTCCTTTTCAGGCATTCATTCGGAGGAAGATCCGTGGATTGAAGCGTTTACCGCAACCGGGTAAGTCTGTAGCGGAATGTTTACCCATAGGGGCCGGGGTGCGGCGGAGATGCGGAGGAGGTCGCGGCGACCCGAGATTAGGTGAGTATCCCCGGTGATCTCAAGTAAATCTTAATATTTGCCTTTGTTGTCTTAGATAACTCTCTGTTGCTCACCTTATTGTTATTATGTCCATAGGTGATGAAGAGCGGCCGCAAACTGAAGATGCGCGTGATGGAATGCTGAAAATGGCAACAGGTGAGTTCAGCGCGGCGTTGCAGGAGGCGCGGCAAGAGCGTCTAATGGATTCTTTCTTCCAGGTCCAAGTCGGGAAGATGCAGGATTCAGGTGAGTATGAATAAAACTCTTGCTCTAACCTTTCCTTCTGCTTTCCTTGCAGGGTTCAGGAGCTCCGGAGTGTAGACGGGCGTGGCTGAAGACTGGAAGCTGCTGCAGGCACGGTGAGCATTACGCTGCTACTGCAGAATAACGCGAAGCACGTGTGGCTGTCCGGGCGTGGCTTAAATAGCTTTGGAAGAAGTCCCAGGTAAGTATTCTTTCACTGCCCCACCCAGGTAAGAAAATAGTCCCTGCATTAAAACAGTCCCTCCTAAGCCTCATTTGGCTTAGGTCTTCATGCAGCATGGTCTGCATCAGGTGAGTAAGCAGCATGGTCTGCTTTAGGTAAGTTATCATTAATGAGCCTGGCGCCAGGACTGACTTTGTCCTTATGAGCCTGGCGCCAAAGCTAGATTCATGGACTGAGGACGTACTTCTCCTGAGCTCCTGCCCTGATCCTGAGACCGATCCTCGTAGGAACTTCCAGCCCGAACCGAGGACGGAAATAAGCATACCTCCAGCTGTCTCATCTGAGCCTGCTTCGCCCGAGAAAAAATCAGAACGAAAACGGAGCCGGCAACACCGAAAACGCGACCTCCGCGCTTCGGTCCCCGAGAATCCAAAATGGCGGCCGCGACTTCGTCCGAAGTCCGCAGACGAGGAGAGCCCGGGAACTGAAGGAGGCGGCACCTGCGGCTCCGGATGGTGATGATCTACTGGACATCTGTGCCACAGACGGTGAGCAGACCACTGCACCTCTCATCCTTGCGCTGAGACCGCCGCGGGGCGCACACCGCCACACACCGCTGCTGCAAGAGAGGAGGTGAAGGCCGGGGCGGGTGGCCCGGGCCGATACGGGCCCCTAAACAGACGAGGAACACCGCGCGGAGGGGCAGACTGGGCCTTCCAGCCCTTCTTTGGACCCGACAGGTGGGGCCCTGCGGGCGACTACCACTTGGCCTGCGCACATGATACGGGCCACTCAAGACACCAAGAAGCACCCAGGCCACAAGGAGGCCCTGTGAGCCCCGCGGTGAGGGCCATCACACGGCCTAGCCATATAAAGCGGACTGATAGCTACACACAACGCTGAAGTGCCGGGCCCCAGCATAAGGAACGTCCCGCACCGGCGACCGGGAGCGGCCTCGCCCCAGCGGACACTCCCCCACCTTCTGCCCAGGGATACACCCATGGCTGGGGAAACTAGCAAAGCACCATAACCCCCGCAACCCCCAAGAGGAGGAACGACCCGCTGGCAACCACCTGATCATTATCCTAAAGCAACAAGACGAGTGAAAGGGAGCACCTTGCTGCATGCAGGAAGACAGCGCCTACAACAAACCAATGACTGGCACCCTCCCTCACTGAAAACGACCTGAGGAGCCATAGGGCCACAAGCTCACCGAACCACGACGGCCCCATATTCCCGACAACCAGTGGTCCCGATAAAAGTAACACCGCGAGAACCAGGCCATTGAGAGGGGTCATAACACTGTGCGAACTTGCCCTAAAACATGTGAACACGGTCTGGCCCAACAACAACGAGAAGCGAGGGCATCAGTTGCATAAACGACTCAACGGATACGCTGCCACTGCAGGCAGCGAGGACACTGCACATACCTCTCGGAACACTCTCCTAAGAGCCCTGGTGGACGAGCTTGAAGCGAACATCATATAGCACCTCATCAAAGCCCTCTCTAGAAGGAATGCCACCTCCAAAGCACAAACCCAAACTTGTCACAATGGATGCCTTCACCTCAGTCCGACCAAAACAACAGATTCCACAGGAGATGAGCGCTGTTCAAGGATCTCCGACTCAGGCAACAGATCCTAGAGACTCCCAAATCCTACAAGCGATAGCAGCAATGCGAACATCCATGGAAGACAAGATCGGCGAAATAAAATCAGACATTCAACTGATGAGACAAGACGCGCGAAACCTAACCGACAGAATGGTCACTGCTGAAGACTCTTTGCGGGAAACAACGGAGACCACACAGGAACTCAGGGCGAAAGTCAAAGAGCTGGAATCCACAGTAGCCCGGCTAGAAACGCGCTCAGAGGATGCGGAGGGCCGAGCCCGCCGCAACAATGTCCGAATACTGGGGATACCGGAGGATTCAGAGGGCCCCGACCCCACCGAATACATTGAAACGCTGTTCCTGCAGGAAATCGGGGCAGGCAAACTCACCCAGGGTTTCTCTGTGGAGCGAGCTCACCGATCCCTTCAAAAGCGACCTCCCCCCGGCTCACATCCGAGACCCATAATAGCTAAAATCCTAAATTTCAGGGATCGGGAGGCCATTCTGAGGTTCTCGAGAGAAGGCGGAGAGATCAAAAGAGGCGCGGCGTCAATAGTCATGTATCCTGATTACACCCCAGTAGTACAACGGGCGAGAAACTCTTTTATACCAGTGAAGGCCACTCTAAGGAAACTCAACCTTAAATATATGCTGCTATATCCAGCGAGACTCAAAGTGCTCCACAACGGGAAGGCAATCTTCCTTGAAACCCCAGCGGCGGCAAATCTATGGCTTGAGCACAACAATCTGGCTGAAGACGCGGAGGGTACAGCGAGAAACAATAAACACCAGGGCAACGACAAAGATCACGCGAGAAGCTGAAGGACACATCAACCACGGTTACTATTTCGGAATAAATCGCATCGCCACACCAAGAAGGCGACGCAATCGGGCAGGAGCTCGGAGGCTCTTGTGCAAAAACACTGACGACCCACCCCAACCGAAGCGGTGCAGGTAAAATACCTACACATCACCCGGGCTGGAAGACCTGGAGAGGACCGGAAGGCCCGGGAGCCCCCGAGCGTTGTGAGTTCATAACAACTGCTGGGGGCAGTTTACTACTGTTCTTTTCTGTTGATCCATCCTACGGGAAGGAGGTTGTTAATGTTGATAGATCTCCGAAGGCAAAAGTACAACTGACGGGTGGGGGAACTGGCTGGAGGGCCGGGATGGGCAGGACCGCACTAAACAGTGCCGAACCAGCGATGCCGGTCGCCATCATCTGCTTCACAGGTGGAAGTGGGGGCTCTCTTAGTGTTTTACGGAAACAAGATGGCTACACACATTAGACTATTGACCTGGAATGTAAGGGGCCTGGGCACCTACCCCCGCAGGAACAGGATTAAATCCTACCTACAGAGGAAGAGAGTGGACATTGCTCTCCTACAAGAGACTCACTGCACCGCTGAGGCGGATGAGAAGCTCAGAGAACACTGGGGGGGACAAGGCTACGGAGCCCCCTACTCCAAATTCGCCAGAGGGGTGTTCATCTGGTTCAACCCCCAGGTACCGTTTCTCCTACGCAGGTTGGTGAGGGACCCTGAAGGTAGATATCTGATCATATGGGGAACAGTGGAACAAAGAGAAATATGTATAGTAAACTCATACTTCCCTAACAATAATATCCCAGCTCACTTAAAAAAGCTTAGCGCCCAGATGTCACAGTATCGGGATGGTCTCTTTTTGTGGGGTGGTGATTTTAATTGCGTTCATAATCCCGAACTAGATAGGTCTTATCCACCGGCAAGCGGCTTCCCCGCTGCCACCTCATCCCTAAATGCAACGCTCAACGAATTCGATCTGATAGATGCTTGGCGGGACCTCCACCCAAACGAAAGGACATACTCATATTACTCATCCCCACACAAACTACACACGAGGCTAGATTATTTTTTCATAAGCAGAGAACATACGCCTCAGACGGCTAACGCACAATACTTAGGAAGGACCATCTCCGACCACTCCCCACTCCTATTAGACTGGCAACACAACAGCCCTAGACCGCCCATCCCAATGTGGAGAATGCCTGCTGAGGCTCTGAAAGACCCGACCTTCAGGGATGAGCTCCAGGAGTCCTTAGAAAACTATATAGCGGTAAACACAGGCAGTGTGGACCAAATAGGTACGCTATGGGATGCCATGAAGGTGGTAATACGGGGAGAAACAATTGCAAAAGCAGGAGGCATCAGGAAACTACTACGGGAGGAACTGAACCAGAAAGAGTTGACAGTCCAACAACTAGAGTCCACCCCTATTGGCACGTTGGGAAGGGAGGAAGAACTGAGTTCTCTTAGGGAGGACTGCTCCAGGGCATGGGACAGGTTGGCTAAGTTCGACTTTAGCGTCAGAACTAATAGAGCACATGCAGAGGCCGATAGACCAGGTAGGCTACTAGCGTGGCTCTGCAAAAAAGAACACCCTAGGCATACTACTACAGCACTACAAGACGAACAAGGCATAGAACACAGGACTCAACAAGACATAAACAATACCTTCCAACGATTCTATGCACAACTATACTCCCACACACACAAGGTCCCACAGGACCAGATATTGGACACCCTAGAGGAAATTGGCCTACCCAAATTGTCACCAATGCAGTCCGAAGCCCTGGACTCCGACATCACACCGGAAGACATAACAGAGGCTATTAGGTCCCTCGCTACTTGTAAGACCCCAGGATGCGATGGACTCCCCCCAGAATTCTACAAGGAATACGAACCCACCCTGACGCCCCTGTTACACCAGGTCTTTTCTGAGACATTCGAAACTGGTATCCTACCTGACAGTATGAGGGAAACCTTACTGGTCCCGATGCTCAAACCCAATAAACCCTCCGATAAATGCGACTCCTACCGCCCGCTCGCCATGCTTAATTATGATGTGAAAATACTGACGACAATACTAGCGAGACGTCTGTCCAAAGTGATTGGTGACATAGTACATGAAGACCAAAACGGCTTTATACCTGGACGTAACACGTCCCTAAACTTACGCAGGCTACAGCACATTATAGCTGAAACCAATACAAGCGGAAAACAACTCGCACTACTCTCCCTGGATGCTATTAAAGCATTTGATTCCATTTATTGGGAGTGGCTGATAGCGGTCCTGGAAGGTTTTGGGCTCGGTCAACGATTTATCAGATGGGTAGTGATCCTATATAATGAACCTAGGGCCAGGATAAAATCCGGGAGATATGTATCAGACACATGGGAAATTCGCAGGGGCACTAGGCAGGGCTGCCCACTCTCTCCCATGCTTTACATCCTGGGTCTAGAACCCATTGCGATCTTCCTTAGGCAGCAATTTTTCGATGCAGGAATTAGGCTGGGCGGGACGGACCATATTGTTTCACTATATGCAGACGATGTCCTAATATATGTTAACGACCCTCATCTCAATGTCCCGACAATACTGGAGGTCCTTGATAACTACGCCAAAGTTTCGGGCATACAATTTAGCAAAACGAAATCCTGCATGTTTCCATTAGCATCCCTGAAAAATAAATCTGCAGAAGAGCTTCCCTCAGTGGGCATAAAGTGGGAGACCGAATCTTTCCGTTACCTTGGGATCCAGATAATGCACACCCCAGAACAAATGCATACACGAAACACGATGGCTGCGATACCCAAATTGCGCAAATGCATAAGTTTCTGGTCTAAGCTTCCATTATCCATGCTGGGCAGGGCCTCAATAACCAAGATGATCATTCTCCCTAGATTCCTATATGGGTTCCAGAATGTGCACTTCTATATCACCAAGCCCTTCTTTCGGCTTCTCGACACAATAATTAAGGAGTTTCTATGGGGTAAGGGCAGACATCGGGTGGCACTGTCTACCTTAGTATTACCGCACAGCCAAGGAGGGATCCAGTTACCTAGTCTAGAGAAATACTACCTTGCAGCTCAGCTAAGCCATGTAACCAAATGGCTAGCAGACGGGACCACTTCAGAGAACCCCCTCCTACAGGCCATGATCTCCCCAATTCACCTGAGGGAATTGCTCTGGGCCCCTCAAACTCTGCTACACGATCAGCCTTTTCTAACAATCCTAGGCAGGAAAATATGGTGCAGAACCAAGACGGTGTTACACCTGAAGCAACCATACTTCCAAGAAGTGCCAATACTCTCGGGACTCGACAAATCTGTCACCACCCTCCACACCATTAGGCACTGGGAGGAAAAAGGAGTGTACACCTGGGGTGATCTATACTCCGGAGGCACATTCAGGGAGTTCGCTGAGTTGCAGGAGGAAGAGGGCATTCACGCTGGCCAATTCCTGTGGTATCAAAAGATCCGCAAGATAGCACGCACAAAATGGGACACCTGGCCAGAAGAACCAGAGAACACTCCCCTCTTGGCCTTGATGTACACCCTGAGTGAAGAGGGGAAAGCAATATCTCAGATATATAAACTCCTTGTTGACATCCCCAATCCCTGCGGTGATATACTAAAGACCCGCTGGGAATCAGACATGGGACTGGAGCTGTCCGAAGAGGAGTGGAGCAGAGCGCTGTCCTTCCCGAAAGAGGTCTCTAGAAACCAGAGATTTCGGCTAATCCAGTTAAATGTACTCTATCGTACCTACTTAACCCCGAGCAGAATCGCTAAGTTCAACAAAACCGCCCAGACACAGTGCACCTGGTGTGGGATAGAGGGAGCAGACTTAATCCATATGTTATGGAACTGTACCAAAACCCGTAGCCTCTGGTCGACGGTAAAAAAAACCAGCGAAGAAGCAGAAGTCACCAGATATAAATGGACCCCAGCAGAATGCCTCCTAGGCTGCTACCCCAGACTGGCCAAACTCAAATATGCGGTTAAGCTGATGGACTTGCTATGCATAACAGCCAAAAGAACTATCGCTATGGCATGGAAACGGCCGGCAGGACCAAATCAAAGGGCATGGCGCAAAGAATTCGAAAGATGGGCGACTGCCGAAACAAGAGCTTGGGAGGACAGCGTGGCTAGATCTACGGACGAGTCAAGCATGGCCCTTGCTGCTTGGAAAGACACCATGTCTAGACTGTTTCACTCCTCGGATGATAAGCCCCCCTGAACCACCTACCGGCCCTAGCACAGGACCTGAATGATTGCCTAAGACATTCGAAACCAAGCCCCTCCAGCATTAACATTCTCGGAAAGCCCATACCCGTGCCCATGTTGCCCGGCCGCTTCCTCCCCGCTTACAACCTCATCAGTCATCACCCACCCTTGAATCGGAGATAGTTAATGTTGCTATTGTTTATGTTCATGTTATGTAAAGTTTGTCGTTTGACCACAAAGGCTGAATGTCGCTGGCCAATCGGTCACCTTGAAATATGTAACTATAACGAAAATGCCAATAAACAAATTTGAAAATAAATGAGCCTGGCGCCAAAGGCGCCAGGACTGCACCCAAACAGCCCCTAACTGGGGCTTTTGGGCATGCTCCAAATGGTGTGATGCCTGCTTCCGGAGCTGCTGGGCCTGGTCTGGTTTCCCGGGGGCAGGCATCATGACAGGTGACCAGAGGTCCGAGACCTGAAGAAGATCTAATGTCGCGCCCCACCCGAAAAGGGAGGAGTCTGTCGTGATCGTCACCACGGAACCCCACGCCCACTGACAGGTTGCTGAGGGATGACCACCAGTCCAGGTCCACTCATGGAGTCCGGAATGTTTATCCATTTGGGATCCAGGTCCACAGCCTGACGCCAGGAACTCCGAAGAGCCATCTGGGTCCGTCTCATTTTGAGACGAGCAAGAGGAAGAGCCAGTACACACGAGGCCATGAGGCCCAGAAGCCTCTGGAACCACCAGACTGACATGCTCTCCGACTGCGTAAACATCTGACACGTGGCCAACAGATCCGCCATTCTGTCCCTGGTCAGATACACTCGGCAGTCGATCGTGTTCCAATGAAAACCCAGGAAAGTCAGGTCCTGTGAGACCGTCATGGAGGATTTACGCCAGTTCACCGACAGCCCAAGATGGAACAGGAGCTGAAGGAGAGACTGGAGGTTGCCCGCTGCTGCCAACGGACAAGGGCTGCGTAGGAGCCAGTCGTCCAAATAGGGATACACATGGATACCCTAGAGACGAAGATAGGCCGCAATCACCGACATCCTCTTTGTGAAGACACGTGGTGCCGAACTGAGGCCAAAAGGAAGCACCCGAAACTGGAAGTGCTCCTCTCCCAAAGAGAAACGGAGGTATCTCCTGTGTGGGTTCCAAATCAGGATATGCATGTACGTATCCTGCAGATCCACCACACTGAGCCAATCGTCCGCCTGCAACGAGGAGCGAATCTGGCCAGGCGTGATAATCTTGAATTTCTCTTGGGGTAGGGAAAGAGTGAACTGGGAAAGGTCTAGGATGGTGCACAGGCCAGCCTGGTTGGGTTTGGGCACCGTAAACAGCCGGGAGTAGAAGCCCTCCCCTCGCTCCCCAAGGAGAACTGGTTCCACAGCTCTGAGGAGCAGAAGTTTCTGAACCTCGGCCTTGAGGGAGGGTGAGCCTGGCAGCTGAAAAGGAGGGTTGCGGGGTGGAGTAGGGTAGGGGGTAAAGGTAAGCAGAAGCCCGCTCGAGCGACTGACAAGACCCATCTGTCTTCTGTGATGGCTTGCCACGCCTCCCAATGAGATGCAATGCGTCTTCCCATCGGGGTCTTGTGCGAGCGTGGAAAACCCTCATTTGGCAGGTTTATCGGTGGCGGTGCCACTTGAACCTGATGAGGCTGAGGAGCGGGAGAAATACTGCATACGCTGTTGTCTACGGCGGTTATTCCCTGCAGGAGTATCCACTCTGCGATTTTTGCAGTCGAGGAAGCCCCTAAAACCAGAGGAAGGTCGACCTTGCGACAACGGCCTTTGAGCCTTGAAGGGAGCTTTGACCAGAACAGACAATGATTTGGCCGTCTGAGTGCTGTCTTTGGTTTTGGTGAGTTCTACATCAGTAGAACAGTGAATAAGCTCCTTACCATCAAATGGAAGGCCCAGAACCTTGTCTTGCCCCTCCTTCAAGAACTTAGTGGCATGTAGTCATGCTTGCCGCAAGGTATCAACCCCAAGCATCAGACCCAAGCGTAGCCGAGGGGTCTACGTGATGAGCCGCAGCCTCCAGGAGATCCTGGGCCAAGACCCTGGCATCGGAAAGGCCTCCTCTCAAATCCTCCAGCTTCTAGACCGGAATGTGCTCCTCAAACTCCAATAGACCTCTCCACATCCGCATGTTAGCTCCCGCCAAAATCAATTCTGTATTGGCCTGAGCTGCAAGGCCGAATTGGCAAAGATTTTCCTCCCTAGGGAGTCCAGGAGCTTGTCCTCCTTTCCCAAGACCTGAGTAGCCGTCGCGGAGGAGGATGCTGCAGGTCTGGATTGCAACGTGGCCGCAGCCACCACTGTGGAGGAGGGAGGCGGACAAGATGACAAGGCCACTTCTTCCGAGGAATGTAGCCTGTACCTCGCGTCAATCTTTTTATTGACAAAAAGTGTGGCTTTTCCCAAACTATTCGGACCTCGGCCAGAACGTCCTTCTGCAAGAACAGGCCGGTACGCTCCAAAGGAGACAAGGTGAACGCCCCAGAAAGTACGCCCTCCTGCGGAGCAGGTGCCTCGGGCACCGGAACATCTAAGAAGCTCATGTCCAGTACCCAGTCATGGAAAGCTCTGGTAGAGCGGGGCAGGTCCTCGTTGTCCTGATCGCCTTGAGGGTCATCTGACAGGTCAGGATCCTGCTGAACCGTGTCAGGCACTGCCTTGTCCACGGGGGACAATGGTGGCACAGGCGGAAGCGCAGGGGGAGGGCACCACGGGCAAGGGAGTCGCCGGCGGAACCACCGGCGGAACGGGCGGAGCCAGAGGTGCGAGTGGACATCTCTCCTTGAAAAGCCCTTTGAAATATTCCCTCATGGGGTCGGTGCGCATAAGCGCTTGAAATTTACCGAAAAAAGTGTCCTCAAGAGATTGTTTCGGAACCTGAGGAGGCCTCTCATGAGGTGGACAAATCCAGGGACGTAACGGGGAAGGGTGCCACACCGGCCCCTCCACCGACTTATCCACATAAATCAAGTGAGCCGCCCCCGCGGGCAACGAAACATTGTGCGGAAGAGGCATCCGGGCATTCCAATCATAAACCGGCCAGTAAGGATGCGCACAAGGGACCTTAGCTTCACCCGAAGGACCGAACCCTACACCAGGGGCCGATGGCGTAGTTGTAGTACCTAAAATGGCCGCCGTGGTCGTGGCGGGAACGGCCGCCATTTTGTCCTCATCTGAGGGGAACTGCGGCACGTGAGAGAGTGAGGCAGGGGTCCCCGTCGATGGATCAGGGGGTCTTAATTTTAGCCTTAACGTAAGGTACCTCGGCAGAGCCGGTACCATTAGGCCTGGAATGTTTCTGCGACATACCAACCGCCAACTGAGCCTTCGGAGGAAGAGCCTCGGCACTGCCGGTAAAAGAAGAAACTTTCTTCTTTGCCCCCTCAACAGATCTGGTGTCGCCACAAGAGCGGGAACGGTGCGCTGTCACCCCTCAGAACTGTTGGTTTCCTTAGCCTCTGTACGAGTGACCTCGGACCTAGGCCCGGTAGAAGCCTTATCGGCACGTGCCTCGAACATCCGCTCGGTAACCTCAAGCCCAGCCAAGACCTCAGGGCGTACCCCGGTTTTGTTTTTGAGGGAAGTCGAAAGAGCGGCCTCAGAGCAAGCTCCGGTACCCCACGACTCACTAGAACTGGGTCTACAAACAGCCCCCACAGGAGGGGCCTCGGAGCGTACTCCGGTGTTCACAGGCACCTTATGGAGACCCTCGGAGAAAACTCTGGTAGAATTATTAGGCCCGACAGGCACCTCAGGGCGAATCCCGCTAACAGATCGATCAACGCCCCTCCCGGCTCGAGAGGAACCCGGGAAGGTATCCCCCGGCCGGGGTGCTCTGAAAATTAAAGAACTTACCGGGCGTTTTTTCTTCTCGTCGATGAACGCCTGAAAATGCAAAGGAGGAGTCCGTCCGAACACCTCCTCCCACAGTTTCAACCGACATTGAAGTGCCCGGACCGAAAGGGAGTCACAGTAAAAACAGGAGTCCCAACAGTGTTCCGGACCCAAACACTCTAAACAAAGAGGATGGGGATCCGCCCTCGCGAAGCGACGATGACACGATGAACAGTCTGGAAAATCTAGTTTAAAAGACAGACTAGTAAACGAACGCTAGCGAGAGCCAGAGAGGGAAAAAGGGAAGAAAATCTTCCGCGGATGCAAGTGCGTCCGGCCCCGATCGTGCGGAGAAAAGAACTGGTGGGCAATGCGCGGGGCGGAGCCAAGGTGGGCGGGGTTACGGCCGCGTGCCGGGCCCCGAGCAGGAAAGAGAGGAGGGACACATTTTTGAAAAAAATGTGGATGCTTTTTACAAAAGTGCTCCGGTCCCATCCCACAGGACGGAGAGATGTCCCATAAGTATAGAGGAAAGGGGACGGGACGGAGGAGTATGTCCGTTAGATCATCTTGCACAAAAGAATGTCCGTTAGATCATCTTGCACAAAAGCGTCAGGAGGACTGGACCAGTCCAGATACTCAGTGACTCTAGCCATGAGCCGCCTATAGGACGACTCAGCATGAGCCCCAGGCTCAGGCCTGCCAAATTCCACTTCCGGAGAAGTGTCCAACCCACTCGCATCATGAAGGGTTTGCCTCTACTCCTCCAACTGACTGTCTCCAGAAAAGACAGGAGCCACATCAAGCTCAACAGGGTACTGGCCTCACAGACTTGGCCGTAGCCTTCCTTGGAGGATCCACAGTATCAGGGATCGCCAACAGTACATTTCGGGCAAAATCCCCAAAGGCCTTGAGGGTGCCTAAGGCTTTAACACGGAGGGCGTCGACGACTTCGAGAGCGCCGAAGGCTTTGGCGTCGACAATGGCACCGAGGGCTGATAAGAAGGCAAAGCCTCAATGTCCGAATTCGACGGACACAGTGCCGACGCCGACCTCGAGCCCTTAGCAGGTTTCTGCAGTCTTGCTGGGGACGAGGACTGAGACCTGGAAGCACGTATCTTGCGACTAAACCAAGTCTTGTCCGAACGGGACCTCGAAGGTTCCCGATGAGTTGCGTCGAGGACCCGTGCCCGAAGGCATTCAAGCCATGGTATGAGACCGTTCCTTGCCGGCTTCATCAGAAGGCGTGGACAGAACTGTGCCCTGTGATTGAATTATCCCCAACATCTGCTCCCTAAAGATAGACCATTCCTCCGGAGTCGAGGACTTCGTTGGGCATGGCACTTTCCTCGCGGCTCCATCTGGTGACGGCGCTTCCTAGAATGCCACGTCGAGGAAGACGAATGGCGGGAACTACCCTGGGACCGAGATCCCCGGGACTACTCCTGATGCGGAGAATCGCCGCTCGAGTCGTCGGTGGACACCCCTTTGGACTCGGATTCACGGGACTTACTGGCTTTGGAACCCCTACCTACCTGAAGCTTACCCTTACGCTCCTGCAAGGCCTTAGCAGTCAGCGACTGGCATTTGGAACAGTCGTCTGTGTTGTGACTCTCGCCCAAGCACCACAAACAAATGCGATGCAGGTCGGTGATCGACATTTTAGACTTGCAGTCCTGGCAAGTCTTGAAGCCAGACCGCAGAGTCCGAGGGGTCGAAGAAGAAGACATCTTCACAAGGAATATCTTGAGGCGCGCCATGTCTCTGAAGCAAACACGTTTGCGGAAAAAGCAATGTGCGTCCTATTTATAACATCTGGTGATGTCGCCCTCGACGGAGGCATTTGAGGGACATCGACCCGACACCATCGACGAAGGACGCCCTCTGCCGAAAAAGTTTCCGAACTACACAGCTGTGGACATTACATGTCAAAGATGTGGAATACGTTGGAGGACACAATCCATTCGAAAAGCGGACACAAACCCCAACCTGTTTGGTGTCTGCTGAGTGGCAGCGCTGGGGCAGCCCGGTCCCCAGTGAGCCCGCCACAAAAGGAATTTTCAGCCTTGGAGGTGGGGGGGAAGGTCCAGAGGCTACACAGGGGAGCACAGCGAGCACCCGCTGGAGAGGGGCACCAAAATCCTGCTTCCCACCCACTTTGCAATGGTGAGTGGCAGGTGGCTGTCCGGTGGGCCGGCAGCTGCTGTGCGCTTGTCATGCCTCTGATCGCTTCCAGCTTGCTTGCCGCAGTGGGAGGAGCACCCGCAACAGAGACAGTTGCAGGCCCTGGATGGGCCCGGTCTTTGATTAATAGCGCAGGAGCATTGTGTCACTGGACCCTCGGCGGCCTTGGAGATCACAGGACCATAAGTGCGCTGCACAGGAGTACACAGAGTGGTGAACGGGACCAAGGGAGACTTGCGGTACTGTCTCTGGGTGGCGTCATCTGGCCACAACATCGGACAGGAGGAGCCTGCAGTGAGTGTCTGTGGAGGAGGGACACAAAGGTGGCCTGCCCAACACATTAGAAGGTCTTTGGTGGAGGGAAGGTGACTGTAAACCCACCCGCCCCTCGCTGGGGGCTCCTGCGCGCAGGGGTCGGGGGCTCCTGCTGTTTGGATCGCCAAGAGGACTGGATTGTGCATGCTGACTGGGTGGATGAGGAAGTGACTGCGGTGAGCTCCCAGTGTCTGTTAGCTCTGTGGGCCTCCCCCTCGCTACCCAGTGGATTGACCATGGTGTGCCTTGGCCCAAGGGAGGTGGGGGCTGTTTCACCTGGTCGTGCAGGTGGATGAACTGGGGACAGTCTCTTCAGCAGTTCCGATACAAAGGGTCGCTGATGGGGGTTCTATAGTGTGCTACCCATCACTATGGCCGAGCCTGCCCCGGACACGTCGTCTATAAAAAGGGACATTGCAGATCTACTGGAGGGAGGGAGGAGGTATGAGGCATAAGGACGGACATTGGCCATAGTTTGGACAAACTGGATCGGAGGTCGACAGCGTGGAAGATAGGGTGCAGGGTCTGGAGAGCAACCAGCCATCCATGGATATTTTGGAAGCTCAGTTCAACGAGAGGCTCTCGGGGTGGAAGAGAAGGGAGGAGGTGATGGGCCTAAAGTTGGATGACATCGAAAATAGGGAAAGGAGGAACAATATCAGATTCTTTGTGTTTCCCGAGGGAGAGACAGAGAGGGACATAGTTCAGGCGGTAAAAGATGTGGTCAAGCTGTTTGGAGAGGACGCCACTGATTTTTTCAAATGTATTTATTTGCATTTTTAAAGCGCTCACACAGCGTGCGCGCATTGAGGTGCTGTTACAGGAATTGTTCGTTTTTTAGTTGCGTAATTGTTTTTTTTGTCTTAGTTGCATATTTATAATGTGCTTAAATACCCAGAGGTTTCTAAGCGCAGACCCGGGCATCGAACCTATGTTGCTTCGTGTCATTTTGCTTCCAAGGAAAACATGTTGCCGCTGAGCTATCCTCCTGGGACAAATTGACAAATGGACAGATGAGCCTACCATTGACAGAGCCCATAGAGCCGGATGTGGGGGCTTCGCTCTATCCTGATTCGCTTTCAAAAAGCGAAAATTCTTGAGAAGGTTAGGAAAGCAGAGGCGGTTTCATATAATGGGGCATCCATCTCGATATACCAAGACTCTCAGCATTCACCCTGGCGAGACGCCACTTGTGTTCCCCTCTGATGAGGTGGCTTAGAGGGTCAGGGTTCCGATACCGCTGGGGCTTCCCTTTCTCGCTTGCCTTTCAACATGGGGGTCAGAGTTTCAAGTTGGTGACTGACATTCAGAGGGTGAAAGAGGAACTCTTGGCCACGGATGCACAGGGCCGTGATTCCGATGGAAGTACGAAAGAGGTGCCGGAAAGAGCGGACCAGAATGTCCGGAGTCGCATCACGGGCTCGAGAAAGTTCAAGAGACTTAACAGTCTCCGGCAGGGGGGAAGGTGAATGGTCCCTAGTAGGGGGCCCTTCTGTTCCAGGGGGAGGAGGTAGGCTGTTTGGGTTTTGATAAAAAGGGTATGGAAGAGGGATAGCAAGGGAGGGGCTCTCCTCCCGTAAACCTCCCTCAGTATCCCCATGATGCTCAGGGGATACTGAGGGAGGCTTTATTGATGGAAGCTTGACGGGGGTTGTTGGAGGGGGCTCAGGAGGTGGTAAACTATGGAGGAGAGGCCTGGCGAGGCAGTTTCATCTGGTGGTTCAGTTGGGGACTGAATTTGGGAGGGGTTCCTGGCTGGACGCTGGGGGAGGGTGGTTGGGTTTGTTTGGGGTGAGGGGTAGGTGAGGTTTTTTTTTGGGGGGGTGGGATGGTTTATTTGGTGATTTTGTGCTATGTGTAGGTGGTTTGTGCAGGTCTACAGGTGGTGGGACGGGGCAGCAGGCGTGTGCTTCCAGAGGTGGAGGGAAGGGGCCACGTAGATAGGCTCCAATGGATAGTTCACTTAAGGAGATGGTGGTGGGCTCCCTGAATGCCAGAGGTTTTCACTATCCCACAAAGCAATCCCTGGTGGCTTGTGAATGTACACAAGCAAGGTTAGATGTGCTTCCCCTGCAAGAAATACACTTTCGATCTAGGAGTATAGGGGCAGTTTATTATGCTTCGTTTAACACAAAAAAGAGAGCGGTGGCCATTGTGGTCTCCAGGGGGTTGGGCTTGGAGGTGGAAATGGCTCTCAGGGACTCGGAAGGATGACATTTGTTTGTTAAAGAGCGACTTCAGGGGAACTCTCCGACGCTAGGGGTGGTTTACGGTCCCAATGAGGGTCAGATCACCTTCTGGAACGGGGTCAAGGAGAAACTTCAGCTGTTTGTAGATGGCGCCCTGATAGTCGGGGTGACTTTAACATGGTCCTGGATCTCACTAAGGACAGGGGGTGGATGGGGGTACGTAAGGGGAGTCAGCAGGATGTGGGGGTCTCAAAGAATTTCTTAAGGAAGAATCAGGAACTGGGCATGGTGGATTCTCTGCCCCCCCCCCCCGAAGCACAGCGAACCCCCTTTACGTTTTACTCATGGGTGCATGACTCATTCTCGAGGATAGACGTGGTCGGACCATGATCTGGTTCGCGTGACGGTGGGGGTTCCAGCGGAAAGGGAGATGCAAGTGCAACGATTCCCTTTTGAAGGATAAGGAGATTGCCCAATCTGTGTTGGGTTCGATAAAATAATATTTTTAGTTGAATGACAATGGGAAGGTGGGTCTGCACATCTTATGGGACGCTTTCAAGGCCACGATTCGCTGTGTCTTAAATAAGTTTCTGCTGCCACCAGTCTATTCCTACGCACACTGTTCAATCACCAAAAAATCCGTAGTGGATGACTAGGGCCAGAAAACACAAGAACTCCAATGCGCAGTACAGTAATGTACTTTGTGCAATGCAATAATGTTACCAAAAGTGCCAGCAAAGTCAAAAGGCTAAGACAAACAGCTGAGGGCTGTGCTCCACTGGCAAAAGTCAGGTCAGGATACTTTACAAAAAACAAAATGTTTGGGGGTTAGGGGGCACACAAAGCTCTCCTGGACATCTTCACTGACGGGTAAGCGTCCTGTCCTTGGCTGCTTGAATCGGCTCCTGACCGCAGGCACCGCAGCCCCCAGTTGCTCCAGGGAGAATCTTTCTGTGTTTGAATTCCCCTCTTCTATTTCAGTTGTGCTTGGCCAAAAGGAAGTCCATAAAGACTAGAGCACTCAGTATGGTTCACAGAAGTGCTCGCTATGCATCTGCACTTCCTCCTCATCTCAGTACTGACCTTGAGGACACCCAGTGAGTCAATTAGTCTCTTCCTCGTCCGAGTACTTCCCACCTTACTGGTTTTAAGAAAACAGATAGGAACACTAGGGATGATGTTGTAGGTGGTTAGTGAGGAAGGTTGTTTAGGATAACGTAGGCTGTGGGGATACCATGTTCTCCCCAGATAGTCACTAATCCCATAGGGGGCTTCCCTCCCCATGAGATCCACCTGCTGAGTACCACCCCCAGGGGGACCATCTGGTACCAGCCTCACCTCCCTAGCCTCATGGGAAGGGGCTGCCCCTAGGGGAGAAGTGACGATATCCAGGGATTCATCACAGTTCCACTATTCCCCTTCCCATACTGTGAGTGCAACATATTTCCAGGGCCATACTCCTGTACCCAACCCCACAAATGTATCTGAGACCAACCAAGGGAAATAAAACTGGGCATAGATGAACCATACTTGGTGCTTCCCTAGGGATGGTCATATTTTCCCCTACCCTGGTCAGGAGTCCTGATAACCTAATTTTTGTAGTTGTTCAAAGGATGCTACGATTTGTGTAGAACAACAGAAAGTTCTGACAAGAAGGAGGAGAGATTTGGAATGACATTTGTGGGATGGTGCTAACTTTACTGTTGCAGTGTGGAAAGTATACCAAGGTTAACGACACAATACAAAATTAGGACAGCTAGAAAAAGCATCAGGCCTTATCAGTGTGGCACAAATAATTCAAGTTGAAGCACATATTGGCAAAATGCATGTTATATCTAATCTGACTACAATGACTATAGATCTGCTAATAAACTTGGTTTTACATATTCCATCTGCAGGTGAATAGAATGAATGGGACATGGCATGCTCAGTAGTGCAGGATTTTCTAAATGAGCAGCTTTAAACTATCCGTGCTGACATAGACCACCAAGGATTCTCACAAATTACCTTGGAATAATGCCTGATCTCTGGCTACAGCGACTTCTCTCTGGAAGCTCTTTGATGGCAGTACAAATGCACACAATGCTCTTTTGAGGCTTATGGCCCAGTTCAAGGGATGTTAGCCCCTAGTCACAGAATACTGCCATGCACATGGATATGATGCCTAAGGAATTGTGTAATTCACTGCAACGTCTGGAAAATAGACTCCTGGAGGAAAAAGCCAGTTGTCATAAATCCCCCAGCATAACCCATGATGCCATATTAGAAGTAGGTTACCAATGGGAGTTCTGGCGAATGAAATCTCCCACCGCTGCACTGTAAGAGTACACTTAGGTCAGGTCAGATAGTAACAGTCACTGATAAGATATCCTGGGAATGAGTAGGAAGAGGTTTGAAAAGAGATTATTTAGAGCACATGACAGCTACAGCTGTATCTGGGTAAATGGTACCATCACACACAACATTAATTTCCCACTGAACCCCAGATTTAAAGAACACACCATTTGTTGTCCAACTGACAAAATTTGGCAAGTATGTATAAGTTATGACATCCCATTTAATTGAACAGCATTTCCAACATTTTCTCAAACCACAAATCCAAAGGATTTCAGACCTAGTAAAAGAGACATCTTCTGTGGATTACGTAACACTTCAGAGAAACATGCTTTCTAGACAGCATACAGAACTGCCACACTATGTAAATAAATTGATATCCCGTGGTCTGTAGCTGAAGCTACTGGTCAGCCTCTGCACTCCCTGTGGGTGTTTATTTCTATTTTGGAGGTTTTATAAAGCGCACAATAACCCAAAGACATCCTTGCACTATTCATATATCATTTACCTGTGTGCTTTGAGAAACGGACCATATGATACACACTGACAAATCATTTTAAAAAATGGAGCAAAATGATATAGTCATCAATAGAACATTTTGAAGTTAGCACATTGTGTTTTCTTTTTTTAAAGTTAAACTTACTCCCAATCAGACATGAGATAAAATGTTTTAAAATAGTTTCTAATTGTTAGAAGATTTTCTTCCTGCCAAAAGGCGTGGTGGAAAGGATTCCATAAAACAATGCTAGCAAAGAGAAGGATTGTCCACTAACTCTGCCTTTCCTATAGTTCAGAACACTTAAATGGTCCACTAATGTGGATCGAAGGTTTTGTATGGCTGGTATTTAAGCAGACTGGAGGTAAGAATCAAAACTTTGTTACCAAAAATACTCTTAACCAAAAATTTAGAGGTTTTAATTGAATTCTATATTTGCTAGGTAGCCAATGCACGGATTTAAATCTAGATGTAATGTGGTCATAATTCTTCCACTCTAGATTAAATGAATACCTTAATCACCATGCCGTTGTCTGGGAATGAGAGATAAGGTAAAAGATGTTTAATTCTAGATAAGTGTTAGAAACCGTTCTTTTTATAACCTTGGAGATTTGTGTGGAGAGGGATAAAGTGGCATGAAACTAAATTCCCAAGTCTTTTACTCTATGGAAGGGATTGGGACAGATACCGAATGTCTCTGGACTTTTTGTTAATAATATTGTTTTCCATTTTTGTGTTGTATTGTTGTCGCAAACACTGTCACAGACAAAACTGCCTATCCATACTAATACAAAACAGAAATGGAGATAATAACAAGCACTACCGAAATATTGAAGGTGAAATACAAATAATGGCATAACAGTTCTTACGATTGTTAACAAAACTATCGAGAGAGAGAGAGAGAGAGAGAAAGAGAGAGAAAGAGAGAGAAAGAGAGAGAAAGAGAGAGAAAGAGAGAGAAAGAGAGAGAGAGAGAGAGAGAAAGAGAAAGAAAATATATATATATATATTGTAAGGGTGCAGAAGTACGACAAAGTGGAGGCATGTCTATAGGCGAATACTTTTATTATAAATGGTAAAGAAAAGGAAAAACCTATCTTGCCCTATTTCTATGTGGGGTTGCCCTACCGCAAACAAAACCAAAACCACCAAGGACTCGGTCAAGATATCTAGTAAAAATAATATGTCTGTCCTTTGTCTAAATCTATTTCCGTCCCTTAGAGTAAACTAAGGAAAGACTGGGTGTCTTATTGATCCAGAAGGAGGCTTCTCTTGTTCCAGATACAGACCTTTAGAGTTCAGTTTGTGGTGTGAAAACACAATGAGTGACTCTTTAAACACCGTTCCCACCTGTCAATTCCCAAACGTAGTGTTAAGTCTGGTTCACTATCTTGCCTGGCAGACTTAACTGTAGAAAATTGTGTCACAAAACATTTTCCTTGTTTCGTGGAGGGGTGGGAGGAGGGTGCGGTACATGGGCTGGGAGTCTCTTCCCCTTGTGTCTTCTTTATGTTCTATCTGGTTCGCTCCTACTTGTTCTGGGCCCCTTATACTTTGCTTTTTTGGGCCTCGCCCAACTTTATATGGGTCCCAGACCCTCGTGTATGGCTTAAGTGGGTTCTCTACCCCAACTTCACTCACTGTCCAACTGAACAGATCTTTCTGCCAGATACTGTTCCACATAGGATATTTTATACAGTTGGTTTCAATCTCTCTTGATTTTCTCTGGGTCCTTGAGCCTCTTATCTCAGCTTTACATTTTTATTTCTTTTGGGCCCCTGACCCATCTACTTTGGCTGTGCCTCTGTGGTTCACTTGGGTCCCAGACCCCTTTGTATTGGCTTCCCAGGACACTTGGTTTACTCTCCTGCCAAGTGTCTACTGATGCAGCATATGTCTGTGTCTTTATATTTCTCTTATGATCCTTGACCCATGTGTTATTACAGCCTCTTAGTTCATATCGGGTCCCTGACCCTCCTTAGTCTCCCCTCGTTTGGTCCCCAGCCCCTTTGATGGACCCAGGCAGCACCCGTACCTTGTTTCTGGGTTCCCGCTGCGTGACGTCCTGCTCTGACTTCCCCGACAATCTGGGAGACCTTTCGAAACTTCTCTCTGCTCCCGCTGTGGTACGCGTCCCTGCTTCAGAGAGTCGGGCTGTGCTGCTTCCCTCCAGGAGACGTCCCAATTCTTCCACGTACTTGGTTTCTCTTCAGTTTCACGTGGCCTGCCAGTTCTTGGCAACACCCTTAGAGACAACGACTTCTCTCTGCCGGGATCCTGGTCTACAGCTTCTTCCCATGACTCTCCGTCTGCAGCATACAAACATTTCTCTCGGTTCCACAGGGGCAGGCTTGAACAATGGCATAGTCCTCATTTGTACTTTGGGAAACCAATAGGCAGTCTCCAGCAACTAGACTGCATATGCTGGTTTCCATAGGTGGTATTTATTGCTCCATCCTTCCATCTCGTCTCCATTCTGTGGAGAAGCCCGCCAAAAAGTGGAACAAAGGGCCCGACCTTGGTTGGAGTTACAGAGACAGACACAAACGCCATTTTAGAAAAGAGTTCTGGCAAAAAGCCCCAACCGGTGATTTAATATTAAATAAATAAACCGGCGGTATCTTTAACATTGCACCAAAAAGTGGTGCGTTTAAAATCAATGGGAAAATCCATAGGAAATATTCCGGTGGAATATTTTGCGTGGTAACCACTTCCACCAGCCAGAAACTCGACAAGGAGGGACTGGACAGTGCCCCCTTGAAAACAGACCCAGTGGCAAACGAATTAACCCCTTCCAGTACTTCCACAATATGATGGTTTGTACTGGTTCTGTTCACAATTTTGGACTAGTAAAGTCAATGGTGACTTTACATGCCCTGGGAGACAGTAGTCAGTCCCAGGGTATGGAGTCTATGTTTGGGAGTCACTATGACACCCCTGTGTTACTGCACTGAGGGTGCTGTGTAACCCATACACAAAAACAGATGATACCCTATGGAGAAAAAAAACCCTAGCACATAAGCACACAAAAGGTCAAAGACATACCTCAAATCATGCCTAAGAGTGGGAGGAAAAGAGTCTCACTCTTAGCATGAGAAAAAAACAACCCCCAAAAATCCAGCAAAGTTGCTCGGGGACTCACTAGGTTTTGGAAATTAGCCTTATAAAAGAATTCTCCCTAACACCAGCCTATCCTCGGGTTGTCCTCCATGCTCCACCAGACTGGGTCCTGGTGGAGAGGAGGTGGGATGTTGACCAGCTCCGCTTGGGAGCCCTTCTCCTGATTCCAGGAGACTGCAAGTGCCTCGATCTGAACCTGGTGTACGGCACCGCCAGGAGACATGCCGCAATGTTGCCCAAAAGGTGTTGGTACCACCAAGCCGAGGTCACTGCTCTGCTGAGAAAATGCCCTGTGGCCTTCTTGATGGCTACTATCTTGTCGTCTGAGGGGAATATTCTCCTCCAACCTTGCATTGGAAATGAAAGCCCATGATCCTGAACCTCAGAAAGGGCCGAAGGGAAACGACTGAATACATGGGAACTCACTCGCACGTAGCAATTGAAAGGGGTTGGATGGGGGAGATAGAACCAAAGCAGGTGCTCTATGGGAATGAAACCTCCACAGACAATACTCCATGTTAGGCAGACCGGGGTTGCCTTACATCAACACATAGGTTGGAAGAACAAACCGACTATGGGTCAACCCCTGTGGGGAAATACAAATATGCCTGAAATAAGTAAGCTGGCCATTTTAGAAAATGGGAAAGTCATGGTATGAATACTCTGGCAGACTTGGTGCAGGGGGGACAGTTGGCTTATTTTGAATGCCTGCAGACAACACATGGGCTTCCCAACTCCAAACACTACTGATATATACAAATGTCGCACACCATCGGGACCCAGTTCCCTGCCCTGGCAGAAGTTCCAGAATGTTCACCTATAGAAGCCAACATCTTCTCAAATCACATCGCCACAAGGGCCACTTCCACCCTGTATCAGGTATTGACAGCATTTGGATCCCAGGAGCCATCTCGGCTCAGGGAGAACTGGATGGTAAATGTTGGGCCATTAGACCAGGAAGACTCGGTGGAGGCACTTATGTCCTGAGGGAGATAGGTATATAGGCTAGACTTTACCTTTTCCAGTTCAAGGTTCTACACTGGGAATACCGCGCTAGAACAGCCCTAGTTCGCTGGGGGGGTAATAGACCGGGATAACTGCCTGTGCTGTGGGATGAAGGGTAGCACCTTTTTTCGCACCTGGTGGGAATGCTCACGGATACAGGTATTCTGGGGCAAATGTTTTGACCAACTGTCTAAAGTCCTAGGCTCCCAGATTCCCAATGACCCCACATTGGTGCTATTTGGTATATAGGGAGTCTTGTGGGGGTGACCTTTACTAAATACAAAAAAACACTAATATCAACGGCACTGGGGCTAGCCAAAAGGCTAATCGCCACACTATGGGGTTCACCAGTCCGCCCATGTCTCGACCAATGGTCTGCTGAAATGCTGCAAAGTATGGCTCTGGAGAGGCGGGTATACAACTCCAGAGGATGTCCTCAGAAGTTCCAGAAAGTGTGAGGTAAATGGGAGAAAGTGGGGTAACCATGAAACTGGACTGATCCGGGAAACCTTCCCACGCCCCAGCCGATGTGCCGGTTTTGAGCAAGGTTGGAGCAAAAACGCCTAACCAGCCGCCATGACCTTTGGGTTGATCCAGTAATGACACTAAGGACCCAGGCACATGCCAAGACTTGGGCTAACCAGCGAGAACAGAGGTGCAAAAATGTACGGCACAGGGGTTTGGACTGATTTATCTTTGTTCAGCCACAACGTGAACTGATGTGCCATATATGCTGTGAACTGTATTGTGCCAGTAACCAAGCAATGCTATATGTTGGCCAATTATGTTTTATCACAATCAGTAAAAGTTATATATAAAAAAAAAAAGACAGATGTGGCTGCCAGATCGGGACGTGTAGGTAAGCATCCTTCAGATCCAGCGAGCACATCCAGTCTCCCGTGCACAATGTCTCTGCTATATGCGCTGGGGTAACCATCTTGAATTTTTCAAGAGGAAGGGAAAGGTTCAAGGTAAAAAAAGTCCAACACAACTCTCAGGCCCGCCTGATTCTTCTTGTGTATGGTGAAAATCTGTGAATCGAAGACCAGACCCCGCTGGGAGGCTGGGACTTCTTCCATTGCCTCACTCTCCACGAGCAAGCGAATTTCCGCCAGCAGAGTTTCTGTCCCAAACTGTGGGAGCGGCGGGAGGAGAGAGGGGAAGGAGGGATAGGTAGGCGGTATCCCATGGACACTACTGAGAGGATCCAGGGGTCCGCGAACCTCATGCGCCAGCATTGGGAGTGAAGGGCAAGCCTGCCCTCCACCAGAGACATCTAGACCTGAATGGGCATCTCGTGCCTTTTTTCTATCCGAGGCTGAGCACTGAAAAAAATACCTTGTGCGCGCCCTTGTGTTGCCTGCGCCCGTGTTGGTTCTGAGACTGGTCGTTCCTGGAAGTCCTGGAAACCACCAAAGGACCGACCCCTGTCTGAACGCTGATGCGTCTGGTTGTAAGCATCATTAGGAGTGGCTTTAGTGAGGATGGATAAGGATTTGGCAGTCTGGGAACTGTTCTTCTTATCAAATTCCTCATCCGTAGTGGAATGGAACAGCTCGCCACCCTCGAATGGAAGGTCCAGTATGCGCACCTGGATGTCCGGTTTGAACTTGGTCGCCTGTATCCAGGCCGTCCTTCTCATGTCCGTATAGATGCAAATGGCACGGCCTGAGGTGTCAATGTGCGCCACCATGGACTCCCTTATGTCTTGCGCTACAATTTTGGCTTCCGCCAGGCCACCCTTGAAGCGCACCTGGCTCTGCACTGGAGGTTCCTGAAGGAAGTCCACGATTTACCACCATAGCCTCTGGTGGACAACGGCGAGCATTGTTGTGTCGTGCCTGTATGTAATATGTTCTGTGTGGTGTGTTTGGATGAAGGAGGGAGATGTGTTGTGCCTGTCTGATTATGTGCAGCTAGTGATGTCACGTGGAATGTTGATGATTGAGTGGTGGAGTCTTGTGGTGTGAGAGTTCTAGGTGAAGGCAGTTACAGCGGGCCTGCCTGGGTGATGGGAGCCGGTGTCTGTCCTAGCTAATGTCCTATGTGTCTTTCATTACATTGGCAACGAGTCGGTTTTGGATAAAGGGAACCTATGAGCCACAAGCTGAAGGACTGAAAGACCCTGCTGCACGGGGGTTAAACCTGCGCGGTGACCGTTGGTGCCCAGGCTAGCGCAGGATTACCTGTGCCTTCATGTGCATGTTTGACAATGATGATGTCACTCTCCAGTAGTAGGAGTCGGCGAAGCTATGGAACTCAGCGTTGCCCGTGTTCTGTAGTGTGTATGCGTATGCATAATGGACGGGCGCTGAAGTTCGAGTATAGAACCTTCTCTGGCGGAACAAACGTGGATGTATCCGGAGAGCTGAATTGGAATTGCTCTGCAGGAGAGTGTAAGCCGTTCCGCTTCATGTCCGAGGTTTATAGTAGCGTCCAGCGTTTAAAGGAACATCTTTGCGGCTTTGTAGTTTGTCACAGACACAGAATGAACAAACCTAGGGTCGCAGCTCAGCGTGATCAAGGTGTACTGCGTGAGATGAAATGGAAGTGTTTCAAGTCAAGAGATATATTTGCCAGTGTACGGCGTGGGACAAGTCACGGTGACAGTGACTGGTAGATGCGTCTCATTGCTGAACGTCACGGTGACAGTGACTGGTAGATGCGTCTCATTTCTGAACGCATTGTTAACTTACTGCATGTGTGTTTCTTTCTTTTTGGGCACACTGTTATTTGTAGTCATCCGAGCCATGGAAAGGACGGTTTTGTATTTATGAAAATGTTGCTTGCGTGGATCTGGATGGGTGTGCACGGAATATAGATGTGTAATTTCAATTGTTAGAAAGTATTTGTCTAACCTCTTTTTAGGATTTGCAGCAATCTAGGTTGCATTATAGCAACATGGACGTTCGTATGCAGAAGCTGCAATGATTACGAGTGTGCTTGTAGGTGAGTGTAGATGTGAAGGTTAGGAATAATGTTTTTACAGAATTTGCAGCGCTTCGAGTTGCTTGATGCAACGTGGACTGGTAGGGTTGAAAATGGCACGTTTAAGGTAGTGCTGTTCCGGTTTATGGTCTGTTAAGTCTTCTTTAGAGCCTAAAAAGGCCCATGTACTTTTAGACTCTTAAAAATGTATGTTTAGCCGTTTTGCTCATCTTTCAGCAATATATGGATTGCGCTACAGTGTTAAAATGCACATGTTTCATTGCATTTTTTTGTGTCATTTACACCAAAACTTATGGTCACAGAATTCAATGTTTTAGGAATGAATGTTATCACTAATGTTCATGACACCCTATATTTTATGCAACCGTTGTGTTTGGATGGAGAGAGAGAGAATTATATATATTTTTTTTGGGTTGCACTCACAGTGAAGATGCAATGTGCGTAAGATTTAGTTTAGATATGCTAGGTAATCCATGTGAGAGTGTATGGTTAATGTAGCTAGGGAAAGGTGGATTGTGGGAGGTATTGGCTTCCGTAATTGTATTTGTCATGTATGCGTTTTACTACCTTTGGTGAAAGTCGAACAGTTTTACTGTTGTCTTAGAGGGAGGTAGCGCCTCGGCTCATTTTAGCAAAAAGTGGTTTGGTTCGGTTTGTTCAAGTATAGGCATTGGTCGGGTTATGAGGTTCACTCAATTTGATAAAAGTTAAGTACCCATGTGTTGGCTTTAGAGCGAGATAGCGCCTCGGTTTATCCAAGTTATGTCTGGGTACTGGTCTGGTTAAGGGGTTTGTTCTAATATAGGTATGATTTGGAACAGCAAGGTGGTTGTTCTGGAGGGCAGTTGCGCCTCCTCTAGGGTTTGTTACCCTTCTCATCACAGAGGTCAGTAGGTAGCTGATGGCAAGGGGGTAGCTGGGGACGCCTGGTAATGACCTGTTGGAATGGGATGTGGTGTGTCCTGAGATGATGAGAAAACTGTTTTCTATGTTACTTGTGCTGTTGAGTGTGGATTTTGTTTATGCTACGAGTTCAATGTTCCGACTCTCGTGAGGATGTCACTGGAGCTACTGGCGTGTTTGTATAACCAGTTTTAGTTGAAGGACCAGGAGTGTGTGGCTAGCTTTCCCGGTAGGTTTGTTAGGTTTGCACAACGTGTCTGTGCTCTGGTTGTTGGTGCTCAGTGACGTGAGTCGAGGTTCCATCTTCTGTGAGTGGCAGTGATGTTGTTGTACGCCGTGTGTGATCTTCGGGTGTTAAGATGTGGTTGGCATTTGGAGGGCTTTGAGGCCCATTGTGCTCTAGAGTGGCAGTCTAGAGGCCCATTGGAGTTCCAGGGTGGCAGCCTGGACCCCGCAGTGATTGGGGGCGGGGGCGGGTAGAAGGTGGTGCAGAAGTGTTTAGGTGGCGACGGACTGCAGGTTGTTTGGTTGGCTGTTTTTAAGGTGGTTAGCCCTTGTGGAGGTGGTGTCTGCGTGCGGTGTGTGTGTGTAATGTTGTTCGGTAAAGGAGGGAGGTGTGTTGTGTCATGCCTGTATGTAATATGTTCTGTGTGGTGTGTTTGGATGAAGGAGGGAGATGTGTTGTGTTGTGCCTGTCTGATTATGTGCAGCTAGTGGTGTCATGTGGAATGTTGATGATTGAGTGGTGGAGTCTTGTGGTGTGAGAGTTCTACGTGAAGGCAGTTACAGCAGGCCTGCCTGGGTGATGGGAGCCGGTGTCTGTCCTAGCTAATGTCCTATGTGTCTTTCATGTGGAACTGTAACAAGAAAGATGGAATACACTTACATGAAGAAATCTTAAAGAGCCTGGAAGCCTCTTTCATTACAAGCATAGTGTCCGCATTAGACTGACAAAGATGAAGGGAAGCTTTGGAATACATTTTCTTCCCGCACGCGTCCTGGATCTTCTCCTTACCCAGGAGTGCAGAGGATGATGTAGCTGAAGACGATTGTGGAGTAGATTGAAGCTGCAGCGATCACCAATGAGTGTGCCTGAGGGTGTGCCGACAGCAAGAGGGAGTCCCCCTCCACCTGCCTAAACTTTGCATCGAGGCGCCTGTTGGTAGGCTGTGCCGAATGGGGTTTAAGCCATCCCTTCTTTGCAAGTGCTACCACGTCTTTTTGCATAGGAATCCCCGTTCTAGCCATGGGGCACAGAGTGCGGACCTCTGTTAGGACCCCCGCCTCCGGTTGCTCCACCTCAAGCTAAGGAAGCCCTAAGTACTTGGCCAATCCGGCGAGCCGCTTATGGAAGTCCTTGGCAGTTGACGGTGTGGTGGGGGTCCTCCTCCTCATCTGTGTTCACCAAGGTGTCCTGTTGGTCCGGTGCAGCTGGAGGCGAGCTGGGAGCCAGAGGCTGCGGCGTACTGACAGGAGCCGGCAGCTGTTATGGCAGCTGTGGGGCTGCCAAGACTGCTAGAGGCATGGGAGCCGGTGTGGTGGGAACTGGCATGGGCAGCTGGGGCTGCATAGGAGCCGGAGGCGCTGGAACTACAGACGGAGTGGCCGTGGGTGCCATTGTTAGAACTGGAGGGAGCATGTGTCTGATCACATCCTTGAAGATGATGCCCATCTGTGGTGACCTCACGAGGGTCAGAAACCTTTCAAAAACACTTGTCTTCACAGGCCGGTGGAGCGCTTGGAGGCATGGGCTGAAACCTGGAAACACTCTGCTCTGTCTGTGGGTGTATCATCCCTGTGATGATGAAGGGTATGCCATAGGCCACGTGCCCAATGAAGACCAGTCCCACCTGGAAACTCGTTCTCCTACCTGGTCCCCAAAGGGGGATGGAGTCGGACGAGACACCATTTTATTTGGCCCAACGACCGTCTTGTTGGGCTGCATGTCACTTGCCTGCGTCGTGGCACTCGCTGCGCTGGGCCCGACCTCTTCCAAGACTCTTGGCGGTCGAGGTTGAGGCCTACCCTGCACCTCAGGATGGGGCCTGGTCGGCAGATTGCCCTCGGCTGTGTCGCCGGTAGTGCTGCATAGATCTGGTAATAGAACCTTGCAGCCCCTCAGTGCTGTTATCTCACGACCCCCTCGGCCTGGCAGCTGCTAGCTGTAGCAGCCTCGGTACCTGCACTGGTACAAAAACCTGAAAAGCGCCTCTCGCGCCTGCACTTCCTGGGAAAGGAGTCGTACTTGCGGGGTGCAGATGAAAAGTGTCCCTACCTTGGGCCTGGACTTGTGCTTGACGAATTCAAGTCCTGAGGAGGCGAACTTCCAAAGAGCTCCCTCCATGAGCTAGCCTATCCTTCAGAGCATGCAGTGTCAGCGCATCACATGCTGGGGCCAAGGCAGCGGAGGCACAGAGCGTGGGGTTTGGACGTAGGGAAGAGCCCCTCAAAAGCTAGAAACCTGCTGAAACCCGCTGACGTCAACATGGGCCGGGGAGGAGCGTGGCGCCAGAGGACAGAGGTACCCGATTAAAGACAAGAAAGAAGACAAAAAAACACTCCTCTGGGGAAGAGTGCGTGGAATTACTCTTCCAGAGGCCTAATCCAGGAGCACTGGTGAAAGCGGTCCGTTACCGTCGAAGCAGAAAAGAGGACTGGGGAGTGGCGCTGGTGCGTGGAGTCAGGGGAGCGCGTGCTCCCAGGGCCGTGCCCCCGCACGCCTCTAAATTTAAAGGGGAAGAAGATTTTTTCGGGTGAAAAAGATTCCGTCTCCCATCCCTAGCGAGGGACGCCCATACAGGAAAGGGGACGGGATGTAGGAGTAATGCAAGTACTGACTAACTGTGAGCATCTGGTTGGATCAGGGTGATCCCTGATCCTCTCTGTTTGACTAGGCCGAAAGTGAAATTTTTTGCTTTAATAACTTTAGTATTTTTTAATGAATCTCTCCCAAACTTACCAGCCTTGAGGCGGGGGAGGGGGTCAGACGTAAAAAATGGTCTGCAGAATCTCAGTCAATCACTGTCACGAGTCAAAAGTTACTAGCAATTCATCTTTTCGATTTCCTCAGCAAGTCCGACTGACCGTAACCATAATTATATATGGCATACATTAGACACTGTAATCCCATTTCTGATTCTTGTATCTGCTTAGATTCACATGCTATGCAAAGGCCAACATCGAGTGGTAGTCACAGATTATTATATGATTTGCTTTCGAAACTCGAAAAGGGACGTCGACTGGGCGTATTAGTAATGCTATCCCTAGTGTGAAGTCTACTGTACCCATAGTCCTTCATGTGTCGAGGGCCCACATATTGTTTTTTTCTGACGTGAGGTTGCATGAAGTGTAGCGCAAGTAAAGATGTAATAAAGGAGAAAACAGATGGAGCAAGAACCATCTATGCACATTCGACTTCAGGAGGGGAGGAAGGGCGGGTGCATGTGAATCCAAGTAGATAAGAGCATCAGAAATAAGATTACGCTGAGTAATGTATGCCTTCTGAGGCTTGTGGATCGGCTTAGATCACATGCTATGCATAGATTACCAAGCAGAACCTGGAGAAGGAGGTGGGTTGTGAGAAGGTACAGTGACAAATAGATGTTTTAGAACCACTTGTCCCACCTGCGAATCTGCTTTAGAATTTGTGTCAATGCAGTAATGCTGAGTTAA
The DNA here is from genome assembly GCF_040938575.1 of Ambystoma mexicanum. Classification (NCBI taxonomy): domain Eukaryota; kingdom Metazoa; phylum Chordata; class Amphibia; order Caudata; family Ambystomatidae; genus Ambystoma; species Ambystoma mexicanum. The sequence goes on along the minus strand of NC_090927.1, from coordinate 203,215,728 downwards.
GGTATGGATGGAACTCCAAGTAGCATCTAGGGGGATGTTTGCAATAACTGCTAAAGTAGCGCCCTGTACCTCTGGTAGAGACAGCTCCTTGTGTGAAAGATAGGGTCTTTTTTGATAGTGAATAGCACAGCTGTATGCATTTGACTATTCATCTGGAGATTTGAAATGTGATCACCTTCCCTACCAGGTGCTATGGAAACAAAGAGCTGGTAAGTTTTCCTTAGAGGTTTTATTTTGTTTACGTAGTACAATACCACCCTCCTTACATCTAATGTACGGAGGCTTCTTTCAGCCGAGTTAGACATATTTTGGAAAAAAGTAGGTAGTTCAATGGATTGATTGACATGGAACTTGGATATGAATTTTCGTGAAAACCTAGGATGTGTTCCAAGGACCACCTTGTCCTTGAGGGTCTTGTACAGATAATGCCTATAGCTCACTGATTCGTCTGATCGAGGGGATGGCTACCAGAAAGGCTTGTTTTGTAGGTTAGGTGTTTCAGGCTGGCCTTGTGCATCGGCTCAAAGGGCGGACCCATGAGCTTTGACAGTACAACATTAAGGTCCCAACCTGGTGGAGGGTTAGAAATGGGAGGGTATAGTCTCTTTACTCCCTCCATGAACTTTCCACAAAGACACCTTGTTCTGCGAAGTGGTGTACGCGGACAGAGCCACTACGTGTACCTTGATGGAGTTAAATAATAGGCCAGAGTCTAGTAGATAAAGCATGTGGTGTAGAATGTTAGATGGTTAACATTCAATTGGATTTAGGGATTGTGATCTGCACTATACTACAAGCCTCTTTTCCGCTTGTTGAAGTAACACTGTCTGTGTTGGGTTATCGTGCCTCCTTTCGGATATCCATACACCTTTGAGGAAGATTTGAAGTGCCCAAACTCTATGACTTCAGGAGCCAGGCTACCAAGTTCAGTTTGAGGATGGAGCGTTGACTCCTTGTGCTGGGTCAGCATGTTAGAGGGACACAGAAGTTGGATTGGTTTGCACACCGCCTGAGCAGGTGTGGAAACCATGGTTGTCTTGCCCACATTGGAGCCATCAGGATTAGCGTGGCTTGTTCCGGGTGCATCTTGTACACTATCCTGTTAAGGAGTGGTGTCGGGGGGAGCGGGAGGGTTTGAGAGGGGCTAAAGCACAAGCCAATTTCCCTGACCAGCTCATCCACAGGGTGTTCCCCTTTGTTGGGGAAACCTGGACGCGAAGTCTGGGCATTGTGCCTATTGGCTTGTGGCAAAGAAGTCTAAAGGAGGATAACCCCACCAGGAGAAGAATGTCTCTGTTGATTTGCTACTGGTGCTCCTCAGGTAGAGGATTTCTACTCAGTGTGTCTGCTAGAGCACTGAGTTCCCCTGGAACGTGTTCAGATACTCGGAACATGTCCCGCTTGAGTGCCCACATCCAAATTTGTTAGGATAGTTTGGACAGACTTGGGGACTGCGTGCCTCCCTGCTTGTGGCAGTGGTGCTGTCTGAGAGGACTTGCATCATCCGACCTACTAGATGCTGCTGAAAAGCCTGCAGACCCTTGAGAACTGCCAGAAGTTCTACAAGGTTAATGCGGTTTTGGGCTGTGGTTTGTGTCCACTGGCTGTGAGCTATTTGGTGAAGGTGGTAATGGGCTCCCCATCCGGATAGTGAGGCGTCTGTAGTTAGTATCGCTTGAACTGGTGGGTTTCAAAAGGGTTTTCCTTTCAGCAGGTTGTCCTTGGACCACCAGCGAAGAGCCTGTACTAGGGTGTCATGATGCCTACCTCCAAGGAGCCAGGCCCAGCCCAGCAACCCCAGAGGCAGACATCATTTTCCCCAAGGACGTCTCAGCAGGCCCAAGTTGGGGCCTTTTGGACGCAGTCCTGGCGCCTTTGGTGCCAGGCTCATTCTGGACCCCAGTCCTGGCGCCTTAGGCGCCAGGCTCATAAAGCAAGACATGTGTGTAAGTGTTTTAATGTGCACTTACCTGAAGCAGACCGTGCTGCTACATCCAGGCCCTCTTGAGGACTGAATGGGACTACTTTATCTTTTGGACTACTTTATCACTCGGGTGTGGTCTGAGGAAGAATACATATCTGAGTGGAAGGATACATACCTGGAACTACTTTACAGGCTATTTAAACCACACCCGAAGAGCAGCACATGCTTCGCGTTGTTGTGCATCTAGCAGCTGGACGCTCACCGTGTTTGCTCCTGCATTCGGACTTCTGCCACGCCTGCCAGCATCCTGATCACCTACAAAGGAAGAGAAAGAGAGAATAGGAGAAGGAAAAGACTTTACCTGCAAGATCCGCATTCCGGAGTCAGCTCGCCGACGATCCTGCAAAGGAAGACACTTAATTTAAAAGCACATCGCATCGACCGCCGCAGCGCCGCATTCCACTCACCTTCACAGGGCGCCTCCATGTTCAGCAGCGATCACCCGGATTCGCAGCCACGCTTCCACGCCTAGGGAGAAAAAGACAAGAGCAAAGGTGAGAGAAAGAAGGGAATGAGGAAACCTAAACCTCCATGTTAAGACTTACCTGTTGGGTCATTCCCTTTTCATTTCGGGTCCGCGCCGCATCCAGGCGTTTCCGGACCCCAGCCCCTATGGGGAAAAAGACATTAGCGTCAATGAGCGAATGAAAAGACATTACCCAAAAACGCTCATCAAGACTTACCTGATTTCTACAGGGATTGCACCTCGCATCTCGGGTCGGTGCCTTTTCCCCGGCATTCCGTACCCCGGCCCCTATGGGGAAAAAGACATTGACATTAGCATATTGATGCAAGGACAAAAGGGGAACCTTTCAAGGAACTTACCTGGAAGCAAGTTTGGTTCTCATAAAACCAACAATCCAGTGAAGTAACTGGATACCAACGCGCCCCTGCATCAGAAGCAGGAAGGAGAGCTCGCCCTTCAAGACCCTAAGGTGAGACGCCACGGGAAGCACAGAAGGGTTTCGAGGAGGGTGAGAGGGGAAAGGGGGAGGCTGGTAGCATTCCCCGCAGACAGTTAATCCCTTATTCTCGCCTACAGAAGGATACTTTTGCAAGCCGGACAAGCAGGAGTTGGGAGTCCGGTCCAGTCCATCTTCTGAGCCCCGCGCAACACCTTAGAAGAGGTCACAGCAGCACGATCCTGGCCAGCGCCTCCGTGGGAGTCAGGTGAGCGTAACATAGGGTTAGCGAAACAACCACTAGATCATCCCACTGACCGCTTGCCTGAGACCATTGTTTTGCTAATCACTCCTGCATTGGGCGCATTTGCAGCCGCGCATGTGGAACTAATTAAATGCATGAGGTCATCATTCCAGCAGGTGCATTGCCGTGTGTACGGTTATCTGGTGACCGGCTAGATACTGAGGTATTTGCAACAGCATGTTTTGTACTTTCTCTTTTGAGGGGAAGACTGGCTCTTCTTTTGTTTTTATGATTGCTCCCAGGAATTGTTTTATTTGACTGGGTATGATATTTCATTTCTTCTAACTGATAGAGAATCCCAAATGGAACAGAAAATTGATTGTTCTTTGGGTGTTGTATTTGCAAATTTGAGGAGACTCCCCTGTTACTAGCCAGTCTATAGAAGGGTACACTGGGAGTGACTATGCGTAGGTGCGTAGCTACCACCGCTGGTACCTTCATGAATACCCTTGGAGCTGAGGCTATGCCAAAGGGAGCACGTTGAACTGGTGGTGTTCTCCCACTACTTGGAAGCGCAGATATTTTCTGTGCGCTGGGAACATTGACTTATGAAAGTATGCATCTTTCATGTCCAATTTTGCCATGTAATCCCTCTGCTTTAAGAGAGGAATTACTTCCTGAAACTTTGTCATGTGACATTTTTGAGGCTTCACATACGTGTTCATTGGGTGCAGGTCTAGTACTGGGCACATTGTTAAGTCTTTCTTTGGCACAATGAAGTAGATTGAATAAGACAATGCATTACTTACTGTAAAAGCATTTCTGATGGTTGTATCTGCTTAGATTCACATGCTGTGCATAGGTCCGACATCCAGTGGTCACTGCGGAGTATTGCATTTTGTTTTTCGTAGTCGAAAAGGGGACGTCGACAAGGCGTGTCTGTAACACTATCCCTATAGTGACGTGCGTTGTACCCATAATCCCTCACGCGTCGAGGTCCCTCTGTTTGTATTTTTCTGCCCTGAGGGAGCCTTCTAGACGTGAGTGAGTACAGAAAAGAGAGATATAGAAAAGGATGTCTATGTTCCTTCCATCCGAGCGGGGAGGAAGGGTGGGCGCATGTGAATCTAAGCAGATACAACCATCAGAAATGCTTTTACGGTAAGTAATGCATTGTCTTCTGATGTTTGTTAATCTGCTTAGAATCACATGCTGTGCATAGACTAGCGAGCAGTACCCGGAGTTGGAGGTGGGTTGTGAGAAGGAACAGTAGAGAAAAGATGTCTTAATACTGCTTGTCCCACCTGGGAATCAGATCTAGAGTGGGCATCTAGACAGTAGTGTTTTGTAAAGGTGTGTACAGAACTCCAGGTTGCCGCTTTGCAGATGGACTCAAGGGGAACATTTGCAATGAATGCTATGGATGCCCCAGTGCCTCGAGTAGAGTGTGCTCTTGGCTTGAAGGGTAGTTCTCTCTTAGCAAGAGTGTAACAGAGAGTGATGCATTGTACAATCCATCTAGATATAGTGGATTTTGAAACTGCATCTCCTTCTCTTCCTGCTGCCACCGAGACAAAGAACTGATTAGTCTTTCTCAGTGGACTAGTTCTTTCCATGTAAAACATGACAGCTCTGCGGACGTCAAGTGTATGCAGGCTTTTTTCTCCTAGATTTGAAGGATTTTGAAAGAACGTTGGTAGTTCTATAGACTGGTTGACATGAAATTTGGAGATGAATTTCGGTGCGAACCTTTGGTGTGTGCGTAGAACCACTTTATCCTTGTGAACTGTTACAAAGGGGTCTAAAACCGAAAGGGCTTGTAGTTCACTTACTCTCCTAATGGAGGTAATAGCGATTAGGAAAGCAGTCTTAAGAGTGAGATCTTTAAGAGTTGCCTTGTGCATGGGTTCAAATGGTGACCCCATGAGCCTGGTGAGTACCACATTTAGATCCCAGCCAGGAGCTGGGTTTGCTATTGGAGGGTGTATTCTCTTTACCCCTTTCATGAAGGCTTTGATTACTGGGATCTTCCACCACAATACTTTGAGTTGTGAAGTGGTGTAAGCCGAAAGCGCTGCCAGGTGGACTTTAATAGAATTGAATACTAGACCCGAGTCCAGTAAATGGGTCAGGTACAGAATAATTTGTGTGGGGGAGCAGTCAACGGGGTTGATACTCTTCCCTCTACACCAGATGACAAATCTTTTCCATTTGCTAGAATAGCAGTGACGAGTGTTAGGCTTTCTGGCCTCTCTGAGGATGTCCATGCACCTCTGTGGAAGTTGTAAATGTCCAAATTCTATGACCTCAGGAGCCAGGCTGCTAGGTTCAAGGTCTGAGGGCATGGGTGCAGTGTCCTGCCCCTGTCTTGTGACAGCATGTTGTACGGGCAGAGCAGTCTCACTGGAGGAGATAGAGACATCTTCAACAAGTGAGCGAACCATGGCTGTCGGGCCCACATAGGGGCCACCAGTATCATGGTAACTTGTTCCTGGTGCATCTTGTGCACTATCTTGTTGAGAAGGAGAGTCGGGGGAAAAGCGTAAACAAATTTCCCTGACCATGGAATCGATAGACCGTTCCCCTTGGACTGGTTCTGGGGGTACCTGGAGGCGTAATCTTGGCATTGAGAGTTTTCCAGAATTGCGAACAGGTCTATTTCTGGGAAACCCCACTCTGTGAAGACGTCGAAGACGATGTCTTCTTGTAACCGCCATTCGTTCTCTATGGGCAGGGGGAAGTCTCTGCTGAGTTTGTCTGCTAGCAGATTGAGTTCCCCTGGTACATGTTGTTATAGTAGGAACATGTTGTGTTTGAGAGCCCACTTCCAGATGTTCTGGGACAGCTTGGACAGTCCTGGAGAGTGAGTGCCCCCTTGCTTGTTGAGGTAGTACATGGCTGTGGTGCTGTCTGTGAGGACCATCACTGTCTTTCCTTGTAGGTGTTCCTGAAAGGCTTTCAGTGCTTTGAACACCGCTAGTAGTTCCAGCAGGTTTATATGCTTGGATGCTAAGCTCGGAGTCCACGCTCCGTGAGCAGTCTGATGGGATAGGTGAGCCCCCCATCCTGTAAGGGATGCGTCTGTGGTTAGAGTGGCTTCCACTGCGGGTGTGGCAAAAGTTTTCCCTAATAACAGGTTTTCTTTTGTCCACCACCGTAGCGAGAGAAGCAAGGTCTGCGAGACCACCACTAGATCGTCCCATTGTCCGCTGGCCTGACACCACTGGCTGTTGAGCCACTCTTGCATTGGGCGCATGCGCAGGCGCGCGTGAGGTACCAAATAAATACATGACGCCATCATCCCTAGCAAGCGCATTGCTTTGCGTACCGTCACCTCTCGACCTGCCACATAATGTGGTATCTGAAACAGCATGTTTTGGACCCACTCGTTGGAGGGGAAGACGAGGCCGTCCTTTGTTCGAGTTAGAGCCCCTAGGAATTGTTTGATTTGGCTGGGGTCTAAGCTGGACTTCTTTTCGTTGATGGAGAAGCCCAGTTGGAACAAAAGGTCTACAGTCTTTTGGGTATTGGAGAAGCATGTTTCGTAAGAATCCCCTGTTATGAGCCAGTCGTCGAGGTAAGGGTATACCGGGATGGATAACCTGCGCAGGTGGGCCGCTGCCACTGCCAGTACTTTCGTTAATACCCTTGGTGCAGATGCTATCCTGAAGGGTAGTACTCTGAACTGGTAGTGTTTGTTCTCCATCTTGAACCTGAGGTATTTTCTGTGCGCTGGCAACATTAAAATATGAAAGTATGCATCTTTCATGTCTAGTGTTGTCATGTAATCCCCTTGTGATAACAGTGTGATTACTTCCTGCAAGGTCACCATACGAAACTTTTGGGGTTTGACAAACTTGTTCGCTGGGCGCAGATCTAATACAGGGCGCATGGTTAAGTCCTTTTTGGGTACAAGGAAGTACACTGAATAAATACCTTCTGTTACCTGAGATAGGGGGACAGCCTCTATAGCTTCTTTTTTCAGTAGCTCTTCTACTTCTTGAAGAAGAATGGTGAGGTGTTCCGGTGTCATGCGTCGGTTCCGTGGGGGTCTGTACTTCGGGGAACCGTTGAATTCGATGCAGTATCCGTGGGCTATGGTGGATAATACCGAGCGGTCTGAATATATTCCCTCCCATGCTGAAAGGAACGATGTTAGCCGGCCCCCGACCGGTGATGCATGGGAGGGGACCCGAATCTTCGGGTCATTTGTTGGTATTGGGCGTGGAACCTTTGGGGCTGGAGCCGCGACCTCTTCCTCTGCCACGGCGTTGGCCTCTTTGACTGAACTGGGTGTGGTTACCCTGGTTAGAGGGCCAGTTGGTAGCAGAGTAAAATTGCTGTTGGTTTTGCTGCTGGCGTTGGCCACGAAAGGAGCGTCTATTGCAATAGCCGCGTCTGTTAGGGGGCCTAGAAATTTGGTCAAGAGTCTTGATGGTATCAAACTCTTTCTTCGCATGTTCTAGGGCCTCATCAACTGCTTTCCCAAACAGATGTGTTTGTTCTATGGGCTTATTTATCAGGGAAGCCTGGGTTTCCAGCTTAAATCCCGAATTGCGCAGCCAGACATGGCGTTTGAGAAGTAGTCCCTGAACCAGGGAACGGCCAGCCGTCTCTGCGGCATCTAAGGAGTTCTTTACGATGCCCTGGTTTACAAGAGTTCCCTCTGAGATTGTAGCTAACAGGCGTGAACGCAGGGGTTCTGGTGCGTCCTCTGCTTCGCTGCGCAGCTTGCTCCACTGTGCATCTGCGTAGCTAGCTAGTAGGGAATTGTTATTTGCAATCCTAGTTGAAAAGGGGGCGGACGTCGTGATTCTCTTCCCAAGTGCATAGAGCTTTTTGCCCTCTTTGTCAGGTGGTGCCTCACTAGTGGATAGTGGTACCCCTGCTCTTTTCCTTGTATTAGTAACTACGAGGGAGTCCGGAATAGAATGGCCTCTGATGTACAAAGGGTCAGAGGGAGAAGGGCTGAAGAGCTTTTCTATCCGAGGGTTGACCCCTCTGACTAAGGCAGGATTGGAAAGGGAAGGAGTTATTCTTCTCTTTATAGAAGCCAGGAGCGGAATAGACTGACTAACAGGGGCTTTTTCTTTAATAACTTTCTCTACAAAGTCTATGTCAGGAAGAGTCTCCCCTGTGTCTATTTCAAAATGCGCTGCTGCCTTGCGCAATAGTGCATTAAGTGAAGGTTGGTCATCTATGGGAGTGGTGTTTCCAATAGGTGAATCCTTCGGAGGAGAAGGGTGAAAGACATCAGGGTCTGAGTGCACTGATGGGGATTGCCAAGGCTGCACTGATGGGGATTGCCAGGGCTGCGAGGTAGCTGTATCTTCTTCGAAAGCTCCTGCACTAGTGTAAGGCTCTTCTTCAAACCCCTCTTCCTCATGTTCTTCCTCTCCACCCACACACTCTTCATCTTCCTGGAGGTATTGCTCCTCTTCAGTGAGGTCATATACGTCTGTAGAAGGGGGAAACAGCCTAGGAATCTTGACCCTAGGGTCATACTGGGGCCAATCTCTTGGTGTTTTGGGTGTGGGTGGGTTTTGGTTTCCCAAAAACCTTTCCATTTTCTCCATACAAGAATGGAGTCTTTCAAGGGTCTCATGGGGGACCCCTGAATAGTCTAGAGGGGGGAAATCAGTGTTTTCACCTTCAAAACGCTTAGAACGCTCCCACAACGTCGAAGAAAGGTTTCCGTCGCCCTCTGAAAAGCCCTCTGGTAGCTCAGAAGTGCCCTTAGATGAAGGGGGCAGTTCCTAGCTACTCTTGTGCTTTTTCGGCGTTTCCATAGCTTTTTGTGCGGTATTCGACGTTTGTTTCGTCGTCCGCTTACGTTTGTCTTCGGAAACAATTCTCGCCAGGCTCTCGACAACGAGTTTGTCAGTAGAGGACTCTGGTGTCGACGTTGCCTGAGTTACGCGTTGTTCTTCGACGGCTGCTCTATGGAGCGTTACATCGGATGATTTCGGGGTAGCGCCCGTGTTTGATGAAAGCCCAATCGCTGGTCGCGGCTGCGTTTGCGGGTGGGTTTGAGACCCTTACGGTCTGAGGTAGACGCCGGAGTGCCCTGCGTCCCCTTCGGCGCTGATGGATCCTTCGTCTTCGACGAAGAAGAGCCGTGGGTTGTGTGCTTAGGCCTATGGGGTCTGTGTGCGTCCTTGTCGCCGGGGTGTTCATCCCCATAAGCAGGGCGTGAGCCGAGCCCGTCGGGGGCCGGGGACGGACGTCGAGGAGCGCGAGTGCCACTTCTGGGGGTTAATGACTTCCGTAACGGACGTCGAGTTATCACCCTCCTCGTCACTTTCTGTAACAGCGGCGGCGGGTGAGGAAACTGACTTCGACATAGCGTAGTCCGCCCACCTCTTAACTTTGCATTCTTGGTTTCAAGAGCTTACAGGCCGCGCAGCTGTCCTCCTTATGATCGAGGGGCAAGCAACGATTACAGAGCTTGTTTGTGTCCTTCCAAGTGTATTTGCCCCTACAGCGTGAGCAAAACTTAAAAGGTGTCCTCTCCATAGCTGAGGCAATAATAACTGGTGATAACAACCCCAAGGGAAAGGTAGGGGAGAAAGAAAGACATTCTCAAAGAGAAGATAAAAGTTCGAACCCCCACTCTCCCTACTGTATGTTGGCCGGCGAGGCCAGGCCACGTGTTCGGCAGCGCCGAAGGATCTCCTCCGTCTCTTACCCTCCGTCGAAAACTTTCTCGGCGGAGAAACAGCTTCACAGCTAACGTCGAGGGGAGGGATCTTTAACAATATAATAAGTATAATTAAGGACCGAGGTCCCTAGTAAGTATTTGCAATGTCTCTCTAGGAGCTCCGCGTAAGGAGACCAGAAGCTGGGCGGAAAAAAAACAATCTGAGGGACCTCGACGCGTGAGGGAGTATGGGTACAACGCATGTCACTATAGGGATAGTGTTACAGACACGCCTTGTCGACGTCCCCTTTTCGACTACGAAAAACAAAATGCAATACTCCGCAGTGACCACTGGATGTCGGACCTATGCACAGAATGTGATTCTAAGCAGATTAACAAACATCAGAAATGTATTTATTCATTTATAGGGCGCACCTAACCCCTAAGGTATCTAGCCACATTACGTAAGGTTACACATTGAGATTACATGAAAGACAAGTACAGAACAGTGCAAAGAAGGTGTTACAAGTGCATCACAGACATTTACAGAGTTAAAAAGATAAGCAAGACGTTATCTCCTGTGTGAAGAGCCAGGTTGGGCTACATGCAAGGAGTTCCATAATTTAGCATCTAGTACAGGAAAACCGCTACCCCCTGCTTTCTGTAACTTGAATTAAGGAACCTGGAGTCAGTGTGTAGGGACCTTGTAGGTCGGTCAGATTGTTTTATCTTGTGAAATTGCATGCAAGGTATTTGGGGGCTGAATTAGAACGGCATTTATGAGTGAGTGCTAAAGTTTTGAATGCAATTCTGTCTTTGACTGATAGCCAATGTACATTGCGTCTTGATGCCGAGATATGGTGGGTATTTGGGATATTGAGAGCAGTTCATAGCACATTATTTTGGAGTATTTGCAATTTTTTTACATTATGCTTATTGGTCCCTAGGTACAAGGCATTACAATAATCTAGTTTAGATAGTATAAGTGTTCTTGCCAAAGAAGTGCAGCTTGCTGTCGACAGGAATGGTCTACAAGCATTAATTAGTTTGCAAGTATAGGCTGTGGCAGAAGCTGTAGCATTGACTTGTCTAGTCAGAGACAGTGAGGAGTCAAGATAGACTCCACTGGGTTTTCACTTCCTAGGAGACTTTTATGTTGATGCCATCTATGTTGAATGATTTGAACTGGCTATCTAGTTTGTTCAGTCTGGTCTGGGATCCGATGGGAAGTAGTTCAGTCTTGTCGTCATTAAGACAGAGGCATGTGTAGCCATACAGGCTTGAATAGTTAGGAAGATTTTGTTGAGAAGTTTCGAGCAAGTGTCGTAGTCACCTGTATTGGGGATGAAATACCCTTGTTTACCTGGTTTGCTGGGACAATCTCTATGGCGTCCTTTTCCAGCAGGGTTTTCACCTCCTCTAGTAATATGCGCCATTCTTCCGGTGTCATTTTTCTGTGTCTTGGCAGGTGGTTAATGGTTTTTGTAGAAGCTCTATACATTATCTGCCCGCCACGGTGGACAACACCCACTTGTGCAAAGTGATCCTCTCTCATGAGTCAGTGAATTGTGAGACGCAACCTCCTACTGAAGTGACATGGGAGGAGACCTGGAGCAGGGCGTCATTGCTTGGGAGGAGTGCATAATCTGGTGGAGACGGCTTGATTTCTGATCCTGGACTCTTTGTAGCCTCTTTGAAAATTGGAGAAGGAGGAACGTCCTTGTGAGGTGCCCAACGATGGTGAGTGGCTGCCTTGACCGTAACTAGAGGAGCATTGTGGGCTCTGCCCACGGACCCTTCTTGTGTTTAAAGACCCCCTTTGGACAAAAGGTTTGGTGGATAGTTGTCCAAGAGATTTCAGGGTGTCATTCCTCTTTAGCGCTTTTTAGGGCGTCTTCAACTGCCTTACCGAACAGGGTCTTAGGTTCCATGGGCATGTTGAGCAACGTGGCCTGTGTCTCTAGTTTGAACCCTGACTGCCTCTGCCAGGCATGCCGCTTAGTTAAGGTGCCCTCGGCTATGATGCAGCCTGCATTGTCAGCAGCATCTAGGTTGTTCTTTAAAATGCAGTTATGCACCTGCTTGCCTTCTGACCCAGTTTTTAGAAGTTGCAACTATAGGGGTTATGGGTCTGCCTAAAAGGACGTCGACAAGGCGTGCCAGTAATACTATCCCTAGTTTGAGGTCAACTGTACCATGGGCCTTCACGCGTCGAGGTCCCTCATTGTTATTTTTCTGACAGAGGTAGCATGAAGTATAGCGTGAGTACAGTTGTATCCAAGCAGATACATATCAGACAAGCTCATAAGCATCCATGCGCCTTCTCTCTGAAGGGAGGGAGCATGTGAATCTAAGCAGATAAAAGCATCAGAAATACGATTATGGTGAGTAATGTATCCCTTCTGAGGCTTGTGGAATCTGCCTAGATCACATTCTGTGCATAGATTAGCGGTCAGTGTTAGGAGAAGGTGGTGGGATGTGAGAAGGTTCCTGGACGAACAGATGTCTTAGAACCGCTTGTCCCTCTTGTGTATCTGTCTTGGAATGACTGAATGCAGTAATGCTGAGTGAAAGTGTGTATTGAGCTCCATGTGGCTGCTTTGCAAACGCTGTCTGGAGGGACATTTACAATGAAAGCCAGAGTGGCTCCTATGCTCCTTGTGGAGTGAGCTCTAGGCATGAAAGGCAGTGTTTTGTCTGATAATGAATAGCATAATTGTATACATCTGACTATCCATCTGGAGATGGCATTTTTTGAAATGCGGTATCCTTCTCTGCCTGTAGCTATAGAGACAAACAGTTGGTCTGTTTTTCTTAGCGGGCTGGTCTCATTTACACAGTAAAGGACCGCCCTCCATACATCTAGTGTGTGGAATTTTACCTCAGCTGAGCAGGAGGGGTTCTGAAAGAAAGCCAGTAGCTCAATAGACTGGTTAAATGTATAGATGAATTTAGGGGAGAACGTAGGATGTGTACGTAAAAACAGCTTATCCTGTGTACAACAAAGAAAGGATCCTGCAATGACAATGCTTGTATTTCACTCACTCTTCTTATGGAAGTAATAGCCACTAAGAAGGCAGTTTTGTAAGTTAGGTGTTTAAGACTACACTTATGCATTGGCTCGAAAGGAGATCCCATGAGCTTAGCAAGTACAACATTGAGATCCCATCCTGGCGGTGGATTAGCAATTGGAGGGTGAAGTCTCTGTACCCCTTCCATGAATTATTTGATGACAGCCACCTTCCACCATGAGACTTTATTGTGGGAAGTGGTGTAGGCTTACAAGGCCGTCATTTGGAGCTTTAAGGAGTTGAATACTAACCCCGAATCTAGCAAGTGGAGCATATAAGTTATAATGTGGGATGGAGTACATTCTATGGGGTTAATTTGTGTAGACTGGCACCAAATTATACATCGTCTCCACTTGTCAAAGTAACAGTGCCTAGTGTTAGATTTTCTTGCTTCTTTCAAGATATCCATGCATCTTCGTGGTAGTTTAAGATGTCCGAATTCTGACTCCAGGAGCCATGCTGCCAAGTTCATTGAGTGAGGTTGAGGGTGCACCATTAGCCCCCCATGCTGAGTGAGTAGATTGGTCAGGCACGGGAGATTGATGGGATTGCACAATCGCCAGTTTGCGCAGATGTGGATACCAAGGTTGTCTTGTCCACATAGGAGCAACTAGGATAAGCCACATCTGTTTGCAGTTCGAAAAGTGAGGTCAACAGGGCGTGAGTGCAATACCATCCCTAGTTTGACATACCCTTTACCCATGATCCCTCATGCGTTGAGGTCCCTCAGAATATTTGTTTCTGACAAGAGGGAGTGTACTTTGTAAGTGTGGAGTGTAAGTAGAGACCATGAGGTGTGAAAGACCTATGCCAATTTTCCCAAGAAGCTTCAACTCCAAGAGGGGAGGAAGGGAGGGCGCATGTGAATCTAAGCCGATACAAGTGTCAGAAATACGATTACAGTGAGTAATGTATCCCTTCTGATGCTTGTGGATCTGCTTAGAATGGTGTCCGGTCAAAGGTTCGAATCCAAAAGGATCGAATGCCAAAGGGTCGAGTCAATAGGACCTAAAACCAAACGAATTTAAAAAAAAATATATATATATATATATATATATATATATATATATATATATATATATATATATATATATATATATATATATATATATATATATATATATATTTATTTTGGTTTCCGTATAGGGAAAAAAAAGTTGTTTTGACCACAAAAAAGGGGGTTTGGGGGGACCCCCCAACCACCCCCCCCCCCCCCCCCCCCCAAAAAAAATGACCCTTTTGTGATGCGATCCTTTTGAATCAATACTTTGACCTATAACTGCTTAGAATCACATGCTTTGCATACATCAGAGCGCAGTACTTGTAGAAAGAGCTGGGTTGAGTAGAGCTGGGTTGTTGGAAGCGATGTGGCAGGATGTGATGCTATGCTACGTGAGGCTATGCTATGTGATTTATTTATTTTATTGTGCATTTATAAGGCGCTTACAGAATTTGTGGAGATCCAGAGGAATAGGGGGAGGGGGGGCTATTCCATAGGAGGGAGCCTGCTGAGGAAATAGATCAGCCACAGTTTGCTGTTTAGCAAAGCACTTAACACAAAGAGTTGGTGCCGAAGGAACGTAAAGATCTGGAGGGAGAGTATTTAGTGAGAACAAGTTGTAGGTAGTGTGGTCCCTGGCCCCCCCGACAGCCTTGTGGATGATGCAGAGGAATTTGAATTTGATCCTTGCAGCAGCCAGGATCCAGTGGAGAGTTCTTAGGGATGGAGAGATGCGGTCCCTGGGCTTGAAGCAAAGGAAAAGTCTTGCAGCCCTGTTCTGGATTAGCTGGAGGGGTCGTAGAGAAGAAGAGGGTAGATTAAGGAAAAGGCTATTGCAGTAGTCTAGCCTAGAGAGAACTAGAGCTCTAGAGACATTGAGCTTCTGGGGGAAGGTGAGGAAAGGAAGAATTCCTTTGAGGAGGTGGAGTTGAAAGTGAGACGTCTTTGCAAGGTCCTGAATGTGAGGGATGAAGGAAAGAGGAGTCGAAGAGAACTCCAAGGTTTCTGGCTTCAGATGAAGGAGAAGGGGGAGGGCCCATAGAAGATGACCAGAGTGAGGGAGCAGGGGTCCCCTTAGGAAGGATCTCAGTCTTGCTGGCGCTGAGGTAGAGATCACTGGAAGTACACCAGGGCTGGCTGGTAGATAGGCAGTCCGGAATGATGGAGGAAGTAAGAAGAGGATCAGAAAGAAGTTTGAAGAATAGTTGTATGTCGTCTGCATAACACGGGAAGTTTGGAGAGAAGGTGGAAATGAGGTGTGCAAGCGGAGCAGGTAGTTGTTAAACAGCCAGGGGGAAAGGTTGGAGCCCTGGGGAATGCTGCAGGTGGAGATAGGGGTGGGGGAGGAAAAAGTCAGGAATAACCTGGGACGGACGGTCACTGAGGAAGGTGGTCAGCCAATCCAGTGCCCGCTCTGAGATACCTAGGGTATCATGGAGTCATTTTATGAGGTTGGAGTGGTTGATTGTATTAAATGCAGAGGAGAGATCAAGTAGAATGAGAACAGCTGGAGATTTGCAATCAAGAGATGCGAGCAGTTCCTCACAGGTGTTCAAAAGTGCAGTTTCCGTGCCTCTAGAGGCTCGGAATCCACATCGATGGTCATGGAGGCAACCAACTAGTTCAGTGTGCTGGTTCAGTTGAGAGAAGACCAACTTCTCCAGGAGAAGGAAGGGGGTGATAGATATGGGCCAGTAGTTGGCTGGACAAGTAAGGTCTGCAGAAGGTTTTCTCCAGGAGAGGGTCACAAGGGCATGCTTGAGGGAGGCAGAGAAAGATCAAGTAGCAAAAGAGTGGTTGCAGAAATCAGCGAGTGCAGGGGCAACAGAGCCAATATTGTTCTAGAGGAGCAGGGGGAAACCTGATTGGAGGGGACCTTAATGGAGCGGGCACCTGTGCTGATCTCCTCAGGTGTGATGGAGAGAAGGAGGAGAGGGAGGCAGAGGGAGGAAGGGAGGCCATAGGAGGCAAGGGGGTGGGTGAAGGGGAGGGCGACGCAAGCGTTCTTGGGAAGTCCTGAGTTTTTTCAGTGAAGTATGTGGTCAGTGCGTTGCAAAGGGCCTGGGAGAGAAGAGGTGAAGAGGAGAATGCGGAGGTGTTGGCTAGTTCCCTGCAGATTTTAAAGAGTTCAGCCGTGTTGTTGGATGCACTAGAGATGCGGACCTGGATTTGGACTGGTTGCTTGGTGCAGATGGAGAGTCTGTATTGCCTTTGGAGCAGGTGATAGGCCAGTTTGTCAGAGGGTGAGCCGGCAGTTCTGCACTTGCGTTTCAGGGCTGCAAGTACTGAGTCGTACCAAGTGTTACGCTTAGAGGCACGTTTCAGGTTGATCCTCATGACTGGGGCAATAATGTCAAGGGTATTAGTAATGGCAAGATTGCTGAGAGTAGAGTTAGAGGTAGTGCCTATAGTGGGGAGAGAGGGGGTAAAGGTAGATGTGAAGGCAGCAACTGATACTCGTTCATCGGACAGATGTTCGTGAACGCAGTTGGCATTGCTGAGGGAGGCATGGTCAGAGGGCCAAGAGGACCCAGGTGCAAGGAGAGGAGAGAGTGGGTGGTCAGTGGGAGGAGAGGGAAAGATCGGTGTGGATGAAGGCATCCAGAGTGTGTCCAGCCGAGTGGGTAGGACCAGAAGGGAGAATGTAGAGTGAGAGTGAGGTGTGGAGGTCCTGATTTAGAAGTCCAGGTGGGTGTTAAAATCACCCATGAGAAGGAGTTTAGTGGTGGTAGTGAGGATAGAGGAGGAGAAAGCCTATGCATAGAAGAACAGGGTGGAAGAGCCAGGTGGCCTGTAGATGGTGGAAATAGTTAGTGAGGAGGTGGGAGAGATGACCAACTGGGAAACCAGGCTCTCGAAGGAGGAGAAAGGCTGGGGGGTATGAGGTAAGACGGACCCACTCAGGGAAGATTAGAGCAACCCTACCGCCTGCACGGTCAGGGCGAGGCTTGGAGATGACCATGCACGCTATGTTATGCTATGCTATGGTATGCTACTTTAGGCTCTCTCACTTGTACATGTAGGCCTCAGATCATCCCTCTGCACTCAGCTCCTCCGACATGCCCAAACCTCACCTAGTGCAGATTAGATACCCCATAGCAAAGCAAAGGGACACGTCAGACCTTCCCTTCCGTTTGCTCTCTACAAGTATAGCATGAGCACCATATATGCCAGATAACAATAGTGTTTCGGCGAATACCGGTTATCCATGTTCCAACACAATGTACTCGCATGGCTTCATCACAAGGTCACAAGTAACATGCTGATAGTTATTGTCAAATGTCTGCAATGTCTTGCAAGGTAACACTCCCCCACTGTGAAACTGCTATAATATATTAGTGATTGCTTAGGATATGCTATATAACCTGCTATCTAAGGCAATGCCCCTCAGAGCTCTGTGTGCTGACTGCCTGGACACTTGTCCTGCTGTATTTTCCTGCTTATCAGCTGCCCACTCTGTATGCTGTGTATTTGCTATCTAATGCAAGAAGCTTGGTTTACAATCAGTCTGTGTCTAATCTCCTTATTTGCTGCAAGCTGAGGTTGATGCCGAGGGGGCCCTTGGGAAGAGGCCTGATCTTGGCTACCACAGAAAGTAGCACAGAAAAGAGATGTTTCAGCATTGATCGTCCCACCTGTGTATCACCCTTACAATGTGTGTCAGACAATGTTGGGAGAATGTGTGAACTGAACTCCAAGTGGCAGCCTTGCAAATGGCGTCTAGGGGTACATTTGCTATGAAGGCTAGAGTTGCCCCTGTGCCTAGAGTTGAGTGTGCTCTAGCCTTAAATGGCAACTTTCTCATAGCAAGAGAGTAACAGAGTTGGATACAGTTTACAATCCATTTAGAAATTGCTGCTTTAGAGATAGGGCCCGCTTTTCTTCCAGCGGCTACAGATACAAAGAAATGATCTGGTTTTCTAATAGACTGTCTTTTGTATGCAGAGCTGTAATGTTCTACCTTCATCTAGTGTATGGAGGCTCCTTTCTGCTGCATTGGTTGGATTTTTTGAAAAATGCAGACAGCTCTACAGTTTTATTTACATGGAATTTTGATATGAACTTTGGTGAAAATCGAGGATGTGTGCATAGCACCACCTTGGTCTTTGTGTATAACTATAAAGGGGTCTTGTACTGACAGAGCTTGTAGTTCACTTACCCTTCTGATCGAGAAAACGGCTATAAGGAACGCCGTTTTGTATGTAAGATGTTTAAGGCTGGCTTTGTGCATTGGCTCGAAGCCCCCCCCCCCCTTCAGCCTTGGGAGTACGATATTGAGGTCCCAGCAGGGAGTAAGATCAGAAATCGGGGGTTAAGGGGTACACTTTTATTTATGCCCTCCATGAAAGCTTTAACTACAGGCACCTTCCACCACAACGTTTTACTTTGAGATGTGGTGTAAAGCATGTGAATCTATATATCAAAACAACAAAAAAAACACCAACAGCAGGCAAACCGCACTGTGGATGACGGGATGCCACATCAATAAAAAAAACACACCTAAGAGGGAATGGCTTGAATTGTGTTTAATGGTCGAGCACAGCATACAAAAAGCACACAGGAAAAGGTTACCCATTTCACGCTCACATACAGTATGTGACCAGATGGATGTGTAGGCATGATCTGATAAACATCAAATAAAGCAAGACACTGGTGTGTTCTCTCTCTCTCTCTCTCTCTCTCTCTCTCTCTCTCTCTCTCTCTCTCTCTCTCTCTCTCTCTCTCTCTCTCTGAGAGAACATGTGCAAAGTTGGGAGAACAGAAACATGGCTGATGTAATAATTTTTTTATTTAGTGTTTTTTAGACTAATAAAATATATCAAAGGGAACTGGTCAATTTAATTTAGACAGAAGTAGATAACCTACTTTAATTGCAATGCGAGGGAACAAGGAAACAATCCAATAAACTGACTCGGCTCCTGTTGCAAAGCCCAAATCACAGAATGCTATTGGTTTGCATCAAAACAACGGAAGTCTATTTTACTGCTTACTTAAATGATTGCAAACAACGTTTAGTGGACACCTGGGAACCTGTACTGGAGATTTCTTCTATCCAGGACACATACAAGGTGACCCCTGCCTGGTTTTGGCTGCTGTCAGGATCCACCACACGCTACAGGATGTGGGACCCGGGGTCTGTATGGATAAGATAGCCTGGTTTTCCCAAATGCATTGGAGAGGGCTGGCAAGGTGTCATAATTGACAGCACAACCCATAAGCCTACTGTGGAAGTTACTTTGGAAAGAACGTAAGCTGGTGGACTACAATCTCCAGAGCTGAAGGGTGCAGCTAATCAGAGGTGGGCCGGCCAAGAACCCATAGCACAGAAACCCATTTGACCACCTCCAAAACGAACATAGGGAGATGTGACAGGAACAGGATCATTGCTGGTCCAGAACATAGGACTGTACCCAAGTCTTTAACCCAAAACATACCATCTCTGTGTCAGAGCCTTACTTCTGCACCCTTACATAATCTTAAACAGAAAATCTTGTGAGAGACCTATCAAGTCTTGCTTTGTTCATGAACCGTCCACCGACTTTAATGTTCAAATATATGTAGCTATTTAATTAGAAACATATATCCTTCATATGTACAGTTGTTGTCCATCATTCATTTATTCTATTGAAGGAGATGGCAAATTGCTCTTGACCTCTGGAAATGAAGAGGAAGAATAAGACAGGAGTTGCCCAGCTGCTCCATCCATTTAAGTAGCAGCAAGGGTCTCCCTCCCTTCTGTACCCGAAACAGAGCTAGGATAATTAATTCTAAGCAATACTTGCGTCAACACATGTCTAGTACTAACTCTATGATACAGCATATACTGAAGGCTTAAATAACCATTTCCTCTCTGGCATTTGCATGCAGGGAGGTTTGGAAAACAATTATTTTCTAAAATCGGTTTAAGTGATTTGACTAATGTATTAATCATATATCTGGGAAAGTAATTTCTGGTGTTGGTGATAATTATGACAACTTAAGGTCTTTTAATCACACCATAACCATTCAATTTCTTGACAAACCTTCTGGAACAAACAGATAGACTTGACTTTATAAGAATTAACAATGCTTTCTTTGCGATTTGTTTTCAAACGTTTCAGTTTATTACGCCAAGTGTTATAGTCTTATTTATTTAGGTCATTAAAACCTTTGCTTCTATTTCTGTGTGCGTCTTCACACAACAAATATTTTTAATGTAAGAAATACTAAGATAAAACTCTAAATATCTTCAAAGTTGCTGAAATCAGGGGACATTTTCAAATGTCCTTGGGAGATTTGGTGTAATAATACCACTTTTCTGAATATTGTTAGAACAAAGCATAATTTGCAGAGACATCTATCCAATCAGGGATACACCATTGGTTCAAGGGAGACTTCGGTCAGTTTATAGATTTAACCCTTTGTTACATAGTAACGGTTTCATAACCAGAATGAACATTGTACACTCATATCGGCTTATCAACACGTACACATGATGGCACAGCAATAAGTGACAATACTGCCAGGGACATGAATGGTAACCTATAGGTTGACATAGCCTTCTCGACCCCAAGTTATCAATGTATACTTTCCGTTAGTTATCTATTAGTACTGCACATACCCATGAATACAGTAATGTAAGAGTGACCGCGACCAGCACAGACTGTGCCATCCAGAAATAGCATGAACAACAAGATAGTAACAACCAATAATAACATACGCATCTCATACTGAACATCCATGATGACTATATGTATACATACACTCACTCCAATCATAGTTCTGCTGCACTACGAAGATATATTTGAAGAGAAGACCAAAAGTCCACTGACCATACCGATAGGGACACCAGATCCCTATATGTGTCCTCCTGTGCATTATACCAACAGGTCATCCACTACACGGGCACGTCGGCTCCACCATGTCATAGCCACACGTTTGGCTATCAAGAGAGCTGAACCTAAAAATTTGCGAGCATCTCTTGAAAGCCTATGAGGGTAGCTCAACAAGAATATTTGAGGCTCGAATGGTACATCACATTTATTAATATCTCTCAGGGCTTTCTGAATCTCTAACTATTGGAGGGCTATCTTCAGACAGCCCCACGCCATATGGAGAAAGTCAGCGTACAGTGACTTTCCCGCAGGCACAAACCTAAAGAGGTTGTGTCGTACTTTTAGATTTTGATATATATTTGAGTGATATATGCTTGATGTATAAACTTAAAATGAAGCAGTTTATGTTTGTAATTCAGAGACACTTTCCGAGTTTGTTGACAATTATATTTCCAGTTAGCTTCCTCAATCCTATTGCCAAATGTTTTTAACCATCTCCAACAGGCTTTCCTGGCTGTACCCTTGAGGCAACCCCGAACCATAGAGTACAGTCAAGATACTAGGTGTTGCGTCTGTTCCTTGGTTACAAGTGGTTGCAGCATATTTGTGGGATGAGGTAAATGCAGGAAAGTGCCTAGCAGGGTGATATGATATGATATGATATATGGTATTTGTAACGCGCCTATACACAAGTGTTTCAAGGCGCGACGAGGCAGGGAGGGAGGGAAACAAGGGGAAGACAGACAAACGATCCTACTAGGCCAGGTGTCATTCAGATCGCGCAAGTGCAGAGGTAAGGGGAAAAGGAGGAAGTGCAGGGGGAGGAGGTGGGGGGGAAGTGCAGTACAAGGTAAGTAGCGTCAAAAATAATAAATAATAAATAAAAAGGGCCAGCTGGTGGCAAGTGCGAGGTAAGTGCAGAGCAAGTGCTGGGAAGGGGGCTGTAGGGATACAGTGACAGTCCCACAGTGCAGGGGGAGCCAGGGAGGCAGTGCAAGTGAAGAGTGGCTGGGCCCTGGACCGAGGTTGCTGAGAGTGGCCCAGATGCAGGTTTAGTGCTGAATTCAGTGGGGAGTTAAGCAGGATTAGCAGGGGAGAGGGAGAGAGAAGGCAGAAGCGAAGAGGAGGGTTTTGAGGTGCTTCCGGAACCGGAGATGGTTCTCCTCAAGTTTCAGGGAGGCAGGAAGGCTGTTCCAGAGGGAGGCCCCTGCTGCGGAGAGAGATCTACCCCCAGCTCGTTGCTTCGAGAAGCGGCTGACCATGAGGGAGTTGGAGACGGATGAGCGAAGGGCTCGTGAAGGAAGATATTTAGGAAGAGAGAGTTGAAGGTATTTAGGTCCCAGGCCCCAGAAGGCCTTGTGGACAATGCAGAGGGTTTTGAACTTAATCCTCGCAGCCACTGGGAGCCAGTGAAGAGATTTCAGTCCTGGAGAGATACGTGCTAAAACGTACCCCTAACGCTGCAATATATCAGTAACTTGAGTGAAGTGCATCCCATATCTCTGAACATTTCAGTCGAGATAAATTCCCCCACCCTGAACCAGTCACCGATTCTCACAGCGCCAATTGCACCCATATAAAACTTATTTCACATGTTAAATGGTGGTACAAAAAATAAAGTTGTGCACAGAAGGAAACCATTTTTGATTCAAACAGGAATTTGATGATATTCAAGACAATGGATATTAAATCAAAGGCATATACCATCAGGTGAATTCTGACAGATCTACATTGCAATGAAGAGACCTGAACAGGAGTCCGCTATCTGTACCAACATAATAAGACAGGTGGCAAATCTGAAAAGAAGCAGCATGTGGGGCTCTTTCCTTACCCGTCACCTGTGCCACAACCGCTTGGGAAATTCGCCGATTGGCCAGGAAGGCTTTAATTTCGTCTTTTATGACACTGCTATCCCTCCTGTCAAAGAAGAAACAAAAACCAAATTAAAAAGAATACAAAGTCGCAGAAGACAGTAACCAATATGAAATAATGAGTATGCAACATTCTGTAACCTGATGGATAAAAGAAAAATGCATCTCTGTGTCATACTAAAAGTCTCAAAAGCCACACAACTGGTTAGAAGCTGAAACCTCTTTGCACAAGGGAACTTTAATAAAAAGAATCAGAAAGAGGGCTGCACCCTTTGCTTATTCCTAATTGTTAGGAGTATTAAAGCAACATGGTGCTTGAAATGTAACATTTACTAAAGGGATGATGCATCTTACCCACAAATCCCTACCTGATAAATTCAGGAGACCAAAGAAAGGAGACCAAGGAAAGCTAGCTCCAAGAAGTAGTGGGATCATAGATTGAAACACACCCATTGTAGGAGATGCTGCAAGCAAGATACATGCCCGTTGAGCCTGAAACTTCACACTCTTGCAACTGTCACTTGGTTACAAAATGGGTTCATCAGTTAGATTTTGAAGCCGTGCTTGCTTGGTGTGCTAGTACACAGATCCTGTTGACACAAGACTCTTTACAAAGACCTGATACCAGTGAAAGCAAAACTCAAAGCAACGCCTATAAATGGGTTGTCGAACAGTGCGCAAGTGGCATAGGCTTCTTGAGAGGGAGGAGGCTAGACAGGCATGATGGATTCGTCCACAATCCAAACATACCTTGCCCAGATATGCAGTCTAGCCTCCTGTTGCCTAAAAAAAATAAAATCAAGCATGTCGGCAGCATACGGTGAGCATTATCTGAAACCAGCACTGCTTTACAAAAAAACATTTCTATGAGTATTAATCTTCCCCTTCCACATGCATTAGTTGCCCTTAACCCAGAGAGGGGAATGCAGTGTTCACACTGCAATGTTTGTTCAATTTGCAAGCCTCCTGGCTGGATCTGTTGTGATGTCTTCATGGCCTACAGTATTCAATGCAACTCTAGATGCCTGCGTGGTAATGAGAAATTATTATGAAGACACGTGGATGAATAACTAAACTCTTTCTTAGCCAAGAACGTTTTACTGCTTGCATTCATTCTTTAAGACTAAAACATGAATAAATCAGTACATTTAAAAGGAACAAACATGTTAATCCAAAGGCCCACAACTTAAACCATGTTGTAAACATATTTTTCTTGGAAAATGAAAAACAAAATTTGGCATTTCAGCAACCAGGCGTCCCTCTGAACAATTTGGGTTAGCACAGCAGCAAATATTCAGTGGTGAAGGACAGTCTGCCAGCTCCTGCATAAAATACAAACCAATTATATCCCCTTTACCGAGAGTGTGCACACTGATTACATCAAATGAAATAATTTCACACAGTTAAAAATCACACTTCAAGGCTGGGTGATGGCTATGGCATTCTTTCTAAATCAGGAGGAGGCACAACGCACACATTTGGCATATGGGATATAATTGGATTGGTATATTTTTAGACCTAGTTGTAAGAGATGAATTAAAAAATGATCTACTATATGCAGCTACATATCAAACAACTGTTGAGTAATGTACAGATGCCATTTCATTTCAAGATTTAGGGGCATACAGAGGACTATTTTGATGGCTTTACATCGATGGACTCTTAGGGGGGAGGGGGCAGCTAAAATAGGATATTAAATGGATCATGCAGGGTAATGGGATCTACGTTGGGGAAACATGTAACGTTTGAAAGGTCTTATAAGAGTTCACATTTATCAACTATTATAGGATCATCATATGTTCAGGTGAATAAAATAGCATTGGTAGTATTCCTGTGCAGTGTAGGTATTATGTGAATTCAGGATAGTCCAGCAAATGTTTTGTGTATTGAAAAGAAGAGCAACTTGGGATGGTTTTAGGAGGGTGCATCATGATTGCAAAATATGCACCTAAATTGACAATGGCAACTAGGAACATAGTGGGGGCTAAAAATGCCAATAAAAAGGTTGATTTATGTAGAACATTATATACCCTAAATACCATTATCACATTCCTAAAATAAACTTTTCTCACCAGGAAAGAAGCAAGTTAGTTGAGATGGCCGCGTGTGGAGAGGGTCTTCTCAACATCATGTTCTTCCTAGGCAAGAAAAGTGATAATTCTAGTTAGGAAATGTGTCCCTTATAAAGCGCCCACAGAGCAAAAGCTACACTCAGATTCAGACAAAGGTACATAAAGAAAAAGTTGATAGGGAAACTATTCAACATTTTGCGTCAAGAGACACGTTGATCTTCTTTGCAAGGAATTTAAGCTGTCACTAACAAAATCGAACAGATAATGAAGTTGGGCATTTAAATCTCACACAATTTAGAAGTTAACAAGAAAACAAATGGGGGTTAAAAAATCTCTATTAATCAGGGAGATTTAGATCCATCTTTCTGCATCATTATAAATATAAACTGATTTACAATTTTAAAATCTTCAATACAAATAATTTTGAAAATATATATTACAGTGGAGGGGCCCTGGAGTTATGGTTACATTGTTCAACCCATAGGAAGAGCAGTTTTTGGGCAGTTTATAACTTTGGCGGCGTCTGACGAATCCGCATCAAACTTTGCACAAAAAAAAAGTATATGCTCACCTCTGAATGATTTTCCAAAGTTTGGTGCGGTTTCATGAATGGGGGAAAAGTTAGAGGAAACTTTTCAAAAACTTTAGAAATCCTCTGACACAATGGAAAAATGTTTTTGCTCACGCCTACAGCCCAAACCGCTGGATGGATATGCACCAAAATTGCGCGAGGAGGCTTTGTCCCAAAAGTGTGCTTTTGCAAATTTGTTGTAAACCCGTCCAGTAGTTTTTTGTTTTTTTTAAATGGTCAAAAAGTAGGTTGGAAAAAAATGTGTGATATCTGCGTTCTGTCCGTGGACTCACTTGCTGATTTGGTATCCGCAGACGACTCTAGGCCAATCAGAGCCGCATAAAGTTCACGGACATCGCGTGCACCCACGGATTTGTCAATTAAAGACGTGAGCTGCGTCAAAACCTTTGAAACAGACGCCATTTTGGATTTGCGAACAGGGCCCATAGTCAGAGGACATAGTGGTATAAACATATTTAAAGACACATTACACTTGTCAAACTAATGAAACAATCTCTGGGGAGGAGAGGGGTGATGAGGATGGGATCAAATATGTCCAGAAAAAGCAAAAAATAATCGGGTTTCTTTTCTTCTCTGAAGTCTGTGAACATCTCAGAAGTTCAGGGACATTGCTGGGATGTTTGCAAACTTGGCAAAAGTTCGAGGACATTCAGGCATATTTTTGCATTATGGGGTTCGTGCACAGCAGGTTTTGTATGGCTTATAAAATTGGTGCCATTCAATGAAACTGCATTGAATTCTCATTTTAGACCCAACATCGACTGCTTTTGCAAAGTTGGGTACCGTTTTGCGAAGAGGGGGCAAAATGAGAGGGGGTGTCCCAAAATGTTTAAACAGGTTATATACATTTGGTGCCTTTTGACAAATCTGCATACAAGTTTCGCACCCGAGCAGATACTATATTTCAGATTGAACCCAACGAGAAACATTGCTACAGGCTCTGCAACACGAAGCCCTGTCGGGCTTTGCAGCAGCCTGAGAAGCGCAAGCGCTCGGAGCGCATTGCAGGGACCACGGGACCAAAAGACGGTGGGAACGCGCCACAGCGGTTCCCTTATAGAAGAGCAGCAGAGGCACGGCAAAGCTCTGCTGCTCACTTACGGCGGGCAGCCGAGCGATCGAAATTCGAGACAAGGGGGAGGGGGGGCATGGGCTGCAAACTGTGAGCGGCTGCAGTTGAGGAGCTGAGCGCCCTTGCGCATTGAGAAGAAGCACAGCTGGGGCCAGGTTCCTTCTCTGGTGATTGTCGGACAGAGAGGCGGCAACACGGCCAAGGGGCCAGTGTGGATACACAAACACCATGGGGGTGCCTGAAAGGAAAAGGCCACCACATGCTGATGCAGCCCGAAGGTTGGCAGCTAGAGAAGTGGCACAACCACGAGAGCGGCCATTGCCAGAGCTGCTCATAATACAGAGCGGGAGGTAGAGCCCGAAACAAATAAGGAGGGACCTCGGGGCAAACAACATTGCCAAAATAACAGATGTGCAAGACAGTGCACAGCTGGCAACGAAGTAATAGGAAGAAACTGGCCACAGTGGAGCAGTGAACCCCAGTGGAAACTAAGAACAGCACAAGCTACCAAACCAGGGACTGGTGATGCGGACCGCATATACAGTGAATGGTCCCCCGAGAAACACGAGCAAGTGGTGGACTGTACCACTGTGGTCCCCACACACTTGGGACGCGTAGTTAAGGGCCAAATAAAACGTCCAGTCACGAGTGTGGCCATTGACAGAGCTGATTACAGTACAGTGCGGGAGGCAGAGCCCACAATTAAAAAGGAGAGAGCTGGGGGCAAACAACATCGCCAAAATCAACAGGTGCGCATAGACAGTGCTCAGCTGGCAACGAAGTAATAGGAAGAAACTGGCCACAGAGGAGCGGTGAACCCCACCGGAAATTAAGAACATCACAAGCTACCAAACCAGGGACTGGTGATGCAGACCCCATACATAGTGAATGGTTCTCTGAGACACACAAGAAAGTGGTGGCCCGCACCATTGTGACCCCCCACACACACCTGAGACGGGTAGCTGGTGGCCAATATAAGAACTTCTACCACAAGGTCGCCAAGAGATTGAGGACAATACGCAGATCAAGCTGGAGACTGTGGGGTCAATGGCGCTCAGGGGTGGTAAAGCTAAGGCCCAGCAGCCTACAATGGACATCTTCACTAAATCATCGCAGTCCCCAGACTATGCCTGCACAGGCCAAGAGTAACGCACAGGAAACAACAACCCCACCACAAGAAGATCAATTGATCCTGGACACTATAACAGAACTGAAATCCTTGTGGGGGACCGCGATGGTGGAGCTACAGGCGGCACTGGAATTCAAGATCGATGCAGTGGGAATAGATGTAAACCTCCTGCGACAGGATGTGAGAGCATTGGCAGAACGTACAAGTGGGCCGGAGAGCGCTGTGAAACTTAACACAGAAGTCAGCACCGCCAATGCCAAGGAAGTTAGTCAGATCCCAACCTCAGTTGCAGCTTACAGTGTGGCATCCGATCATGAGTGACAGGTCATCTGCCCATCTCATATGCCAGTTCAACCCTGTGTTGCGCATGGCCTCCCTCCACAGTCACAGAGTCATTGCACAGTCCAGCAACTGTGCATTTCCCAAGTGTCCCATCAGTGGAAGGGGGTAGACCCCAAACTCCTGATGCGGCAGGGCAAGCTTATACTGCACCCAGATGTATTATTGCTGCCATTCTAAGTGGCACTGACTTCAGGTGCCACTCAATTCGGGCAGCGCGCCACTCCGCACCCACAGTACATTAGTTCCATTCAGGGGAACTCAATCTGGCTTCCTGCTTCGTTCGACCCAGCACCGGGTCACTGTTGCGTGTGCCGTGTTCAAGCTTGGCTGCCTTTATGAGCGGCAGGGAGCCGCGCTTGTGTACAGTATTCGGCTGATGTTTGTGTAATCATTAATAGGTGCTCGTGGTTCAGTTCGGGATCTTGCTCCGTTTGTATTTACTTCAGGGCACCGTTTCGCGTAATTCGTGCGAACATGAGCCCCCGCCGCCATCCACACTCGGTGCTACGTTGCTCACACGCACTAGCCGCTCTTCAGTGGCATTTTCATGTTTACTTTCACCCCTGCTCGCTCTCAATTCCACGGACCTCAGCCCCCTCCCAGTCCGGCTGCCTTTGCAAGCGGCTAGGAGCCGCGCCTGCATGCAGCGTTTCTCCACTGCTACTGTAGCCTCTCACCAGCAATACATTAATTTTGTTCGATTCTGGGAGTGCCGCTTCATCAATCCAGCAGCTTGGAACAACATTCGGTGCCGGCTGCTGGTAGCCGACGTCCACCCCTACCTGCGATGCAGAATGGTTCAGCTGGCTTTGTAAGAGCCGCGCTGGCACATCGAGCTCAGTTGTTACAATTGTGGCCATCTCCGGCTGCTATCTTCGGTCAGGCCCGGCAGCGCGGACTTGTTTTTTCCCCAGTAGAAAGCAGGAGCGCATTACGTTGCCTCTGGTAACTGTCCTTTTCGCGCTTCGTACAGAGAAAAAGAGTTCCTTAGACATCTAGGCTGCGACAACACTCCCTTTGTTGTCCGCCATCTTGGCAACCATATATCCACGCGGCCTTTCCACACAAAGTCTATTTGTCTTCCAATCCGCCAGCACGAGTGAGTTGTTTAACAGGATTCTTACAATACATATGTTCCAACGCCCATCCGTTCAGTTTCTGGGCGTGCGCATCATTTTTAAAAGCATAATTTCTCAGATAAAGTTGGATCATCAGGAGCACAGCACGAAAGCACGTCCTAGTCCATGGCTCTTTAGCCACGCCCCTCGGAGCTGAGCAACAGTTGTGGGGATTTGGGGGGGGAGGGAACAGCAACAGTTGGGGACGGGCAGGGCGGGGGAAGGGAGGGGATTTGATGGATTTGCAGTGTGTTCAGTTGGGGAACGAGCTTACACATATACGTGCCAGAGCTGGAAGCAGGAGGAGGAGGGAAATTGGAGCAGACCGGGTAAGACAATCGGTCGGGGGGTTGGTGGCGAGATCAGACGGGATAATGGAAGACCTTAGAATAGTAACTTGGAATGTCAGAGGTCTCAACAGCTACCTAAAGAGAAATAAGGTAATGATGTACCTGAGACGGCAAAAAGTGGATATAGCCTTATTGCAAGAAACCCACCTCACCAAGGAGAAACAAGAAGTGGTTAAGAAAAAGTGGAGGGACCACCATAGGAGCAACGTACTCGGCGTATGCCGGGGGAGGGGGTGATCATTTGGGTGGTGCCACATGTGCCCTTCCAGATACTGCAGGCCACGGTGGAGCCGGATGGGAGGATGGTAGTGATCCTAGGGCTGCTAGAGAATAGAGAACTGTGCATCATAAATACATACGCTCCTAACCAAGACACAGTAGCCTATTTTAGAACACTATGGCAAAATCAGTCCTCACATGGGAAGTACGGTTAGATGGGGAGGGGGCTTCAATTGCACGCTGAACCCCAAAATGGACAGATCAGACACGAAACTAGATAAGCCCAACCCTGCAGCGAAAACGCTACAAGCCCTGCTGAGAGACTTCGGGCTGGAAGACATATGGAGGCAGCAACACCCGTACGATAGGCACTACTCGCACTATGCCGCCCCACAAAACCTGTACACGAGACTGGACTACATATTTGCCACTCCGGAACTTGTGGGGGAAATGACAGGTTCAGATTATAAGGCGAGAATACTATCGGACCATTCCCATCTGGTCCTGGGGTGGCGACATAAGCCCCCCAGAGCCAGGATCCCAACATGGAGGCTTAGAGCCAAGGCACTGAAGGATACCGCATTCTGAGAGGACCTAAGGGAAGAGATAATTGGGTACTTCGAAAATAATACCGGAAGTGTGGAGTCAGAGGGTACACTATGGGAGGCCTTTAAGGTCGTAGTAAGTGGGGCGGCCATATCCAAATCTAGAGGACTCCAAGGGGGTATAGTGAGAGAGTTAAAGGAAACAGAAAAGGAATTAGAGGGGATTATGAAAAGAGGGGGCACCTCACAGGAGGACGCCAAACACGTGAGCCAACTACAACAGGCATGTGGTGAGCTCTGGGAGATGTTATGCAACCTGAATTACAAAAAATATATTGAAAGACAACACGCAGGGGGAGACAAACTGGGGAGGCTGCTCGCATGGCTATACAAGAACAAGACACCAAGATCAGCCATTAGAGCGATAACGGGAGAAGCGGGCCAAATCTGGAACACCCAGGAGAGTGTTAATGAGGGATTCCTTAGATTCTACAAACGCCGCTATGAAGATGTAGGAAAGGCGGCGGAGCAGGAGACTCAGGAGACGCAAGAAGACATAGGATTACCCAAAGTGAGTGAGGAAGACAGGGAGAACCTGGACGCCCCAATCACAATAGAGGAACTAGAGACAGTGGTAATACATCTACCCACGAGCAAAGCCCCTGAGACAGACGGGCTCCCGAGCAAATTCTATAAAACATATAGACAGGAAGTGCTCCCCCCACTATTGGCAATGCTAAATGAGGCCTTCGAGAAAGGGAGACTGCAATCTGAGGGAGGCGGTAATCATTCCACTCCTCAAACATGACAAGCCAAGCACAGACTGTGGGTCATACAGACCACTCTCCATGTTAAACCAGGGCAGTAAAATCATCACGGCAGTGCTGGCAAACAGGCTTAAGCGGGTAATAAATAAACGTATCCACTCCGATCAAACAGGATATATCCCAGGTAGAAGCGTATCCGATAACCACAGGAGGCTCCACCATATCATAGAATAGACGGAGGGCGACCCAAGTGAAATAGCAGTAGCCTCGTTAGATGCAGTGAAAGCCTTTGACTCCATAAGGTGGCCTTGGATGATGGCAGCCTTGAAAGAATATGGTATGGGACCAGGATACCTTTGGTGGGTGAAAATGGTGTATAGCTCCCGGACAGCCAGGGTCAAAACGGGAGCGATCATTTCAGATAAATGGCAACTCAGCAGAGGCACGAGACAGGGCTGCCCATGGTCCCTGATGCTATACATCCTCGCACTAGAACCACTAGCGATCTATCTGAGACAGCAGTACGAAGAAATAGGGGTTTACACTAAAGGGGGACCGCACTTGATATCATTGTATGCGGATGATATGCTGCTATACCTGCGGTAACCAGAGGGAAACTTGCAATACATCTTGGAGGTGATGGAGCGCCACGCAACTTTTTCGGGCATAGCGATGAACCACACAAAATCATGCATGTTCTCCCTGGGGAGGTACAGGGGAGTCCCACAGGAGAACTTACCGATTTTGCAAATAGCCTGGCAGACCAGAACATTTAGATACCTGGGGATTAACATATATCACTCAATTGCAGACAAACATAACACAGAGAGGGCAGTAGATGGCATCAAGAACAGCATGGTGTTCTGGGCAAAGCTCCCCCTGGCCATGGTAGGGAGGGCGGCCTTGCTTAAGATGGCGGTCCTGCCTAGGCTATTACATTTTTTCGTAAATATCCCAAACGCTTTTTTAATAAACTCCAGAGCTTATGCAGAGGTTTCCTGTGGCACAACTCCAGAAACAGAGTATCCCTATGGAAATTACAGAACACGTATGACAGAGAGGGTATAAACCTGCCGAACTTTGAGATATACCACTTGGCAGGGCAGTTACAATATGTCGCTAGGTGGCTGCCGGAAGACAAGACAGCAGAATCTAGAATGCTGAGGGGTGAATGTGACCCTTACTTCCTAAAAGAACGGATATGGCTACCCAAACCAGAGCTGCATGGGCGATCGAGACTGCTGCAACTGGGCTGGAAGATATGGCGCAAAGCGTGCCAAGTTGTGGGAAACCCGGCCCCATGCTCCCCGCAGGCGCCACTCGTGGCACTATGCGGGGTGGATGAGTAACTGAGGAAAGGGATCCGCAAACACTGGGAGCCGGTAGGCCTAGCGACCTTGGGAGATATATGGCAAGAGGGGAAGGCACTGCATTTTCAAATGTTAGTTGACGAAACAGGGGTACATTCGGGGCAATATATCACATATACTAGAATAATTAAACGGTGAAGGAAACTTGGTCCGAAATAGCACTAGCAGAACAACCTGACACCACTATAGAAACGATGTACGATATCTCGGAGGGAGGGCACGAAACATCCCGGATCTATGATCTGGTGCTGTCTGGAGTAGGTAAGGAGTTGCTCCAACTAAGAAGGGACTGGGAGGAGGAAGCCGGGGAACCTATGCAAGACGGGCAGTGGGAAAGAGCCCAAAGATATCACAAAAAGGTATCTAGGAACGCCAGGCTGCAGCAGATTCAGTTATAGGTCACCCATAGGGCATAAATGACCCACCAAAGGATCGCCAGTTTTGGGCGTACTGAAGTTCAAAAATGCCCCAAGTGCGGGGAGGTGGATGCCGGGATGATCCATACGTTCTGGGAG
This sequence comes from Ambystoma mexicanum, assembly GCF_040938575.1. NCBI lineage: Eukaryota > Metazoa > Chordata > Amphibia > Caudata > Ambystomatidae > Ambystoma > Ambystoma mexicanum. The sequence continues at coordinate 203,183,110 of NC_090927.1, read as the reverse complement.
TGCCCGGAGGAGGGAAAATTCTGGGAGGAAATGAAACTACGACTATCTGAAAAGGCAATAAAGCTAGATGTGGAATCCGTGTGGGCATGCATGATGAGGGATTCACCTGACCATGTAACCTGAAACATGTGTGCAAACTCAAGGACCTGGCCTACATTCTAGCCGAAAGAAGAATAGCTATGAGCTGGAAGGCTGGCCATAGACCCAGATTAGGAGGTATGGTGGAACGACCTCCTGAAATAGGCAGATGCTAAGACAGTAGTATGGTATGAAGCAGCTAAGAAAGGGGAGGATAATGAAGTGGGACCTCTGATAGCATGGAGACAAATGGTAGCCACACTGTCGGGATCCTCCCATGCCAATTCCAGAAAATATGACGCGTCTGAGAATGTAGAAGGGGACTAACCCTAAGAAACGGGAAACCTGAAGAACTGAAGTGGAAGCTCAAATTAAAGTGGGGGGCGGGAGGAAGACGGTAACAGATAATATGCAAATGTACGCTTAAAAGCTTGTAACTGAAAATGTCGGGTGTGATGGTTATATGTTTGTTGTAAAAAAATTAATAAAAATTGTTTAAAACAACAAAAAAAAACTTTAACATAGTGGTTTTCCTATGGAAAACTTTGACACCTTTAGTCCTATCGACATCATTATGGCTGCTTTGCCCCACACCCATGGGACGTCCAGTATATAGCCCCGCAGCTTCCCTTCAGATTTTAACAAGGAGGATAACGGAGAAGGATGTTTGCCTGAAGTGAATCCCTGAAAGATACCAACGCTGGAGAAATGGAGTTACAGGTAAGAAACTACTCCCTTCTCCAGCATTGGATCTTTCATGGATTCGCATGCTGTCAATAGAGTACGTAGCAGTAAGAGGACCTGGAGGTGCATAACAGGCAAACAGGCCTTATACAACAGGTAATTAAAACAACAACAGAAAGACATTACTTTCAGTTATTTCGAAAACTAAAACATGAGCATAGACAAAAAAAAAACAAAAAAAAACTGGGGGGTCGGAGGGGTGCTTACCTTACTGGAACAGGCATTGAAGCACAGCATGCCCCACTTGCACATCCTCAGCATGTTGTTGATTTAGACAGTAGTGTCTGGTAAATGTGTGCAGCACTGCCCACGTTGCTGCCTGGAAAATGTCACTGAGCGGCATGCCCGCCCAAAGAGCCGCCGAAGACGCTGCGGACCTCGTAGAGTGAGCCCTGGGAGTCGACTGCAAAGGCTTGTTGGCTTTCTCGTGGCAGAATGAGATTGTAGACGACATCCATCGTGAGATGTCTTGCTTTGAAATCAGCTTCCCCTTGTTGGAGGGGCTGAAAGCCACAAAGTTGCCTAGATGACCTGAATGACTTAGTCTGGTCTAGATAGAACCTCAAAGCTCTCTTGACATCCAATGAATGCAATGCTTTCTCCACTGGAGAAAGGTTGGCAAGGCTATCGTAGAGTTCTTGTGAAAGTCCGACGGAGTCTTAGAAATAAAGTGGGGATTTGTAGAAAGGAGAACCTTGTCCTTCATGAAACGCATGTATGGAGGGTCAATGACCAGAGCCTGCAGTACTGAAACCCGCCTGGAAGATGTAATAGCCACCAGAAAAACAACCTTCCAAGTGAGAAATGTTATAGCTGCCGTCGACATAGGCTCAAACGGTGGCTTCTAAGGGCCGCGAGCACCAAGTTGAGACTCCAGAGCGGAGAAAACTTTTTCTTCAGGGGTAAAGTCCTGAACAGGTCCTTGAAATGTTTAATTAATCTGTCACAGAACAGAGGTGTTGAGTAGCGCTGCCTTGTCAATCTTGAGATAGCCGCCAAGTGGACCTTGATAGAGGACAATGTTAGACCCTCCTTTGCCAACAGCAGAAGGTGAGGAAGGCGTTGTGGAGGCGAAACCTGCATTTGCTGCAAGTCCGGCTGCTGCAAACACCAGATACAGAAGCTTTTCCACTTCTGGGCGTATGACACATTGGTTGATGGTGCCCTCGCTGCAGCCAAGATGCAGTGACAATCCTGAGGAATCCTTAGGTCTCCGAATTCTGATTGGTCAGGAGCCATGCTACCAGGTTGAGGGAGCCTCAGTTGTGAAGCCACACCCTGCACTCGTTCTGTGAAAGAAGATCCTGCTCCGAACCCAGGTAAAGAGGGTCGTCCACCGCTAAGTGAAGGTCTGAGAACCAAGACTGTCTGGGCCAGAACGGGGCCACCAGAATCACCCTGCATGGAACCTTGCAAATCATCTGAATTGTTTTCCTGATCAGGGGAAACAGGGGAAACGCACCCTCCGAAAAGATGTTCCCCTTCGCAAGGCATGTCCACCACCTTGTGCTGAACCTCTGGCCAGAAATCAGTACAGTGAATTCAGGCCTTTCTGTGGAGAACCACCCCATTATTAATCTGCTTAAACCCAGACTCTGCCAGGTCAACCGCAATGTTAATACTATGATTTGCTGCTTCCTTCCCCTCCCGAACAAAAAAAGCATTGCTTCCTTCCGCTGCTGCTGAGGTAGGTGGTCCAACAGAGGAGCCAATCTGTGCCACATCTTGCGGTCGTATCGCGCCATGATAGACAATGAGTTGGCAGCCTTGACCGTAGATGCACCCACTGTGAGGACCTTCTTTCCGAAAGCGTCCAGCTTACGGCCTTCATTGTCGGGGGGAGTCGCACACTTGTGCCGAGTACGAACCTTTTTCTATTTGCTGCAGCTGAAACAACCGACTCCAAGTGCCTGACGTCTCAGCCCAAGCCGGAGTTGACTCCGGCGCCTAGAACTTCTTCTCCAGGCGTAAACGGGTGGGGCATTGTCCGAAGCCCTTCCTGCCACACGTGGTCCAATAGGGGGATCAAGAAGAATGCCTGTCACCTCTTCCCTATATGGTCAAACAAAAAACAGTCTTTAATTTTCTCCTCCGGAATGAGGCCAAACTCATGTCAGGCCTTCGCCATCATGGCATGAAACGCTCCAATATCATCCGGCGGAGATGGCTGGGCCGGGCTACTCTGAGCATCCAGATCCGGATCAGTATCCCAGGTTTCCGCCCGTCTGGGCGAAGGCGAGACTGTCGAGAGAGCGTCCTGCGGGTCCGCTGTCCGGCTCAGAATCCATCAGCTCCCCTTCCTCATGATCCCTTTGAGGAGGACTGAACAACCTGGGAGACGGCAGAGGAGGCCGAACCGGGGAAGACCTTCTGGGATGAGGCCCTCTACTGCGAGGGGCTACCGATACAACGTTCTGGCGAGGAATGGTAAGCAAGTCCTGTATCAACTGAACAGCCGGAGGTATAGGGCGCCTCGCATCCAACTGCCTGAGGCGCGACTGCAACGTCGTAAGCACCTGCATCGAGAGTAACGAGTGCCGATTGACCAGAGGATATTGAGACTGGACAGCCTGGACGTAGACAGAAGAGAAGGCTATAGGCCCAAAACCAAAGGATCCAGCTACTGCTGCACTTCCTCCCCGTGATCTGAGTCAAACACATAGGCCGACGGCAGCTCCTGGAGAATATCCATCGGTAGTATGGTTGTAAATCCTACCCCCGACTGCCACTTTGCATCCCTAGAAGATGCCGGATCCACATCGGCCATGAGCAGCATCCAGGACTCCTGCAGCACCACTGTCGCCGTTGTCAGCAAGGTCGACAGGCCGTCGTCAGCAAGGTCATCAACGGGGCCATAGATGTTATAGCTGTCTTCGAAGGAGGGTCCCTCGTCGAGGCGGCCGTCATCGGAGGAACGGACGATAACAGACCAGCCTTCGGGCGGTCATTGGCACCGACCCCTCCTTAGCATGAGAAGAGGGCTGTTTGGACGAGGAACGATGTTTCGAGGACTCATGGCCCGAAGAGGAGGGACGCCTATCCTTTGAAGACGACTTCTTTGTCGACGAAGAGGACGAATGAGACCTGGACTTCTCCTTATCCGATGCCGAGGCCTTGTGCGTCGGTTCTGCAGGCTTCTGCGGGCATGAACTGGAGTCCTTCGGCCTATCTGCCCGTGGCGCAGACTTGCCTTGAGAGGGGGGCCGACCCTGTACTACGCTGCACCGGCCGTGTCACCGAAGACTCACCGCCTTCCCCCACCCCCAACTCTGACTCCGGTCTGGCATGCGTGCTTTGCTTCTTAGGCAATGGCTCTGCCAGCCATGCCCTCTGGGGCGACGGCAACCTCTCGGGTCCAAGGAGTAGAGGACCTGACCCTGCGGGAGGATCCCACCTCCGAAGCCAGATAGCCCTCTTTGTGCAGCCAGCAGATCAACCGCTGCTTGCGGTCCTTGAGTGTATTCTGGGAGAACCCCCGACAGATGGCACAGTCCTCGACGGAGTGATTGGGGTATAAGCAGTACAAGCAGTCCACATGGCTGTCCCCCTCATACACATTCTTGGGCTGCAAGTCTCACACGGTCGAAAATAAAGTTTCTTCTGACCCCACCCCATCGATGACATGACGGGCCTAGAAGTACCCAACAATCCACTAGAAACAGCGAAGGCTGCGTAGGGAGGGGGGGGGGGGGGGGGGAAAAAGAGTGACTTCTCCGGAGAGAACATGAGGTGATCCCATCAGTTTGGAAGATGGTTGAAATCTGAAGGGAAGCGTGAGGGTGGGGCTATATACTGGACAACCCATGGGTGTGGTCTAAAGCACCCATAAAGACGTCGATAGGACACTCAAGGTGTCTAAGTTTTCCATAGGAAAACCACTATGTTAAAGTTAACGAGTTTTCCCAGCCTGACAACGGGAAATATTCACAGCATGTGAATCCATGAAAGATCGAATGCTGAATAAGTTTGGTTGCTAGCTTTAGAATATGGCTGCACTGCTACTGGACATAACTATTGGGCTGCTCAAACCACTCAGTCTAATTATTCCCTCTTACATCACCATTCTGATGTAACAAAGGATTCTGGGTGTCCATTTGTGTCAGGATTTACATGAGTCATCAAGGACTTTGAAATGTTCACCTTTAGGCACTCTCCTCTTGCCATCACTGGTATTAAGAGAATACTTCTAGTTGCTTGGCTTTTTTAGCATGCATTATCTGCTCTACAGCTGAATTATAGTGATAGCTGAAATTGCCGAAATTGTCCACAGACGACAGAAACTAGCAACATGAACTGAATCGATAATCAATTTCTGTGCTGGTGCTAGGGCGAATCAGTATGCGGGGGGGCTTCTACCCAGGATACAGTTCTGGTATGTCAATTTATTGTGTCTGATATAAAGTGATGGTCGCCAAGTGTGTGCCCTGTTATAACAGTTAGGCGTGCGTGTGGCCTGGGCAAGTAACCACACATTCACATATGAGTTAGAGAGGTTCTGCATTTACAAAGCCTTCATTTTGCCATCTCGAATGAGGGTGCAGCTTCTTCAGTGATGTGGTTGTGTACGTGGGTCATTGTGGCATGAAGATAACATAGAAAGATGGAAAATAAGAGTTCCTGTTTATTTGGCGTTACTGGGTTCACCATTCCATAAGGTTATGTTCATTGCTGTTTTCTGAACCAATTATGGATTAAGATGTATTTGTAATGTCAATCTTCAGTATGATCCAGCACTGCTGGATCTCAGGGACCACAGGATTTAGAGCAAGTTACTTTAGGCAGTCACCTAAACATTTGTTAGAAAGAATTATTTTTGGATGCTTACTGTTCGTTTTATAAACAGGATGATCCGTACTGAGTGTTCTGTAAGTTCAAATGAAATATTTGTTTAAATGCCATTATAAATTTCAGTTTCAGTGTCAATGTGATGCACACAAAATAAAAGGTTGATTGATCTAACATTTCATAAGTACTTGCAAAAACCTTGCCAACTGAAAGAGATGCTGTTTTTACCCTCTCTACGACCAAGGACTCTACTGTCTGAGTTGTTACCTATATGCCTCACCATAGTATGGATCATACCTTTTCACATATTATATTAACATTCACGTATTATATTAACAGACTGCTGAAATGTTTATGTAACTTGATCTATCATTTGGTTTCTCTTAAATAGTTTCAATTTTAAAATCGAGAGACCTGGTTATCCCTTTGTCTGCGAGAAGCACTGCAGTAGTCCCTCCGGAAACCATACCAATTTTAACGAGGATCTTATCCACTTACTTACTCCACTAAACAGACCAAACAGCTCTACCATCATCCCTGGGGGCGTTCACTACTGGTTGGGCAATCCTAAAGGCTGGGAGGCTAGAGACTTAGAAAAACTGCACACAGAACAAGTTTTCTAGATAGTACAATTTGACCAATGCTCCGAACTTTCCTCCGGACACTTGGTGCTACAGGCAGTGGGAGGTTGTTATCAAAGACGTGTTGGAGTGGATGTACAAAGTCATCCACTAGTGATTTGATGCGTCTTGGGCTGCAAGTTGGAACCTTTTAGGAAGCATCTTAAGACCCTTCTTCTGTTTGACTAATCCCTCCTCAGGCACCATCCCCCTCATGGTCACCTGCGGAATTATATGTCGTCCCGTTTTCTGGTCTCATGTGTATGTGTAGTGCCATGATGCCTGCGGGCTTTTGGCGCTTAATAAACAAGTAAAATAATAAAATAAGGCTTTTAGGTACAACTTCAATAGGCTGGCTAATTACACACGACTGCATTTTGAAGTAAAGGTTGTGCCAGATTATTAAAATGCCAGGATTGAGCGGCCTTGTAGAGTAATTTGGACTATGCTCCTTTTACCAGAGTATAGGCCAACTGTGTGCATCACACAATTGAAGAGAATGGCCCTCGTCACTTCCTCAATACAAATGTCTGAAACGGCCACAAGGTACATTGTACAGCTTGGATGTAATTCTTTGTTCAGAAAATGCAAATTTACACTGTGTAGTAGACATTGTAAGGTGTACTAAATGATGTGCATTTTTACGCCTGTGGAAAGTGTTTGTTTTAACAGCATAGCATTTTCTAAGCCAGACGGAACTTGGTAGTACTGCATTTATTCATTTTTGTGTTGAAATGATATCCCCTTCTGAACAATCTCCTCACACAGAAAGGGCTACTGTGTTTAAACACTTCAAACAAATAACGTTCTACCCTGTGAGGCAAGTCTGAAACAGGAGACTGACAAGATGACATTTTCAAAGTAAGGTTTTATTTGTGTATAACAAAAACTATATTCCATCCCTAAGTTTCAAGGTCCTATGTGTTAGGGAGAATTCTCTGTTTAGGCTGAATTTCCTAACCTAGTGAGTCCCCCAGCAGCTTTGCTGGATTTCTGGAGTTTGTTTTTTTCTCCTGCCAAGAGTGAGACTCTTTCTCCCACTCTTGGACATGATTTATGATGTTCCTTTGACTGTTAATGTGTTTTATGGGCTATGGGGTCGTTTACCCCATAGGGTCTCATGTGTTTTTACTATGTGTGTTACACAGCACCCTCCGTGCAGTGACACTGGGGTGTCATAGTGACACCCCATCATAGACTCCATACCCTGGGACTGACTACTGTCTCCCAGGGCACGTAAAGTCACCATTGGCTTTAATAGTCCCAAATTATGAACAGAAACCAGTACAAACCACCATATTGTGGACGTACTGGTCGGGGCAATTCGATTGCCCCGGGGTCTGTTAGTCGAGGGGGCACGTCTCCGTCCCCCCTGATCGAGTTTTGGCTGGTGGCAGTGGATACTACTTTTTATATTCGACTGCGAATATATCCCTATGGGATTTTCCCATTGTTCGAGGCTACCAACTTTAATTATTTAATTCTCATAGCCTCGAACATACCGGTTTATTTAATATTAATTCGCTGCCTGGTATTTTTTGCCAGGACTCGATTCTAAAATGGCGTTTGTGTTCTCTTCTGTGACTCCAACCCAAGTCGAGCCATTTGTTCCACTTTTGGCGGGCTTCTCCACAGAAGCCTCCAAAAGTGGTGCCACTCTGTCTGGGTACCACAGGAGTGTGGGAGGGGGTTTAGGCACCCTGGACTGAGTTAACTTGGTAACTCAAGACGCACTCTGGTGTGATTGGCCCAAGTGGTGAGCCGGCCGGCTCACCACTTAGCATGTTTGATTGACAGCTAGGCTGAGTGAATGGGGGTGTGCTGCATAAAAGCAGGGCTTTGGGGACTGGAACTTCAGAAGTCGCCACAGGACCCGAGAATCCGACGAGGGAGAAGCTGAGCCGACCTGCTACGACGACACCACCGGTGGAGCCCTGCGGAACTGACTCACCACTTCCCGGCGACAGAGAAGATCTCCCGGCTGGAGAGTCTTCTTCCCCTGACTGGTGGGCACAACCAGTTTACCTTCTTTTTCTCGCATCCCAGGACGTCTTGTGGTCGAATTGCCCGTGCCAAGCACCCGGCAACTGGATAGCCACTTACCACTGAACCGCGAACCAAAGGACCGCTCCTTTTAACTGAGAACTCCGCGGCTGGTTTCTTCCCTGGCAGTGCAACGGACTCCTGTCTTCCTCCCCGACGAGATCCTGTCTTCCCCCAGACGAAGCACCGACTTGCATCCGCTGCCAGGAACAACTGCCCCTGCTGGAGGATTCTCACCACTTTAAGGTACCGTGTCCGCCAGGCCTCCCTTTCTAAAGATTGCTACAAGGTAATAATAATCCCTTAACCTTCTAACTGGTCCCTTTCTTTTGGTCCAACTCTTTCTGAACCTTTGAGACTTTTGTGCACTTTGCAACCGTGTGACCTTGGACACATTTCGTTCTGATCCTCTTAAAGTGGATCCGGCCTTCTGAACTCTAACTTCACGGTTTTACTTTGCCTTCCTCTCTTGATGTGTTCTTGTGAAAGTGTTGGGATCTGTTTCAAATTATACTCTGCTTTTCTCTCCCTTTTAAAACGAATTATTAGAGTGCCATCTGCGTTAAGCGCTCACCGCCGTCTGAAAATAAGTGGGGCTTTTACTTTAGACTTGTCTAATATTCTTTTAAGGGAGTGTATATCTTTTAGTGACTGTGTTTTCGAACTGCTTAATTAGTGCCTGTGTGTTTTACTAGATGTGGTTTTAAATAAATAATTATATCTCTTTTACACCAAGCTCTGGTCAGTGTTTGCTTGTTCTACTGTGTTCTTTTTGACCTATTGTGAATACTCTGTATACTGCCTAACTCTTCTTGAGGGAAATCTGACTGCTCAGCCACAGCTACCAAGTGAATCTGTGTGGTACAGACTGCTACCAAGTGGGTTTACAGCCAAACACCTGTAGTCTTAAATCTTTTTCAGTGGTCCCAGAGGGAACTGCACAGGTTTCTGCCTAACGCTATGCTTAAAGAAAAGAAAGTCCAAAAGGGTGCACGTCAGGAGGTCTAACGAAAGAATGTTTGTCGGACGTCTAGAGACCTATTCTAGTTTGATTTTTTCCTTACCACTATAAACCAAAATAACCTAATTTAGACAAAAAGGACTCTTGGGGGCTTCTTCCAAATGATGGAACAGTGGTTGATTTCTGACCCGACCTGAACATGTTGGTTTAGAAGAGGGCTTCTCGCCTGAAGCAAAGTAAATCACCAAAGAATGTCTCTAAAGCTTCTCGTCCAGTATACAGCTCCAGTACAGATCTCAGCAGATGTATTTGGGCTCCTCGCCCGATGCACAGGTAAATCGATTGACAAATGTCTTTCATTCCCTCTGGATGACATGGGGCCTCTTTCGCTCCTTCTCGGAAACTCTCCAATTCCTACCTCTCCCTTGAGTCTGGAGTTTCACACGTCATGTTGGGGTCGAATTTATCTCAGCCCACTCTGGGCTCCACTGTAGTCTACCCCACTGTTGGGTTTCGCCAGACCCCCGCCCGCCCCAACCCCTCTCTTGGGGTCGAGTCTCTCTTAGCGCACTCTTTGCTCTGGTTTCTTCTACCCCGCCCTGGGGTCACGGCTTGCACCTCCCACCCTCTTGGGTTTGGGTCACTCTGGGCTCTGTTTTTTTCTACCTGCCCTGGGGTCTTAGCTTTCACACCCCCTCTTGGGGTTGGATATCTTTTAGACCCCTTGTGGGGTCTCCACAGGCCTTAACCCAGCTCCCCAGAGCAACCGCATACATCTTTTCCCCTGGTGCTCCTCCGGGAAGGCACACTCATCGTCTGCCACGGCCTCTTCCCGCTGGCACTGAGAATGTTGGAGCATCTCCTCCAGTGCCACTGCAGCTATTCAGGATTTCGCTGTTGGTTTGTCTCGGCTTCATTCAGTGGCTGTCCAAGCGCTCTGTACCACAGGAGATCTTCTGCGACTGGGTTTTTTCAGTCTGGTTCTCAGCAGGGGAGCCGGGCATTCCGCAGCCTTGTTTGTGCTTCTGCCCACCACACCGGCATGCACACTCCTCCCTTGCCACACCTCCCAGGAGGAGGTCTCGCCTTCAGTCGAGCTGTGACAGCATCTTCCTGCTCGGTAGCCCTGCAGGCTCCTCTCTCCCTGCTCCACCTCTATTGGGTCTCTTATCTCCCATGAAATGAGGGGGTGGGTTTTTCTCCCATTATCCATCTTGCGTATAAGATGGTGGCTCCAAGGGGTCAGAAACCATAACAGCCATTGGTGTAAAAATGTGTAAATCTTTCCCCACATTAATTCCTATGTTACTAACAAAACTATGAGAGTCCTGGGAAGTAGGGTGACACATATCTCTATTTAGGGATTGCCTGTCCGCAGAGTAGGGGTCACCTCCAGTGGGATCCAGCTTGCCCTGTCACCTGAGGGGTGTTAAGCAGAGCGGGCTCACCTCCTTAGTTCCAAACTGGATGGCTCCCCCTTGGGGAGAGGGGACGATTTCACCGGATTTGTCACACCTGTGTCAGAAGGCTTTCTCTGTGAACCATAGGTGTTCAGAGAAAATGATCCCCTTCCAGAACATAAACAAGGGGTTTAATGTTCTTCATCAAAGTGTTACCAAGTACTGTGAAGAAAAAACAAACAGAACATATGCATAGAAAAAGCAGGCAGGTCTTTATATGGCAGAGGCCAACTGCTCCTGCACAAATTAAATCATGTCCAATGTTTCATTTGGTGGCCTTAGTTGCTAAAATAGTTGCAGTCTGGTGCTCGGAGTGAAGCATGAACTCATGGCACCATGAAGGCAGCAGAGATGGCCAGTGCATGCATATGAGATTAAACAATGACAGCTCTGTTTTACGGATATATTCAGTTGGATACAACTACCTTTCCTCCAACCCTGGAAGCCAACAAGGCAGCGCTGTAGTATAGGACATATCCTGGGTCTGCAAAACGTTTAGTGTAGAGTTGAAGGTCACTTGCACTGGACAGAATGGCCACTTGAAACGATTCCAGTATGGAGAAGAGAGGCCAAAATGATACATTAGTAAAACAGGGGAGAGTGACAGCAACTTGAGAGAAGAGGGGCTAACTTAACCAAACTGTTCAGAGGAAAATGCATGAACCATCCTGTTATCAGGAAGAAACATTGACACCAGGGCAAGGCATTCCAGCAGGATCTGATGGTACACCGTGTCAAAGGCACCAGTGTGAAAAGGGACGATTCCAGCCAAGAGTACGTGTAAATGCCTACAAAAATCATGTGTGGTGTGCTGGAGGCAAGGACAAAAAGGTATTTGTGAGACGATTGCCAGTTTAAAGCAGATAATCTATGGTTAGAAGTTACTATTTTGAGACACCATTGCCTTTTGTGTGAACTAAATCTGGTGCGAGTGCATCAAAGAAATATGTTGGGGGAGTGTGGTCAAGAGGGCAGAGAGCAGATTCTTTGCACAAGCTACTGTTCTCCAATCCCGAGTGATGCATTTATACATCATCCCGAAAGCTTTGAAAGGTCCAGATCATGGTTCTTTTTAGGACAAGAATAACTATTCAGACGCAAAGGGCCCCCTGTGGTAAGGCGAGGAATACAAAGGCGTCACGGCTGGCCTCATTAATTGAAGGGCAGAGGAGGAAAGGAGGCTGGCACACACTGGTGTGCGAGAGACGCTGCACGATCCCCAGTGCCCTTAGGGTGGTTTGTCTCTGCAGTCAGGGGCCCTGTGTGTCTTTTGGGGGCCTCTATGGAATCAAGGGAGAGACTTGAGCACAATAAGAGGTCAGCAGGGAGGGTCTCCCAGATTGGAGTTTTGTGTGTCCACAGGGGGGAAAACTCCAGAGGAGTGTGCACAAGGAGGTAGAAGGAACACAGGCCCAATTCAGATTCGGGGCTGCAACATGGAGGTTGGAGAGAGTCAACAGCCCCGCCAGGAAAAGGATGGCTGTGAAAAATGTTGGAGACACCAGCATAGGGTTTAAGGGGTCAAGGATGAAGACATGACTTGTGTACAGGTAAGAAACGCAGAACACAACTCTCAACACTCTTTCTTCCGTTGGATTCAAAGGCTCTGTTCTTAACTGGCTATCTTCCTAACTCTCCTCCCGCTCTTTCTGTTTCCTGGGAAGGCCGGTCCTCTCCTTTCCAGCATCTGGAATATGGCGTACCCCAAGGCTCGGTGCTTGGCCCTTTCCTTTTCTCACTCTACACCTCCCTCCTTGCCCCCATTATCTCCTCGTTCGGCATTTCCCACCATTTCTATGCTGACGACACTCCGCTCTTCCTTTCCTTTTCTTCCTTCTCACCCAACCTCCACCTTAAACTTTCTTCCTGTCTTTCCACCGTAAAACACTGGATGTCTTCCCGCTCTCTCTCTCAACACTGACAAGACTGAAGTCCTATTCTTACCCTCCAACTCTATTCCCCCCTCCCTCTCCTCCACCTTTCATTCACTTTCCTCCTTCTAATCTCCCTATCTTTGCCCACGCTTGCAATTTAGGAATTCACTTTGACTCCTCTCGCTTTTTCCCACCATATTTCCCTCATCTCCCGTGCCTGTCGCTACCACCTCTTTAACATTCACAAAGTCTGCCCCTCTCTCACCTTCCATGCTACTAAACTTCTAATCTCCTCCCTTATCTTCTCTCGCCTCTTCTACTGCTCCTCCTTACTCTTTGGACTACCTAATTCCCATCTCGCCCCCCTCAAATCTATCTACCATTCTGCCGTCTGTACCCTCTGTCTCCTCACGTCCCGTGACTCCATCTCTGCTTCCCTTTCCTCCCTTGGCTGGCTCCCCTTTCACTCCCATCTTAAATTTCATTTCCTCTTGAAAAAGAAATGAAAATATGAGACTTATTCCCGGAGGGCGATTTTGCAACATTGGATATAGTGCATAACAAAGTGGGGAAGGGGCTCGTTACTACGCTACAGTACTACAGAATAAAAGCTGCGTGCAAAAAGAAATGGCCATCCTTCCCTGCGGTCCCACTGGTTCATGAATTTCTAACAAAGGTACTATCCCCGGAGGGATTCACCGGCTCGATATCGAGCTTGTAAAAAGCGGCCCAGGAACACACCCCAACCGGGAATGCTATGAAAAGTAAATGGGAACGGGACCTGCACATTGACATAGAAGACGCCCAATGGTCTAGATACTGCCGTTACACTAGGGAAATATCCATGAACTTAAACTTCAGGTTAATTCAATTTAAAATTCTAAACCACTTACATATAACTCCCAAACGGATCTCCAAGTATGACCCAGCAACCCTAACAGCCTGCCCCAAATGTGACAATAACAATGCAGACTCCATACACATGTACTGGGAATGCCCCCCAATAAAATCCTTCTGGCAACCTATAGCTGAAAAAATAAGCGACATCACAGGATTACAAATCCCAGCTCTCCCACAAAAATATCTCCTGGGCGACATTGGAAAGGCAGAGGTCGAAGTGAGCAGGAGCGGTGCTCCTCTACTTTTTTAAATTACCTTTTACAGCTCCTATACTTTTATTTTAAAAAGAAACCGTTCTGGAATGGTTTTGTTTTAAAATAAAACTGTAGGAAGAGGTTGAAACTTGCACTTTCGGTGCACTGCACTGGACGTTCCCTAAAACAGCAGGTGCAAGTGTTTGGGTATGTATATTGTGTGTGGGAGGGGACGTGGTGATGGGGTTTGCGGGGATTGGGTGAAGACCAGCAGGGAACATAGTTCCACTACTTCTTTTCGTACACTTCGACCACTGTGGAAAGGTATCCGTAAAAATCCGGAGATTAGTGGCAGGGGCAGTGGCGAAAAGAAACATATTACAACTATGGAACTCAAAGGAAGCCTCTACAGTAGAGATATGGCTACGAGACCTAATATATGTGCAGGACACGGAGGAGCGATACGTGAACAGTGTTAACCCCACCAGTAGACCGAAAGACATCTGGGCACCACTGCGATCTTACCTCAGAAACAACCAAGAGGAGGTATCGGAAGACTCCCCATAAACTGGCCTAGTGACTGTAACAAGAACCAGAAGCCAACACCCCCCAAACGGAACTAAAATAAATAAGGGGGACACAGCATAACTGGAAAAATGGACCTAAACCATATAGTAGAATCATGTCATGCTACCAATGGGTCAATGCTGGTGTACTTGCGCATTGAATGTTTTTGATTTGAAATGTACTGTACTCAACAGTGAAAAATAAAGGTTTAAAAAAAAAAATCATTTCCTCTGCTTAGTCTTTAAATCTCTCCATGGTCTTGCTCCGCCTTATCTCTCTCCTCCCTCCTCTCTTTCTACACTCCCCCCCGCTCCCCCGTTCTGCAGACCACTTCCTTCTCACTGTTCCTCCATCCCCTTGTGCCCCCTCCCACTTCCGTTCCTTCCAGCTCTTTGCCCCCCTGCACTGAAACTCCTTACCTCCCTCTATCCGCTCTATTCCTTCCTTCTCCTCTTTCTGCACATCCCTTAAATCTCTCCTTCTCCATTCACGTCCATGAAACCCATTCCCCCTTCTTGCTCCCCCTCCTTCCTTCCTCTTTCCTTCCTCTTTCCCCCTGATCATCTCCTTCCCCTCTCCCTCCTCCCCACACTCACCCTTTTCCCCTTCCCTCCCCCTTCTCCTCCTCACCTCTCTCTCCCTCTCAGTTCTACTACTCAGCTCTCCCTCTTCCCTCCAGTATAATTTCTCTTCTCACTGTTTTGTTGGACTGATTCATTATTGTAATTTGCTTCTACTGTTATTTTTTTATGTATCATGTTGTTATAATGTTCAGCGCTTTGGTGTAAGGCGCTATATAAACAAAATAAATACAAATACAAACGTAAAGCCTGGGGAGCAAAAGTCATTGTCCATTCTATTTCTGTACACGACTCCATTGCCCTTGATCCGGTCCAGGTTTTCTTGGTTACTCCCATGTGCACTCTGGAAGTCGCAGTCCCAATACAGAAAGGAGAGAGCACTGTCCAGAAACAGTACTTAGAGGCATCATGCAACAGAGTGTAGGCACCAAGATTAACAGGCATGGCACATTTAAGGAATGTGTCCCCCTACACCCTCGCTGCCTCTGGGACAGGGCTGGCCCTGGCTTATGTCTAGGTAGCCCCCCATGTCCCAAGTCTGGCAGCGTCGCAGGTCCAGACTGACAGGATAAGGCCCC
This sequence comes from Ambystoma mexicanum, assembly GCF_040938575.1. NCBI lineage: Eukaryota > Metazoa > Chordata > Amphibia > Caudata > Ambystomatidae > Ambystoma > Ambystoma mexicanum. Next base: position 203,167,725 of record NC_090927.1, on the reverse strand, counting down.
GGACCCTGTCACACGACAGAAATGGAAGGTATGCAATGGTAAGATGGGAAGAGCTCACAAACAGCAGCTTTGGGCAATCTACCCAACTCAGTGCAGCAGAGGATTTTGGCAGAATTTCTCACCAGGTTGCAGAATTTTATGGAGGGTGACCTGCAACTAGTGGGTGATATTAATTTGGTCATGGGTAGAGGGTTGGATATGTCTTCTCAAACGAAGTCTGTGGGAATTGGGGAGGCATTAGGAAACCTAAAGCAAGCTCTAGGGGACTTTAACTGATATGTGGCACCATACATATCCCCAGATTAAAGATTACACACACTATTCATATGTACACCAATTCTACTCGAGAAGTGATTACATCTTCTGCTTAGTGGGAATGGTTCCCAGATTACTTAAAATAAAATATGCCCAATGACTCTTACAGATTACAGTACGGTTATGGCAGCCTACAGCCCAGAGACAAACGCCTTTAAAATGTGAGGTTGTAGAGCGTGCTCCTCAATATTTAAAGATTTGCTGTGTTAGATATTATTTGTTTTCAACCGTATGGAAGACACGTCAACTGGAGTATACTGGGCTGCCCTAAAAGCAGTGATCAGGAGGGGGAAGACGTTATCCATAGCCTCAACTATGAATATAAGTAGGTACTCACAGAAGAAAATGTGTTGAAGTAGCTAAAAAGGGTTGCAGCCCAACATAATAATGATGTTACATTGTCAATTAAACATACTAGGATAAATGCGGCGGAAAGACAGCTTCTGAAAACGAAACAAATCATTTTATGAATATGGAAGTAGGGCCGGGATGCATCTAGCATCAAGATTTAAGGTGCAAGAAGAAAGGGCATTTATCAACAACCATTTCCAGTTGATAGGATTAGTGCAGACTGTCATAGATGGCCTTATTAATACACAGAAACTGGGAGATTTAATGATTTTTATTAAACAGATACAAATGACTGTATGGTCGATAATTAGGCTATGCAAGGTATTGATGTGCAACATAAAAAGCAAGATTTTCAGTCATTTTAAAGCAACTTTATACCTTGGAAGATATGGTCAAGGAAACCCAAAAATGCATATTTAGACAGGATCTTCCTTCCAACTTTAACAAAAAAACAAAAATTGAGTTTGGAGATCCCGATTAATTCAACATAGGTATGGGTAGCCATAGAACAGTCCTTAATACAGGAAAGGAGGTGCCACAAAGTTAGTGTTCTCACCCTTTCCCAAGTGACACTCTAAGACCAGGATAGCAGAATGGCCTGTATAAGATTCAAAGACATCAATGGATGCGACACACACTGATCACTGAGCAGAGTAAGGTTTCTCCCCCCGCTTCCCTAGACCGGCCTCCAATTTCTTTATGTGGCCAGCGACAGTGCACCAATGCCTTCAGGTGGAGAACCAGTTGGAGAATTATTCAATGTAGGCCAGTCTAGCCACATAATAACACATAGGTTTGCTTTACCGTCTATGCACAGTAACTGTGCATCAAGGGTAAAGCAAACATGATCAGTATTATTACATGGCTAGACTGTCTAGACAAATAAGGAACAAGTTACTTACCTGTAACTGTTGTTCTCCAGCATGGGTCTGGCATGGATTCACATGCTCATGAATATTCGCCGTCGTCAGGCTGGGAATCCTCGGTAAAGAAAAAAAACAGTATCAGTTTCGTTTCTGATCTGTCTTTCTTATTAGTAACAAATCACTGATCTCTGCGTCATACTGACCACAGCCAATGACTGCCCTCTACCTAAGCCCCGCCTCTGGCAGCCATCTTCAGATTTGGTAGCACGTGAAGTGGCAGTATGACCAAGTGAAGAGCCGCAGAGGAGTAGGCGGGAGGGTTCGCATGTGAATCCATGCCAGACCCATGCTGGAGAACAACAGTTACAGGTAAGTAACTTGTTCCTTCTCCAGCATGGGGTCTGGCATGGATTCACATGCTCATGAATAAAGAATACATAGCAGTACACACATGCACAACCACGGGAGGTGGCAAAGGCGCAACATTAAGCATTACATCAAACTCAACATTAAGCAAATCTTACCTCCTCACCAGGCTCACCTTAGGCGAACAGGTTGCCCAGCACTGCTTGGCCGACCCTGGACTCCTCCCTGGAATCCCGATCGACGCAGTAGAATCTCGTGAAGGTGTGCGTCGACCTCCACGTAGCAGCCCTGCAGATGTCCAGCAAGGGCACACCAGATAGGAACGCCGTGGTAGCTGCGATCGCTCTGGTGGAATGGGCTCTCGGACGGCCAGGCAGCAGTCGGTTTGCCAACCGATGACAGTACATGATACAGCCGGAGAGCCATCTGGAAATGGAAGCCTTCGAGAGAGCCTTCCCCTGATTGACAGGTCCAAAGTTCACAAAGAGTTGTGACGTCTTCCGAAAACACTTTGTGCGGTCCACGTAGAACTTCAGCACTCTAGCCACATCCAGCGAGTGCAAAGTCCTTTCAGCCGGCGACGAAGGCGACGGGAAGAAAACAGGCAACACCAAGGGTTCGTTGAGGTGGAAGTCCGACGGCACCTTGGGCATGAAGGAGGGGTGCGTTCTGAGCACTACCCTTGTGTCGTGAAAAGTCAAGTACGGGGCCTTGCAGGAAAGGGCCTGGATCTCTCCCACCCGTCGTGCGGAGGTGATGGCCACAAGAAACGCTGTTTTCCACGACAAGAACTTCAACAGAGCCGAGTGCAGAGGCTCGAACGGAGGTCCCATGAGCTTGGTCAGCACCACGTTGAGCTCCCACGCCGGGGCCGGAGCCTTCACTGGCAGGAACGACCTGAACAGTCCCTTCATGAACTCTTTCACCAGACGATGAGACCACAAAGACGTCCCCCCTGTGGTTCTGGTGTATCGGGAGATCGCAGCAAGATGAATCTTGATGGACGCGTGCGCCAGTACAGCCTTGGCCAGCGTCAGTAGGTACGGCAGTACTTGGAGAGCCGTAATCCGTAGAGGGTTAATCTTCTGTGCGTGGCACCAGACAGAGAACCTCTTCCATTTGTGTCCGTAGCATTTAAGAGTTGAGGACGCCCTGGCCTTTGCAAGAACCTCTCTGCAGTCGGCCGGTATGTCGTATCCTCCAAACTCTAACGCTGCAGGAGCCAGGCCTGCAAGTTCAGCGACTTCGGGTCGTGATGGAGGATGGCGCCTCCTTCCCTGGAGAGAAGATCCGCGTCCACTGGCAGCTTGATTGACGGGGACGCTGACAAGTCCAAAAGGTCCGGGAACAATATCTGCCTCGGCCACGCAGGTGCGACGAGGATCATCCTGCACCGTGACCTCTTGAGCTGGTTGATGAGCCGGATCAGCAATGGCAATGGAGGGAACGCGTATAGAAACAGGCCCTCCCAGGGGAACGAGAAAGCATCGCCCATGCTCCTCGGCTGGGGAAACCTGCTGGCCAACCACCGGCACTTGGAGTTCGTCGCCGTCGCGAACAGATCGATCTGGGGTGTGCCCCACCGACGGAAGAGGCGGTCCACTAAATCCTGTCGTAGTTCCCACTCGTGGCACGAGCGCAGCTCCCTGCTGAGTGAGTCGGCGATGGTGTTTTTTTATCCCTGCCAGATGAAACGGCACCAGAAACATCCCTTGGGCGACGGCCCAATGCCACAGATCCTGCGCCTCCCTGGACAGGGCTGGGGACCTGGTTCCGCCCTGTTTCCTGATGTAGAACATGGTGGTGGTGTTGTCGGTGAAGATCCTCACCACCTTGCCCTTGAGGGACGGAAGGAAGGACCTGAGGGCCCAAAACACTGATCGGAGCTCCAGGACGTTGATATGGAGGGACTTCTCCGTCGGGAGCCAAAGGCCTCTCGCGTGCAGATTTTCGGTGTGCGCTCCCCACCCTTCCAGGGAGGCATCCGTGGTCACTGTCTCCTGGTGGCCGGGGGTCTGGAAGTCCATGCCCGCCGTCAGATGCGCGCGGGTGCCCCACCACCGGATCGCTCGTCGGAAACTCTCGTCGAGTGTGATCCTCTCCTCGAAGCTGCCCGTCGTCTGGATCCAGCGCGCGTCCAGGAACTCCTGCAACGGGCGCATCCGAAGCCTGCACAGGGGGATGAGGTAAATGCAAGAAGACATCATTCCGAGGAGGGACTTGATGGACCTCACTCTGGCCGCGTCCGCAACCAGCATCCGCTGCACCTTGCCCAAAATGGCCCTCGTCCTTTTCTCCGACGGATAGGCCAGAAGCGACACTGTGTCGAGCTTCGCTCCCAGAAACAGTGCGTCTTGCGCGGGCACCAGGTGGGACTTGGCGTAGTTTATGGAGAATCCCAGGTCCGTGAGAAGTTGGACGGTCCTTGCCGTGTGATCCACGGCGAGCTCCTTAGTCTTCGCTCGGATGAGCCAGTCGTCCAGGTAGGGATAGACGTGGATCCCCTCTCGGCGCAGCTGCGCCGCCACAGGTGCGAGGCACTTGGTGAACACCCTGGGTGCCGACCTCAGTCCGAAGGGAAGGGCTCTGAACTGATAGTGACGCCCTTGGACCACGAACCTGAGAAACTTTCGGTGTCCCTTTAGGATGGGAATATGGGAGTAGGCATCCTCCAAATCCAACGACGACAGGAAATCGCCCTCCTCCAGCTGACCCAGGACGATTTGGAGGGTGACCATCCGGAACTTCTGTGCCTTGATGAATTTGTTCAGTCGTCGTAGGTCCAGGATGGGACGCCATCCTCCCGTCTTCTTCTTCACGAGGAAGTATCTTGAGTAAACTCCGGAGCCCCGAAGCCTCTTTGGGACGAGCTCGATGGCGCCCTTCTTGAGCATCGCCTTTACCTCCAAGAGAAGTTGAGGGACATGATTTTCTTTCCTGACCACAGGGGGGGACGCGCGGGCACCTCTTTAGAAACTCGAGCGCGTGACCCTGGGCTAGGGCGTCCAGCACCCAACGGTCGGTGGAGATGGACTCCCACACGCTGACGAAGCTCGCCAGCCGGCCTCCCACCGGGATGCTTCGGTGGGGGCCCGACCCCACGGCCGGTTCAGTCCTGCTTCGACGAGGCTTTGCCGCCTTGACCTCCTTGGCGACGACGGCGGGGTCCGCCCGACTTGCCTCGTCCCCTATAAGCTTCCTGCGACGACGAACGGGCCGCTTGACGGTAGGTGGAAAATCTGCCGCCGGAACCTTTGGAGGCACCCTGTTTGCCTCCGCCGCTCCGAAAGGGCGGCCGCCGTTGCTGGAGAACCCCAAGAGCCCGGGCCGTCTCTGTGTCTGCCTTGATGGCTTGAAGGGAATCGTCCACTGTTTTCCCAAACAGGCTGTTTCCGTCGAACGGCATGTCCAAGACTCTGGTCTGCACGTCCTGACGGAAGTCAGTAGCCTTGAGCCATCCACGCCGCCTAAGGCACACGCCGTTGCCCAACTGGCGAAATCCAGTGTCAGCGATGTCCGTCGCAATCGTAATGGCGTGGTCCGACGCCACCTCTCCTTCCTGCAAGATCTCTAGGGCATCCGCCCTCTTGTCGTCCGGTAGGAAGTCCAGCAGGGGGGCCAGTTTGTACCACAACTCCCTGTCGTAGTGGGCTACGATAGCCAAGGCGTTGGCCGCCTTAATTGTCGTCGCTGCAGACGAGATGACCCTGCGTCCCATCGTATCCAATTTCTTTCACTCGCCGTCTGGCGGGGAGGTCGACGTAGAGGCCGCGCCCCCCCCCGCTTTCTTCCTGGCCGCCGCGGAGATGACCGAGTCCGGGGTCGGCTGTGCCCGAAGGCACAAGGGGGCCGCGTCCGGGACCCGGTACTTCTTCTCGTACCGATCTCTTCTAGCCGGCGTCGTGGATGGGTTCTTGAGGAGGGCGAGGCCCTCATCCCAAATATCGTCCAGTAGAGGTACGGAGAGGACCGTCTTCCTCTTGGCCTCGCGCCGTTGATAAAGGAAACCTTCCTTCTTCTCTTCCGGGCAGAGCTGGAAAAGCTCGGATGCCTTGGCGATCATGGAGCGAAACGATCCAATCTCTTCGGGCGGGGAAGCCCGGGTGGGAGGTGACGACGGCAGATCCTCGTCGTAAACCTCGTCGTCCGTACCCGTCGCGGCCGTGTCAGTCCCCGTATCATCCCCACGAGTCGTGGACGGGGAGGAGGGCTGAACAGGGCGCGATGGCTGAAAAGGAGGTGGAGGATGAATCCTTCTTCTCTTAGGGGGAGGGCTCCCAGAAGGGCCTGGCTCCGGGTCCCCCGTCGGGAGCGGTTCCTCCGCTGGTGGTAACGGCAGCCTCGTCCTTATCTCCGAGCATAAGGACTGTATAGCCAACAAAATGGCCGCCGAGTTGTCTTGCGGCACTGGTTGAGGGGATTCCGACGGGCGGTCAGGGGCCCCGTCGGCACCCTCGATGTTATCGTCGTCTCCCACGTCGGGGTCCCTCCCGACGGGCTGGTCTTCTTCCACGCCAACGCCGTGGCTTAAGACTTCGATCAGCTCTTCTTCAGAGGTTGAGGCCGAATCCACGATGACCTCCTGCCCCCCCTTTTTCTTCTCCGTCGGAGGTTTCACGGGGGTTCTGTCGATGGGCATAAAAGAGGACTCCCTCCGCGGTGGCAGGGAGACTCTGAGCCCCGAGGTCGCCACCACTGGTGTAGCCTCCACAGGCTGAGCCAGGGCCGCCGCGACTGTCTCGATAGAGGCCTTGGCCGGATGGATTAAGGCTTTCACCACCTTAGGTGCGCTCACCGCCTTCTCCTTGGGGGGAGGGTCACTGCCTCGCTCTCCCTCCGATGGGGCCTTCGAGCTCGACCGGGGCCTCTCCAGGAGCTTCGCCGGGTGCTCGGCCTTCCTCTTACCCGAACCAGAGCGTTGGCTCGTGGTTGATGGTGCCGGGGAGGATGCGCCCTGCCTGGCGCCCGTAGAGCCCGACCGTTCGGCGCTCCCGGTGCCAGCGGACTCGCGGTGCTTGGCCTTGTGTTGGACCCCCGTCGCCGGGGCGTCCTCAAAGGTCTTAGAAGACCGCTCGGATTTCTTCTTCTTCTTCTCGCCTGACGGGCTCTTCCCTTCCAGCCAGTGATGGTGGTCCTTCATGGTCCGCTCCGACATATTGCCGCAAAACGCACAGTCCTTCTCCACGTGCGTCTTGTCCTCATGTAGGCAGTACAGACAAAAGGAGTGTTCGTCCTCCTTAAAGACATTCTGAAGCTGGCATCGAGGGCAGACCCTGAACAGCTTTCCGGGCGTCGAGCTTCCCTTCTCCTGGGCCATGTCCGAGATGGGCCTGAGAAACTTCTGGAGTCCTCCAAAAGCGTGGCTCGACGAAATCTTCACCCTTGAGGGGCGTAGACGAATTCGACACAGGTCCCCGTTGATCAGATGAAGAAACGGTGGAGCTTGAGGCTCTTTTGACCGAAAAATCGAAGTTTTTGAGAAAAAAAGTCAAAAAATAGCACTAACGCTCGAGAGCAATAGCACGAGGATCCCAATGTCATGATGCCTACCTCCAAGGAGCCAGGTCCGACCCAGCAACCCCAGAGGAAGGCATCATTTCCCCCAGGGGAGTGCCAGCGGGCCCAAGCTGGGGCCCTTTGGACGCAGTCCTGGCGCCTTAGGCGCCAGGCTCATGTTGGACCTCTGTCCTGGCGCCTTAGGCGCCAGGCTCATAAAGCTAGACATGTGTTCAAGTGTTTTAATGTGCACTTACCTGATGCAGACCATGCTGCCACATCCAGGCCCTCTTGAGGCCTGAATGGAACTACTTTACCTGTGGGACTACTTTCCACCCGGGTGTGGTCGGGGAAGGATACATATCTGATCGGAGGAAGGATACACACTTGGAACTTCTTCCAAAGCTATTTAAACCACACCCGATCAGCAACTCACGCTTCGCGTTGTTCTGCTCCTCGCAGCTGGACGCTCACCGTGTCAGCTCCTGCATCTGGACTTCAGCCACGCCTGTCAGCATCCTGGGTCACCTGCAAAGGGAGACAAGAGACCTACCAGCTAATCTGCACCACGGAGACATCACCGACGATCCTGAAAGGGAAGACATTTTTAAAAGCATTTCGTTACGATCGCTGCAGCGCTGCATTTCACTCACCTTTCCTGGGTTCCTCCATCTTCAGCAGCGATCATCCGGATACACAGCCACTTCCCAGAGCCTAGAGAAAAAGACAAGAATAAGAGGTGAGAGAAGGAAGGGAATAAGACTTACCTGTTGGGTCATTCCCATTTCATTTCGGGTCTTGCCGCTTCCAGGCATTTTCCGGACCCCGGCCCCTATGGGGAAAAAAGACAAAGACATTGAATGAGCGTATGCAAAGACAGTTGCCGAGCGCTCATCCAGAACTAACCTGCCATTTACTGGAACTGCACGTTGCACTTCGGGTCGGCGCCATATCTCCGGCATTCCGAACCCCGGCCCCTAAGGGGAAAAAAAGACATAAGCATTAGCGCTTGCTGCAAAAAGACAATGAACATTATTATTAAGCTTGGACTTTTGAACTTGCAACAGAACTTTTACAGAGCCTTACCTGAATAGTCAAGCTTACCTGAACTCCCAACAATCCTCAATCCAGTGAAGTACCTGGGTTTCAACGCGCCCCTGCATCAGAAGCAGGATGGAGAGCTCATCCTTCCTGACCCTAAGGTGAGACTTCACGGGGAATCGTGGAAGGGTATCGTGGAGGGTTGGAAGAGAGTGGGAGGCTTGAGCATAACTCTGTCAGCAGGTAATACTCCCTTTTCACGCACAGGGGAATATTCCTGCGAGCCGGAGAAGCCAGAGTAGAGGGCCCTTCCTGTCCATCTTCAGAGTCCTGCGCTTCACCATTGAAGAAGCATCAGCACTCGAAGCCAGACCTGCGCCTCTGTGGGAATCAGGTGAGCGTTACAGAACGCGAAGCCTACCCACAATTTCCCACCCGGGCGCTATGGAGACTTCCGAGACTGATCAGCTGGCCCAGCTTTTGGGGGAATTACGGGCAGAGGTGCACTCAGCCCGCCAGGAGACTAAAGAAAGAACAGATGACCTAGCCAAAAGGTTATTACAGGCCCAGGCAGGGCACACTCCTTTACCTAATTCCGGAGACATTTCCACATCAATGGGTTTGAGTAACCCGGTACAAATTAATCTACCTGGACACATGCCTTTGGCCCCGCCTGAACGTTTTGCGGGGGATCCCAAGAAATATGCCGTCTTTATGAACCAATGTCGTTTACACTTTCTATGCAGACCCGGAGCCTTCCCTAACGACCAGACCAAGGTAGCCTTTATACTATCTTACCTCAGTGGCAGTGCTGCCGATTGGTCTATTCCATTGGTAAATCAGGATGATCCCATTCTCCAGAATTTTCAGGGCTTCCAGGCCAGCATGGAAAGATTATTCGCTCGACAGTCTCAAGGACAGGCCCTTGATAACGAACTGCTATCCTTACGACAAGGTAATCAGGATCTTCTGTCCTACATAGCCACCTTTAACAGACTGGTTGTGGAAACGGGTTGGCCAGAAAGAAAAAGGATCACATTGTTTCATCGAGGCCTGCGCGGAGAGCTTAAGGATGTTCTAGCTCAGATAGTAAACCCACCCCAGGTCTGCGCAGACTACATTGACTTGGTGGTTCAACTTGATCACAGACTTCAAAATAGAAAAGCAGATCGGTTCAAGTATGAAAACCGAGCACCGATCAAAACCCACGCTAACTCCAAGAGTACCGACGTATCTGAACCTATGCAAATCGGTGGTGTTAAAGGACCATTAACGCAGAAAGAACGAGAGAGAAGGCGGCAAATGCAACTTTGTCTGTATTGCGGGACTTCCGGTCACTTTCTTCGAAATTGTCCAGTTAAACCACTTAAGAAGGTGGTTGGAGCTACTGATAACGAATTAGTGACACCTGATTCGGGAAACGACCTAGCCCGGCAAGCGTAGGGGTCCGCTTGCCGAGCTTGAAAACTAACTCTTTGACCTCACATTTTGTCATGCCAATGGTGCTCGTGGACCCAAAACAGCCTCAGCAGTTGCATGCTATAAAAGCATACATCGACAGTGGAGCTATTGGAAATTACATAGACCGTGAATTGGCTTTCAGGATTAAGCTTCCTCTCCGCCCGAAAGTAACCCAAGATGTCATTACTACAGTAGATGGAACCGAAATAGCCTCAGGGCCTGTAACGCATTCCACTGTTGAAGTGACACTGGTGGGTCAGGATGGACATCGGGAAGCAATCGTGTTTGATGTGATCAAGGCCCCACAATTTCAAGTAATTCTTGGAATTCCTTGGTTAGAAACACATAATCCCAGAATTGACTGACGAGCAAAGAAGATAGGTTTTCCTGATTGTGAACCAACTTGTTATCCAAGAAATCCAGCTATGGGTCTAGCCTCAGCAACTTCCACCCCTGTACAGCTACCGTCAGAATACCAAGAATTCCAAGACGTTTTTCAGAAAGAACAGGCTAACACGTTACCTCCCCATCGGTCTTATGATTGCCAAATCGATCTGGTACCCAATGCTCAACTACCTTGTAGTAGGATTTATGCTCTTACAGAACCTGAGAACCTGCATTTGCGTCAGTATTTAGATCAGTACCTAGCCAATGGTTTTATTCGCCCATCCAAGTCTCCTGTCTCTTCAGCTCTGTTCTTCGTGCCGAAAAAAGAAGGCGACCTTAGAACGTGTATAGACTATCACGCCCTAAATCAAATAACGATTAAGAATCGTTATCCTCTGCCCTTGATCCCCGAGTTTATCGACCAGGTGAAAGACGCTTGTGTGTACACCAAGTTAGATCTCCGAGGAGCTTATCACCTGGTGCGCATAAAAGAAGGCGACGAATGGAAGACTGCATTCCGCACCAAATTTGGGCTCTTCGAATATCAGGTGATGCCCTTCGGTTTGTGCAATGCACCTGCCGCCTTTCAGTACTTTATGAATGATGTTCTTCGGGAACTTATCGATGTCTGCGTCATTGTTTACATTGACGACATCCTGGTGTACTCTTCTTCAGAATCTGATCACAGAAAACATGTTAGGGCAGTTCTTGAGAAACTGCGCCAGCACAGACTATTTGCAAAACTCGAAAAATGCGTTTTTCATACCACAGAAGTTGAGTTTCTCGGATTCATCCTGACACCTCAAGGAGTCCGAATGGACTCGCGAAAGGTGGACGCCATCCTCAAATGGCCATCTCCAAGCTCGGTGAAGGGAGTTCAGAGCATGCTCGGCTTTGCCAATTTCTAACGAAGATTCATCCCGGAATTTTCCCCGAACTGTCCAACCCATCACCGCTCTCCTAAAGAAAAACAAACGCTTTGAATGGACTCTTGAGGCCGAACAAGCCTTCCAGGACCTGAAAACCAAATTCACCTCTGCACCTGTTTTGAAGCACCCGCACCCAGATCTCCCGTACATAGTGGAAACCGATGCATCCAGTTCGGCCATGGGAGCTGTCCTGTCGCAAAAAGACCGAAAAACTAACCAACTACACCCAGTGGCCTTTTGGTCCAGAAAATGTTCTCCTCCTGAAATCAACTACGCAATTACCGATAAAGAGTTACTGGCCATCAAATCTGCTTTCAAGGCTTGGCGTCACTACCTTCTCGGGGCAAGACACACCATCACGGTAATTACGGACCAGAGAAACTTACAGTATTTAAAGACGGCCAAAGCTCAATCTTCACGACAACTCCGATGGGCTCTATTCTTTGCGGAATATGATTTTGTAATTACCTATCGCCCTGGCTGCAAGAATGGAAAAGCGGACGCCTTATCCCGGATTGGCATGGAAGAACCTAATTCGAGCTTAGAACCTGTGCCCATCATACCTGAGCAAAGAATCTTAGGCTTAACTTCATTGCAAACTATTGAGGATATCCAAACGCAAGTAAAACAACTTCTAGACTCTTCAACCTTACTGGAATGACTCAAAAGGGTCCTCATTACACCGTTAAGGATGACTTACCCTACTTCCAGGAGCGGTTGTTTCTGCCAAGTAAAGAATTGCAAGAACTTGTAATTGCCCATCATCATGAATCTTTAATGGAAGGACACCCTGGTATCGCTAAAACGGAGGAAAACGCCACTTCTGGTGGCCTTCTTGGAGAAAAGACAAAGTCTTTTGTATTGTCTTGTGGAATTTGCGCCCAAAACAAGGTTCAAAAGAAAAGGCCAGCCGGCCTACTTCAACCCTTGGATATTCCACCGGCACCATGGCACACCCTGTCAATGGACTTTATAACAGATCTGCCTCCTTGTGCGGTTTACAACACAATCCTTGTAATTGTGGACCTATTCTCCAAAATGGCCCACTTTATCCCTTTAAAGGGTTTGCCTTCAGCTTCCACCTTGGCCAAGGAATTCCTCGAGAATATAGTTTGCATACATGGTTTCCCTTCCATATTAGTCTCGGATCGTGGAAGTCAATTTATCTCACATTTCTGGAAGAAGTGTTGCCAACTAGCACAAATAGATGTGCGGTTATCCACCAGCCACCACCCCCAGACCGACAGACAAACCGAGGGAACCAATCAGACTCTCGAGCAATATCTTCGGTACATGTTACACCAATCCGAGTTAAATTGGAAAGACATCCTTTGGATCGCAGAATATGCATACAACAATTCAGTGCATTCTGGAACCGGACAAACCCCCTTTTATACTTTGTATGGTTACCATCCTCGGACCTCTGACCTAGATCCACCTCTGACCGCAGTAAATCATCTGCATTCCACAATAACCCGAGCCTTCAAAGAAGCTGCAACTCATTTACAGCAAGCCAAGAAAAAGTATAAAGAAAACGCTGATTTGCACCGAAGTAAAACTCCTCCTTACCAAGTAGGAGACCAGGTATGGCTAGCAACTAAACATTTACCCCTCAAGGGCCCGCGAACCTTCAATCCCAGATTCATAGGACCTTATCCCATCAAAGCTATAATCAACCCAGTGGCCTTTAAACTGGATCTACCGTCCAACATGCGTATTCATCCAGTTTTTCATGCATCACTTTTGAAGCCAGTAAAACCAGGAACCCAATTGTCCAAGCCTCCAGATCCAGTTCAAATTGAAGGGGAATTAGAATTCGAAGTTAAAGACATTTTAGACTCCAAGGTGGTAAAGTCGAAACTCTTCTATCTTGTTGACTGGAAGGGATATGGACCTCAGGAGAGATCGTGGGAGCCTAGTAACCATGTCCACGCACCTCGATTAGTACAAAGGTTTCACCGGAGATTTCCGAACAAGCCCAAACCCCCGGAGGGAAGAACCTTGGGAGGGGCCTTGAGGGGGGGTACTGTCATGATGCCTACCTCCAAGGAGCCAGGTCCGACCCAGCAACCCCAGAGGCAGGCATCATTTCCCCCAGGGGAGTGCCAGCGGGCCCAAGCTGGGGCCCTTTGGACGCAGTCCTGGCGCCTTAGGCGCCAGGCTCATGTTGGACCTCTGTCCTGGCGCCTTAGGCGCCAGGCTCATAAAGCTAGAACATGTGTTCAAGTGTTTTAATGTGCACTTACCTGATGCAGACCATGCTGCCATATCCAGGCCCTCTTGAGGCCTGAATGGAACTACTTTACCTGTGGGACTACTTTCCACCCGGGTGTGGTCAGGGAAGGATACATACCTGATCGGAGGAAGGATACATACTTGGAACTTCTTCCAAAGCTATTTAAACCACACCCGATCAGCAACTCACGCTTCGCGTTGTTCTGCTCCTCGCAGCTGGACGCTCACCGTGTCAGCTCCTGCATCTGGACTTCAGCCACGCCTGTCAGCATCCTGGGTCACCTGCAAAGGGAGACAAGAGACCTACCAGCTAATCTGCACCACGGAGACATCACCGACGATCCTGAAAGGGAAGACATTTTTAAAAGCATTTCGTTACGATCGCTGCAGCGCTGCATTTCACTCACCTTTCCTGGGTTCCTCCATCTTCAGCAGCGATCATCCGGATACACAGCCACTTCCCAGAGCCTAGAGAAAAAGACAAGAATAAGAGGTGAGAGAAGGAAGGGAATAAGACTTACCTGTTGGGTCATTCCCATTTCATTTCGGGTCTTGCCGCTTCCAGGCATTTTCCGGCCCCCGGCCCCTATGGGGAAAAAAGACAAAGACATTGAATGAGCGTATGCAAAGACAGTTGCCGAGCGCTCATCCAGAACTAACCTGCCATTTACTGGAACTGCACGTTTCACTTCGGGTCGGCGCCATATCTCCGGCATTCCGAACCCCGGCCCCTAAGGGGAAAAAAGACATAAGCATTAGCGCTTGCTGCAAAAAGACAATGAACATTATTATTAAGCTTGGACTTTTGAACTTGCAACAGAACTTTTACAGAGCCTTACCTGAATAGTCAAGCTTACCTGAACTCCCAACAATCCTCAATCCAGTGAAGTACCTGGGTTTCAACGCGCCCCTGCATCAGAAGCAGGATGGAGAGCTCATCCTTCCTGACCATAAGGTGAGACTTCACAGGGAATCGTGGAAGGGTATCGTGGAGGGTTGGAAGAGAGTGGGAGGCTTGAGCATAACTCAGTCAGTAGGTAATACTCCCTTTTCACGCACAGGGGAATATTCCTGCGAGCCGGCGAAGCCAGAGTAGAGGGCCCTTCCTGTCCATCTTCAGAGTCCTGCGCTTCACCATTGAAGAAGCATCAGCACTCGAAGCCAGACCTGCGCCTCCGTGGGAATCAGGTGAGCGTTACACCCAACACTTGAACGTGCGGTAAAAATCTGAAGATGGCTGCCGAAACTGATACTGTTTTTTTTCTTTACCGAGGATTCCCAGCCTGACGGGGAATATTCATGAGCATGTGAATCCATGCCAGACCCCATGCTGGAGAATAACACTAACCAAGTATCATGTAAATGTGCATCAGGGGTAAAGCAAACATGAGAGTACTAAGTTTAGCAACAAAGAGGGTAAAGGAATATAAAGTTTGGGTGCAAAAAAAATCACTCAAAAGAAAGGGTGTCAAGGTAGAAGAGTTGTTTTTAGCCAAGAGATTTAAACTATTCCTATTGGCAGAGTGGAAGGACCTCCGGGCTGAGAGTCAGGCCACTCTTAACAAAGCTGTAGCGGGTATCCAAGGGATATTAAATCCTCAATCAGGCAGAGACTTTGCAGTGAATATTAAAAAACAAGGATGAATTATGCATCTTGAATTGAGGGACAAGTGAAATTTCTCTACAGGTCCCTGGAACCATGCACGAGTTGCATCAGTAGGGAAGGAGAGCCTGTCCAGTTCTCAGCTGGAAGTTTCCATTTGGGACACCGTTAGGGTGAGAGGCAAGAGATAATGTACATTTGCACAGTTCATTTGAGCAGATTTTGATTAGGTTGGATCTTTCGCTATGTGCTTTTGTTACTCTGCCATTATTCCTTTTCCCCATTCACATATGTATGGATACACAAGGGGTTCTGATAAGAGATTTACATTTTTAGTTTGTATATATGAGATTACATTATTTGTATCGGATGTTGCCAGGTGACAAAACGATGAATAGAAAAACTGAAAAAACAAGTAGAAGTCTCCATGGAAGCATGCTGAACTATGCAAAAAAGGCCCAACACTCCAATCTGCCATAACATTGAAATTGGCTCCAGTCTGAGTCACTCACCTATAGGTATCGCACATTTGCACAGTCTCTACATGGATTGGGGCAGAATATCTGCCAACGCATATGGCCGTGTGTGATATGATATGGCATTCATAACAGGCCTATAAACAAGTGTTTCAAGGCGCGACGAGGCAAGGGAGGGGAACAAAGGGAGGACAGACAGCGATCCTACTAGGCCAGGTGTCATTCAGATCGCGCAAGTGTGTGGGAAGGGGGCAGGGACAGTGCAGTACATGGCAAAGATGATAATAAGTAGCTGCCAGCATGTGGCAAGTGCATGGATAAGTGTAGACAAAAGGTGTCACGGGCTGGGAGGGGAACTGTAGGGATACAGAAACAGTCCCCAAGTGCAGGGGTTGCCAGGATGGCAGTGCAGGTGTGAGACGCTGGTGTCAGAGGAACCTGGTCCCGAGATTAGAGGGTGTCCAGGCAGCCAGTGCAGTTCCAGTTACAGCTAGGAGGTCAGCAGAGGAGAGGAGGAGAAAAAGCAGAAGCAAATAGAAAAGTTTTGAGGTGCTCCCGGAACCGGAAATGGTTCTCCTCAAGTTTGAGGGAGGCTGTTCCAGAGGGAGGCACCAGCCGAGGAAAGAGATCTACCACCAACTCGTTGCTTGGAGAAGCAACTGACCCTGAGGGAGTTGGAGGCGGATGAGCGAGGAGCTCGAGAAGGAAGATATTTAGGAAGAGAGAGTTGAAGGTACAGAAGCCCCAGGCCCCAGAAGGCCTTGTGGAAAATGCAGAGTGTTTTGAACGTAATCCTCGCAGACACTGGGAGCCAGTGCAGAGATTTCAGTCCTGGAGAGCTACGATCCCTGGGCTTGAGGCCATGGACAAGTCTCGCAGTCCTGTTCTAGATAAATTGCAGAGGGCGGAGAGTAGAAGCAGGCAGATTTAGAAAGACTGTTGCAATAGTCCAGCCTAGAGAGAACCAGAGCTCTGGAGACAGTGAGCTTCTGGGGGAAGGTAAGGAAAGGGAGAATACCTTTCAAGAGGTGCAGTTGGTAGTGTGACTTCCTAGAGACGTCAGAGATCTGATGAGAGAAGGAGAGTGTGGAGTCGAAGATGACCCCGAGGTTTTTAGCCTTGCAGGTGGGACCAAGAAGAGGGCCAAGAGAGGTCGGCCAGTGAGCTACAGGGAAGGAGGGAGCGGGTGTGCTGATGAGGAGGATCTCAGTCTTACTGGCATTAAGACAGAGGTCATTGGTGGCACACCACTCCTGGATAGCAGACAGTCAGAGATGAGATGAGGGAGAGGAGGAAGAGGCCGAGGGTAGCCTGAAAATGAGCTCTGTCATCCGCATAGCACTGAAAGTTGGGGCAGAGAGCAGCGATGCGGTGGGCAAGGAGTGCCAGGTATTGGTTGAACAGCCAGGGAGAGAGGTTAGACCCCTGGGGGACACCACAAGTAGAGAAAAAGATAGTGGAGAGGAAGGACCCAAGTTGGACCTGGGAGGGTCGGTCAGAGAGAAAAGAAGTCAGCCAAGCCAGAGCCTGAACAGTGATACCCAGGTTATCACAGAGATGGTTGAGCAGGATGGCATAGTTGATCGTGTCAAAGGCAGAAGAGAGATCAAGCAAGATGAGGACGCAGGGGGTGTGAGAGTCAAGGTTGGAGAGCAGGTCTTCACGGATGTTCAGGAGAGCACTTTCCGTGCTTCTGTAAGCTCTGAAGCCAGACTGATGGTCATGAAGACAACCAACAGATTCAGTGTGGAGATTAATCTGGGGGATGGCCAGTTTCTCCAGGAGTTTGCCCAGGAAGGGAGTGATGGAGATTGGCAGATAGTTAGCCGGGCAAGAGGGGTCGGCAGAGGCTTTCTTAAGAAGAGGGTGCACAAGGGAGTGCTTCAGGGGGGATGGGAAGACTCCAGTGGCGAAGGAGTGATTGCAGATATCAGCCAGGGCAGGAGCCAAGGAGTCGATGTGGTCCTTGATAGTTTGAGGAACAGGGGTGAACCTTTTTCGATGAGATTTTCATAGATCGGACTTGTCTAGAAGCCTCGTCTGCAGAGAAAAGGGGAAAGGCAGAGAAGGAGGTGGGGAGGTGGCTGCAGAAGGGCCAGAGGAAGAGCAGGGAGTAGGGGGAGGGAGCATCTCCAACTGAGGATGGCAAGGACACATGAAATAAAATACACCCACACAAGAAACAATTCAAATAGCTTCCCCCTTCCCGAAGAGGGTCTCTTGCTCGTGCAGTGAGGTGGAGCAGGCCGTGCTGTAGCCGACACCTGTGTAGTGCACTTCTCTCTGCCACACATCCTGGATCAAATATGAACTGTCAACGGTATACAAAACTCAGATCTGTAGCATCCTCCTTCTCTAGGCCCTCTTTGCCATTTGACATACACATTAAATTCTCAATGCACAGAACAGGAGTTTATTAGAGGAACATGACTACCCAACTGTTCCAACCATAGCCCAATAGGGTTTGGCAGACAACGTAGAGTGTTACAAGTATGCAGCGTGCAGATGTCCAAGTGAAAGTGCACCAATATGTTCATACATCATACACATCCATTGCCCCTCAATAGTAATGGCTCATTACGATGTCCCAGGCCATAATGGGTCCTTTCCTAATTTAAGACCCCCTGAGTGTCCCCGGCAGCTCCTCTGCACTGTGCAGAGCAGTGTACTTGGAGATCATATAAAGTGCTCATCTATGAAAAAAGGCCACAATAACTTAAAAAGAAATCATCAAACAAAAGGGACATTACAGTGCTCTTTGCAGATGGAGAATTTGGTGAGGTGAACTTTTACTTAAAAATCAACTGTAATCAGCGATCTCATCATTAATGAAGGAAAAACGACCAAGTCAATATGCCAATGCTAAACATCTTCTACCCTTAGCATGGTACATTGTAGCAAATGAACATCAAACAATACAAAGTTATAAAAGTAAAAGCAAAGGAAGAATTACAAATAAGGGCAATTTCCAGCGAATCAATATGGTTTAACTGTGGCATACATTTGTATAATTGTGCAATGTTATTCTCCAATTTAAAAGAAAACTCTTAATCCCTACAGTGACCCGTTTACATATTCCTTGTTGATCCTAAAGTATAAAATATATAAATTACCACTAGTTTGGAGAAGACAACCGGAATGGCCATTTTGCTTTCATGGTTAATCATGAGTTGCGGATGTCTGCCTGGGTATCTTTGAACCCCTCTCACAAAGGCTGCACTCAGGGGCACTGCCATCTATCAAGGACACGAATGTTTAAAAAGAAAGGGTGGCCAAACGTATCATGAAGGGAAAGCAGGCTTCGATGAAAATCTAAGGGAAGTGTTCCTCAACTAATAGTATGCATCTCGGATACCAACACTTTATTTGGAGTAGTGTTTTTAAAATCTATTTCATAACACATCGCTATATGAAACCTGGCACCAAAACTGAAATGCATGTAAAGTGAAACAACACTTTCACAAAATAAATCATCATTCAAATCACATTACTTTCCTTTACCTTTTTTCTTATAATGCGCAAACACACTCTGAGGCCTCAGGGCTCATTCATTCATATATTCAATATTATAAACAGAATTAAAAAAAGACAAATAGTGTTGTAAACCGAATTATTATTTTGCAAATAATTATCAGTACTGTTTAAATTGAATTCAAAAACATCCAATTACTATGTTTTCTGACATGCTTTTTCATTTAACCCAACTTGCACATTTATTTTTACACCCAACATGTTCATTTGTTACAACTATTAGCACAATTCTACCAAGTTTTCTTCATGGTGTGAGACGTTACATCTGCCATCTAGTGTGCCATCAACTTTTATTTCTACAAACAGAATGTTGCAATAATTTAGGATGTACTCTAATTATGGCAAATGGTATTTGTTCAAAAGTGTTTTGCTTGCTATATTTAGTTTAAGTGTTGCAGCTTCATAGGGCAACATTTTCTAGGTAACCTTTCTTTACTAGCTTGGATGGATACCCTTTTCACCCATCAATGCTTCTGTTAAAGTAGAACGTATAGTGTAAAATGTACTCCTGGTTAATTATATTGGTTGTAGGTGACAGCCAGATAATACATTTAAATGAACTGTTAGTCACACTTTGTGTTGATGATAATTCATCAGTAGCCAGGTCTTAACTTCATTGGCTATAGTTAGTATAGAGATGATCGGTCATCTATGTTATTTCTTCATGGTAGGTGCATTTCTTAATTATTGAGTAAATAAAGTGACAGGCTCCTCTTTTAAAAATAAAATGTATTGGACGCAAAGTCAGGAGATGTCCCTTTTTATACCCGAAGGAGAACGGAGAGGCAAGTGATGTATTGGGCTCAAATTTACTTACATCTCAATAAAGGACACTGTTTTGTATGAAACGGCAGAGTCTTGAGTTGAAGTTCACAATCACTCTGTGCCTTTGTAAACTCACGCATGCGAAAACTAGACAGCCATCTCAGTAGTTGTCCCTGATGGTAGCCAATTCCAGCTATTGTTGAGACACGTTTCAGCTGCATTGAATAGGTTACATAAAGGCAAAATCGGAATGATGGGGGCATTATGTTATACCCTTTTTATGTGTGCATTAAAGTGAAGTTAAACTTAAACATTAACATTTGTGCCACCTTATATTGTTTTCACTTAAATGCCTACTTTTGCCTTCAAGCACTAGACTGCAGAAGGTCGCCTTTTGTGTGGTTGTCTCTTAATTGCTGCCTTATTAAGTCAAAGTATCTACACCGCAGATTACGAAGAGGTAGGGTTAACGTGGTGGGGGCATTACTGTAGCTTCAGTATTATGTTATTCTTGGATATTCAAGTTAAATAAGAGTAGAGCATTTGTCCACTTCATGGGTGTACAACAACTACAAAGGCAGAAGTTATCGCAAGAAATGGCCACCTTTTGTTCATTTTCTAGCCTTATAAAAACAGAATCCCACATTAGACACACATTCCCAACCATTACCCAAAGACTAGCAGGTTGTTCAAAATATTAGACGAAGCTTAAAGCACTAGTTACCGGATTTCCAATCAAGGTAGGTCAAGGGAATCTTTCATAGAATTTCTCTGAATTACGTCAATTTTACACATATACAGTACTTTTACTAGTATTATTGAAAGAGAATGGCTTGCTTATGAATGTAACCTTAAAGTCCTCTCGAAACGGGCCACTCAATTTACTCATTGAGACCTGTAAATTTAGATGCGACTTAAAATTCACATGTGTTCTTTTCTTCACAATAGCTTCTCTATGTTCTGTCTAGATAACTCATTATGCTCACGTGCATAGTGTCCAACACGGGTGGGCTCCAAAGTCTTTGTTCTTACTGTGGAGCAAGGCTCCAGGGTGCCATTTCTCATCAATCTAGTTGCCATACTGATCTAGACTTTCTGACACGGACATTTCATGACAAAGGTCACATTTGCAGTTTTGCAACTGGTGAATCTAATTAATGCCCCTTGATAACCATCATACTCAACTAAAACGTTGGAGGTTTTTGATTTTGGCATATTTTATACTTTGTATTTAGTTACTGTCGAAATCAGAAGAAAATGAGCAATGAATGAATGATACTCCAAGATGGAAGATTTTTTGGTGAATGGTTATACTGAACAGTGGAAAATGTCCAACTATTCCTGGCAGACCCCCAACATCTGGTTATAGAGGATATTTGGCTGATTTTTTTTGGGCCACATGCATTAAAATTGTCTTATGTTCGTACCTCTCTTGAACAGAGAGGCTTGTTTTTAAAGGTCCTGACAGTATTGCAATAAATGACCATTTTCATAAACATCTTTCTGATGGCCATTCTATGTTTGCTAAAAATCATTCCACATACTTGTCTCATATTGTTGCTTGTTTTGTGTGTCAAAGTCCTTCCTATCCCTGTTTCTGAATCGCCTTCTTGCCCGATTACCAATATATTAGGATAGCATTGGTCCTTGAGTTTTTTTTATTCAGAACCCACATTTTTTATTCAGCACGCCAGTTTCCTTTTAAAAGTCAGTTTTCTTTGTAGGTCCTCCTTAGTCCAAGGAACAACCAGAATGGGAAATTAGCTTTCATGGGATGTGTGTCTACTTCCTCTGCGTTCACTCCGCCATAAATTCAGTGTCACATTTACTTCCACATACCTTTACTTCTCCTGTCTTTCACTTCCCCTACTATTCACTTCATCATTACAAGGAAGAAATCCTTTAACCCCCCTTCTTTTTGACCCCATATTCTACCCCCCCGCTACACCTTAATCACAACCCTAACCTTTAGCTAACCCTAAACAAATACATTGCCTGTGAAGATGCAGGCAAAGTAAAGGCATGGAGAAGTAAATGTATGACAAAGTAAATGTCGAGTGAAGTGAAGGCAAAGGAGGAATTACTGCTTTCATGGCTCTAGGATGTAGGCTTGTGTAAGGAGCAACACGTTTTGAGCTGTTGGTGTATAGCTTTTCAGAATCATGTCCTATCATGGCCACCTATTTTATGACACTGTCTGTGCCATCTGTGTTGGGTGACAGTTCAATGCCGGATGCTCAACTCTAAAATGTAATTGCTGCTCCCAATGCTCCATCTCTTTCTCCACGCTCTGCTACCCTTTTCCCCCATTCCTCCCGCTACTCAAACCTTTCTCCCCCCAAACCTCCTCACTTCATTCACCAAGGCTCAAACTCATGGGGTCCTCTATGACAGCAAACTAAAAGGTCCAACAATTCATCAATTCTACTGCCACTGCTGCCAGAATAATCCCACTGAATGTATGCCAGCTACAGCCTCACCACACCTACTACTCTACTAGATGCGTCACTAATTTTCACTCTTGTGCTCAGCCACCTTGCCTTGCTGCTCCAGCCTCCTCCTGGGCATTCCCCTCTACCCATCCCCCCTCACTCCACAAAATGCTAAACATTAAAACAGAAACCCCATACAATCATCAACATTCTTCTCCAACCTCTGCCCACAGTCCTTATGCAGGGATCCATCCACATGCAACACAGATCCCTCTGCAAATTCCTCATCCTCCTTTTCAAAACCATTCACTGGCCAACCAGTTTTACCTGGCGTGCTGTGACCCTCTAACTCCCCACCTCACGCTCTGCAGTCCCAAACCCCCCTGAATCTATCAGTGCTCCATCCCCTCCGGATGCTGCTTCCACCCCTTCACCTTCTTTGCTCCATCCCATTGGAATGTTGTAGCCCAAATATTATGAACAAAGCTACTGTTTGTGTCCTCAATGTAGCACTTACAAATTACTAGCCTTTTAGGAGCAAGCTGGGAGCCAACACAACATTACGCCCCTTAATCCTTAACATAGCCCCTCCATGGCAAAGGAACCAATATACACTGTCTATTCAATCTGTGATGCCTCAGGATATGCTCTAGCTTGTACATTCCGCCACATATTCAGCATTCTATTTAGCTCACTATCCACTATTGTATAGCATCCTGAAATGGGAATGGTTCATCTGCTGCTCTTCTTGGCTATGTAAAGCGTTTGATAGACGTGCTTGCCATGCTCAATGAATACAATGCACAATACAAGTGGCTGTTACTTACTACACCTGCACAAACTGGTTTTCATCCATGAACATAGAGGTGGACCCAGAGTAGTTGTAGTAACCACTTTAGAATGCAGGACATGTATTGTCCACATTTTACTATTCCCTGAAGAGTGCCAAGAAAGTGGATGACCGTGTCCTTAACAATTTCATTAGGAAATACACCAGCACTGCAGCAGGAATTCCTGATCCAATAAAATGTTTATAGAGTACGCTAATCCTCCCTGTGGCCCTTGCCAGGACACTTCTACAGTGCTCTACATTACTTAATAAATTCGAATTTGTACAGCAGACACTTACAAGTGTACCTTATTGACCTCATATTATGATACTCAAGTATCTGTACTCACAGGAACGGTTTAAATCAATAAATATATACAAAAAAGGATGTTTTAAGGTTTATTGCATGCCATTAGGTGTCACTGTAAATAATAAAACTAAACCAGAGAAGTTATTTTCCATGTAATAAAGGTGATAGATTAGGAACACAAGTATTGTAATCCCACCCCCACCCCAAATCACTCCACTAGAAAATACGTTGCCTATTTGTTGCTGACTGAAAACAACCATATTGGCTTAGCCAGTATGACTTCTTCAGGGTAGCATTACATTTTACTATAGCTAGCCAAACTGTGGCATTACAGAAAAAGACCAACCATAGGGCAAATCAATCTCAATTATGTCCCCCAAAACAAGCAGGCTATCATGCACTGCTTGGCCGAATTTCATCTTAATGGTAACAAAAGAAAACTCTGTAGCACAGCCAGGAATGGTTCCTACATGCAACGGCATAGACAACCTAATAGGCAACAGAACACGATGCTATCCAAAAGATTTCATAGTGGCCAAGAGCTGTCTCAATCATTTCCATTCGTTAACATTTGGTTTCATCACTGGTTGGCTCTCTGTTCTTTACTAACCTCATCAGTTCTTCCACTTTGTCATCAACATCAAGGTCCTCTTCAGATGCTTCATAAGGGTAGGACTTTGGAACAATGTGATTTGAATGGTATCGAATAGGAGACATCTTTCCATTGGATATTGGCAGCCTTTCTTTGATGTCCCTTCCATTCTGATTGGTAGTGCAAGGTTGAGGGGAAGTGTCACAACTGTTGCTCGGTGATGGGGACATACCACAGTGTGGAGTCTGCGTAGAAACCGTTGTTGTAGAGGAAGATGCAGGGGCATTTTTGATACTGTTACCATAGGAATGGCTTCCATAGCTGGACCTCCTCCCAAATTTATCATTATGCTCATGATCTAGACGGTCTAGAGTCTCCAAAGCACGGAACATTTCATGTTTGGTCATTCCAGTGCGACGCAGCCGTTGCAGTAAGTCTATCTGCTCTATGGTGAACCTGGGCTCATCTGTGTAATGAGACATGGTTTCCAGCAGACTAAAAATAAAAAGTGGAAATGGTTAGTGACTGACACAGAATTACAAATACTAAATAATTGCAAATGTATTTGAAAATTGCATTAAAACTCCTTCACAGCTATGAAAATTTGGACCATATACATAAATACATATTGCATCAAAGGTACTGCCCCTCAAAAAAATACAGTATTCTCTTAGTTTCCCAATTGGCTAACTAGCGAATTTCCCTCATCAAAGAACAACAAAAGAAAGGCACAGCAATTCCACTAGCATTTTCCAGGTGCAAGAAACCCATTCTGGCGGCAAGTACGGAAGTAGTTACCCTTCGAAGCCTATGTACCCCCACCATCCCATGTGTGAGCTATATGGCACCTGTTGGAATTTCGGACACTGCTGATAACATACCTTACAAAGAGGCTTCAGTTTCACATGTGGTCAAGTGCCCTCTTCAAGCAATGGAACTATGTTACCATCATATGACTACACCCACGACACTGCAGGAGAATCAAAAATGAGGAGAAACCAGTGAGCAGATGCTTGTTGGAGGTCGGAGTATGCTAAAATTCAGTGAGGTGTGGGTGAAGGGTGGTTGGGCTGAAGAGCAGAGTTCAGCAAGGGGTGGAATTAGAAGGATGGGGAAGTGGAGGGAGAGCGAAAGAGAGAACGAACCAGACAAAGAGCAAGAGTGAGACAAAGAGCAAGAACGAGAGCAAGAACGAGACAAAGAGCAAGAACGGGAGAAAACACGAGCAGGAGAAAACACGAGCAGGAGAAAACACGAGCAGGAGAAAACACGAGGAGTAAGAAACTAGGAGGAGAAAGAAAATGAGGGAAAGAAAACTGGCAAAAAACAAGAACAAGAAAATAAGAGAACGAGAGGGTTAGAGGACGAGAGAACAAGAGGGAGAGAGAACAAGAGGGAGAAATAGAGAGGGATAGAGAGCGAGGTAGCTGACAGGAAGCCCCAGACACTGAGTTACTGAGTCTAGGCTAGGGAAAGAGGTTGGCCCAAGCAGAGAAGAGGCGAGAACAATGATTCAGAGACCTGATATCTGGAGGAGCACACACGGGAGGCAGGAAGAGACTCAGTATACAAAGCAAATATACCATAGACTTCCGTCTGTGGAGGAGGAGGGCCAGAGAAACAAACAGATGGGGTAGAGACTGCTACTCAACAGCTAGAAACAGTGACACCAGAGGCCAGTACAGGGTAGGACGCCCAATGCCTGGAAGTTAAAGAGGAGAAACTTTACACTGTGGAGACTGAGGTCTGCATTCTCTAACCCCTCTAAAAGTAGAGTTCTAAAGCGCTGAAATAGAGTCAACATGTCAAGATTGGGTGTGAAGAGCTAACAAACACACTCCAAGAACACATTGAGAAAGATTGAGCTTAAAAGTGTTGTTAAAAGTGTTGTAAGAACCCATTGGAGAAAGATATAAAGTACAAGATTGCAAACAAACAAATGAAGTTCACGTTCGCAGACCACCTTTGAAAGATTGTGAGGATAAGGACTGCATGCTGTGAATTGACATACAAGTTCCCAGACCAGCTTGAACAAGAGACTTAAAGTAATGTATCCACTAAAAAGGCAAACCAGTGGGATCCAGACTTGCTGATAATTAGTGCACTAAATAAAATCTTTAAAGCTAATTAATGCCTGGTCCAACATGATCTGTTAAGAAACTGCTACACAACTTCTGAAGGCACATGCACAAAGACGTGCGTTTATGCTTTACACCACATTTTTCCAAGTATTCCCTGAACATCCCCCCATGAACTGGGGACCATTCCCCTGGTCCTTGCAGTGGCTTACATTGCAGTGCACATTTCAAGTGAGTACTGGTCCTCTGCTTGCAGCCTGAGCTCATTCAGATTCACAGCCTTTTGTGTGCACATTGTATTGTTGCGACAGGGTCACAACACTGCTAGCGGGAGGACGCGCTTGAGGGGCCGGGGGGAGGGGTGAAGCATTAAGGCCCCCCCTTCCTGAATGTGCCTGTTATATCACTGCTAGTGCTGCTGATACTCCTAGGCTGTCTGTTAGCTTCTCCACTATCCAGAGTTCTCTGTCTTCACCAGAATCGCAACATCTAAAATGCAACTGGGCGCAACCAAGAAAACCTGCATTGGAAACAGAGGAATGGAATAGAGTTCAAACATTGAATGGACAGGAATTTTCCCTGCTCAGAAAAAGGATGAGGCACCCAACCCCACCAACCTCAGATGGATGCCAGGGAAATGGTGGGGCAACAGAAAACAGGGTGTTAGGGAGAATTCTCTGTAAAGGCTAATTTCCCAAACCTAGTGAGTCCCCCAGCAGCTTTGCTGGATTTTTGGGTTTTATTTTTTTCTCCTGCTAAGAGTGAGACTCTCTTAGACATGATTTGAGATATCCTTTGACTTTGTAATGTGTTTTATGGGCTATGGGGTCTTTTACTCCATAGGGCTTCATGTGTTTTTGGTAAGTGTGTTACACAGCACCCTCAGTGCAGTAACACAGGGGTGTCATAGTGACCCCCAAACAGACGCCATACCCTGGGACCGACTACTGTCTCCCAGGGCATGTAAAGTCACCATTGGCTTTACTAGTCTTAAATTGTGAACAGAACCAGTACAAACCATCATATTGTGGAATTACTGGTAGAGGTAATTCGATTGCCCCTGGGTCCGTTTTCCAAGGGGGCACTGTCCAGTCCCCCCTTGTCGAGTTTCTGGCTGGTGGCAGTGGATACCACGTGAAATATTCCACCAGAATATTTCCTATGGGATTTTCCCATTCATTTTAAACGCACCACTTTTTGGTGCAATGTTAAAGATACTGCCAGGTTAATTATTTAATATTTATTCCCCGGTTGGGTCTTTTTGCCAGGACTCGGTTTTAAAATGGCGTTTGTGTTCGCCTCTGAAACACTAACCCAAGTCGAGCCCTTTGTTTTACTTTTGGCGGGCTTCTGCCCAGAAGCCTCCAAAAGTGGTGCCACTCTGTCTGGGTTTACAGGATGTGTGGGAGGGGGGAATAGGCACCCTGGACAGAGTTGCCTTGGCAACTCAAGTCGCACACTTGTGTGATTGGCCTAGTGGTGAGCCGCCCGGCTCACCACTTAGCATGTTTGATTGACAGCTAGGCTAATGAATGGGGGTTTTCTGCATGAAAGCAGGGCTTTGGGGACTGGAACTTCAGAAGTCGCTACAGGACCTAAAGAATCCGAAGAGGGGAGAAGCTGAGCCATCTACGACGACGACGACACCGGTGGAGCCCTGCTGTACGAAACTCACCACTTTCCCGACGACAGAGAAGATCTTCTTCCAGGAGAGTCTTCTTCCCTTTGAGCTGGTGGGACCAACCAGTTCGCCTTTTTTTCCGCCTCCCGGATCGCATCG
Source organism: Ambystoma mexicanum (assembly GCF_040938575.1). NCBI lineage: Eukaryota > Metazoa > Chordata > Amphibia > Caudata > Ambystomatidae > Ambystoma > Ambystoma mexicanum. Next base: position 203,139,882 of record NC_090927.1, on the reverse strand, counting down.
TGGTCGAATCGCCCGTGCCAAGCACCCCGGCGGCTGGATAGCCACGCTTCACCACTATTGCAAATAAAAGGGTAGTACCTTTTAATCGGGAAGCTCCGCGGCTGGTTTCTTCCCTGGCAGTGCAACGACCTCCAGCTTTCCTCCACGTCGAAATCTTCTCTTCCCCTGGATGAAGCCCCGACTTGCACCCGCTGCCAGGAACAACTGCCCCCGCTGGAGCTTTCTCACCATTTCAGGTACTGTGTCCCGCCTGGTCTCCCTTGCAACAGACTGTCCAAGGTGTCCCGTAAATCCTTGACTCTCTATCCTGGGGTGACCTCGGACCTGTTAACATTACCTTTCTAACTTGGTCCAACCTCTTTTTGACTTTCCTGCAAAGACTGAGTGCATTTCCACTGTGTGATCTTGGGCACATTCCGCCTTGCTCTCTCCAAGAGTGGGCCAGGCCTATGAACTTTTTGCTCTACAGTAGACCCTGCCTTTCTTGACTTGCTGTGGGTTCTTAAAAGTGTTGGTACTGTGTGATTTTCCTATTCTGCCTTTTATCTCCCTTTTTTAACAAATTATTGGAGTACCATCTATGGTTACGCACTCACCTCCGTTTTGCTAAATAAGTGGTGTCTTAAACTAGACTTGTCAAATAATTAGGGAGGTGTATATATTTCTAGTGACTGTGTTGAACTTGCTTGACATATTAGGGCCAGTGTATTTTTACAAGTGTGTTTTTAAATAAATAATTATATACTTTTATACCAAAGCTCTGGTCAGTGTTTGCTTGTGCTACTGTATGTTTAGCCCTATTGTGTATACTCTATATACTGCCTAACTCTTCTTGAGAGAAGTCTGACTGCTCAGCCACAGCAATCAGGTAAATCTGGGTGGTGCAGACTGCTACCAATTAGGTTTACTGCTAACACCTGTAGTCTTAAACTTTTTTGCTGTGGTCCCTAAGGGAACTGCACAGGTTTCTGCCTAACACAGGGTGAGAGGGGAGTGTAGGGGAGCAGGAGAGACATTCTCACACCCAACTGGAAACTAAACTCACCAGGGCATGGATAAAGCCTTAAGGAAAACAAGCAGCCTGAGCACATGGCAAATAGACACAAAAGAGGGCAGGGCTAAAAGCCCTCTTAAAGCTTTCAGGGATAATTTAGCCAGAGATTCGCCATGGGGAGCGTGTGGCCAGGTAGACCATTGGGAGCCAGGAGGAGTGTTGGAAGGGGGTAGGCTGGGCTTTAAACGCACAGCTAACACAGGTGATTGAAAGGTGTTTGTGTGAGATCAGGTTTAGCGTGATGGATCAAGAGACCAGGTGGAGGGCGGACAGTGGAGTGCAGAGGAGACTCTGGAAGCCTTGTGAGAGGATGCAAGTAAGGTACCGCGTGCAGGAGTGGTACCAGATTAGTGCAGCAGGGGGTGTAAAAGATGAGTGAAGGAAAGTTGAGAGAGGGGGATAAGTGTAGGGGGATTTAGACAGGGTGTAAGTAAGGTCTCAGGGGGTATGTGAAAGGTTAGTGGGGAGAGAGTGTAAGGTGTAGTGGGCAGGGCAAAGAGAAGGAGTAAGGTAGTAGGGAGAGACAGGAAGAGAAAGTGTGTATGATCAGGTGACAGGAGTAGGCAGGGGTTGTTAAGAGTGAGAGAAGATGAGTGAGGTAATAGGGAAATGTGGGAAGGAAACGGGTGCAGGGTGGCGAAAGAGTGGATGGGAGAAGGGGAGGGGAGCAGATGGGAGGAGAGTGTGGAATGGAGACAAGTGGGAGGAGAAGGAAAGCGGTACAGTAGGAAGGTCAGTGAGGGACGAGAGTGGTGCTAGAGGGAGATCTTGAGACAGAGGGTATGAGATAAGGGGAGACATTGGAAAAGAAAACCCTGACATCGGGTAGCCCAACATGTTAGAATATAATAGTAAAATGCATCGTTCTTGGTCCCAAGATAATTATTTTTTCGCGATTGAAAACCTATTGTTCTATTATTCTTTAATAATCAAAATGGAGTCGCATTTGTCAGTCATTGAGTAGAAACGAAATAGAAATGTGTTAATGGCTTCCTCTGTCAGTCATTACAAGAAAGGGCTGGGTCCATAGAGAGGACATGTATTGGTCGCCTGGCCTTCACCGATAACTTAGGTTAAATAACATTAAGAATAGGTCCATCTGGGGGATTCCAAGATGGCGGCGTTGTAGTGAGGACACGTTGCCCTGAGCTCCCACATCAAACACGGCGAAAAGCACAAAAAAGCATTCCCATTTTTGCAGCAGCCCTCTCCGGGACCCGCTTAGTGCGGTGCGAGCGCTCGGAGAACCGAGAGACCCCCACAATAGTCCTGGTGCAACTGCTGTAACACGGCACGTAGCGGAGAGCACGAAGGCCCGCCGCCCGACATTGAGGAGCCTGACAGTGCCCCCAGAAAGCGTCGAGGTCCGATCCAGCTCCGACAGCCACATCCCTCCCCTGTGCACCTCGGTGGGGAGAGGAGGAGGGCTCAGCAACGACTCACTCCATCGGGTCTTGGGGGCTTAGGCTCCCGCTGCGGGGGAGCGGCTGCACCGGACCCCAAGACCGCTGCGGGGCGGCGCCGTAACACAGCCCCCCCGGGGAACGAGGAGGGTCTACCAGGGCCCGTGCGCTGATCCCACCCCAGGAAGCCAGAGGCGGGGAGGTGGACCGTCTTCCAATAGGAGCGAGGCAACCGACCAGAGACGGTCATGAGATCGGGGAGCCTCATCGTCCTCCCCATTATTGGGAGACTGCTGCAGATCTGATTGTGCCCTGAGACCTGCATGAAAGTCGGGTGCGGGGGCGCAGCCAGCTAGCTGAGGGTGCCTCTCCGCTGGGGTGGAGGGCTCACCCCAGGCTGGCGCTTCACAGCAGAGTTCTAAGTAAGTGGGGGTGTGGCGGGGGGCCACGGAGAAAACAGTGGCGAAGGTAGATCCCCTGTGCACACCCCCTCCCCATAGCTGTAACATTCAGGGACCCGGGTAGAGGATGAGGGGAGGACTCCCCAAGAAGAGCAGATCCGGGTGGAGACGCTAAGTTCCAGCACCCCACCCCAACACCTAACCCCCACAATACCAAACAGCCTTGGAGCCAGCAGGGGGGAGCTCACGGGTCGGTGCAGGGCACCTGGAGAAGTGCAACAACAGTAAAGGATAGCGAGCTGGAAGATCCAAAACAAGCGCACCAACGCGCCCATCACTCAGACCACAAGAAGCGCAACACTCTCGCAGACTGCTAGGCTGACCCACCGCCCCACCCAAGGACGACCACGATAGGGCTGTGTGCTCACTGCCAGACGCCACAGCATCTGCATCAGCTCGGATATAACAGTGGGGGTGTCAGGTCACGCAGGTTAGACCACCACAACAGCAACAACGGTATTACACTGTTGAGTTTGCATCAGAAACATTCCGGAGGCCCCCCCCGCTCCATCAGGATGTCTAGAAATAAGGCTAAGGATACTCCAGGCTCCTCCAAGATGGCGAAAAAGATTCAGGAGGGGTCACTCGCCCATATCTGGGCCAGGGAACCGGGGAGCAGAAGCCTCAAGACCCTGAGGATGGGACCATGATATCAGAGCAGGATGCCAGCCAGGAACCACAGGAACTGCCCATCACCCAGTCAATGCTGAAGACCCTTCTTGGGGAAATTGTAGAGAAATGAAGCACGGCAGAAGCAAATAGACGGGTTAAGGGAAAGCTTGGCTGAAGGCTTACAAGAGATAAAAAGGAACCTCAACAAAATTGAAGAGAGGGTAGACACGAATGAGAGGGCCATACAGGAGCTGACCGAGGACGCACGAAAGGTGGACGCTCTTCTGGAAACCCTAGCTAAAGCCACTCATAACCTTGAGTTGAGGGCCGAGGACTTGGAGAACAGGTCCAGAAGGTCCAATATACGTATTAAATACTTATCAGAAGCTGTTCAGGATCAAGAACTGGTTGAAACGATGAGAACAATAATCTGAGACTTATTAGAGGAGGACCAGAACGGCGACATCAGATTCGACAGGTTTCACTGGGTTGGGCCGATGCTCCAAGAGCCAGGAGCGACACCACGGGACGTCCTGGTGGCGTTCCTTAGTTATACACAGAAAGAGAGGATACAGCAAGCAGCCAGAAAGGCAGGCCAGATTTCCCACAACGGTGTAGAAATTCAGTTGTATCAGGACCTGTCTCAAACCACCTTGAATAGGAGAAGGCGCATGGCTCCGATTCTGACCCAAGAGAAAATCAAGTCCGATACAGATGGCTCCATCGATTTGCCCTCAGCTTCATATGGCAGGGGAAAAACCATAACATTACGACGTGCAAGCAAGGAGTAGCTTTACTCAGTCTGGAAGACTATACACCACCACGTGCGTCCCCGGTTGGGTGAGTAGTTCCCCTGAAGCCTTGGGAATAGACAGAAGCGGGACCAAAGAAATTAAGGAAGGAGCGAAAACAGTTTCCCCGCAGCTCTCACAGCCAAGACCTGCTGCCAAATCAGGGGGGCCAACCTGGAAGGAAGGACATAAACAGATTAAGGAGCACGACCCATATCTCTTTGACACCACTGGGGAGGGCGTATACTTGCTGAAAATAACGTGCTTATAAGAACAGAAGAGGCTGAAGCCGACAAGAGCGGGATGCAATGGGCAGGAGGGAGAAGACCCGGCTTCTTGGAATGAGAAAGTGAGTTCCCGTGTGGAGACAAACTGGCCAATTACTAGGGTCTGGCTCTCGGTTCTCAAACCGAGAGGGGCTAGGCGCCAGCTGGATCCACCCAGTGGGGGGGGGGGTGGGAGGAAGAGGAGAGTGGGACGGAGACAGGGATAGAGGAGGTGTGCAGATCCAGGATTTAGGAACTAGCAAAAGACTTTCAGGGCCTGATGCTAAGTCCCACTTATCAAAAATACAAAGTCGCTTTCTCACCAATAGCGGGGACAGACCTATCACGACTCATCACACTGGCTAATATGGACCAACTCAATGTCTTGACCTTAAACGTCAACGGTTTAAACTCCCCGCTCAAGAGAAAGAAAATCGAGAGATTCCTCCACGGGGAAAATTCACATATAGCCACACTCCAGGAGACCCATATTGAAACTAGAGACTTACACAGAATCAAAATTTGGGGGGTATAAAAGGTTGATCCAGGCCACACAACCCAGTAAGAAAGGGGGAGTAATAATAGCGCTGAGAGACAGGCTAGACCTGGCAATCAAATCAACACAAAAAGATGAACAGGGAAGGTACCTGGCAGTCCAGCTTGAGGGTAGGGGGGAAGACACTCACAAAAGCAACAATGTATGCACCTAATAGTAGCCACAACTCCTTTATTCAGAAGTCCCTCACCCGGCTAGGTAACTGTTAGGCAGAAACCTGTGCAGTTCCCTCTGCAAAAGATTTAAAACTATAGGCGTTTGGCAGTAAACCCACTTGGTAGCAGTCTGTACCACACAGATTCACTTGGTAGCTGTGGCTGAGCAGTCAAACCTCCCTCAAGAAGAGTTAGGCAGTATACAGAGTATTCACAATAGGTCAAAAGAACACAGTAGAACAAGTAAACACTGACCAGAGCTTGGTGTAAAAGAGATATAATTATTTATTTACAACGACATCTAGTAAAACACACAGGCATTAATTAAGCAGTTCAAAAACACGGTCACTAAAAGATATACACTCCCTTAAAAGAATTAGACAATTCTTAAGTAAAGCCCCACTTATTTTCAGACAGCGGTGAGCGCTTAACGCAGATGGCACTCTAACAATTCGTTTTACAAAGGGAGAGAAAAGCAGAGTATAATTTGAAACAGATCCCAACACTTTCACAAGAACACAACAAGAGAGGAAGGCAAAGTAAAACCGTGAAGTTAGAGTTCAGAAGGCCGGATCCACTTTAAGAGGATCAGAATGAAATGTGTCCAAGGTCACATGGTTGAAGTGCACAGAAGTCTTGAAAAGGTTCAGAAAGAGTTGGATCAAAGAAAGGGACCAGTTAGATGGTCAAGACGGCCAGCCCAGTCCAGATGGTTAAGGGATTATTATTACCTTGTAGCAATCATTAGAAAGGGAGGCCTGGCGGACACAGTACCTTAAATTGGTGAGAATACTCCAGTGGGGGCAGTTGTTCCTGGCAGCGGATGCAAGTCGGTGCTTCGTCCGGGGGAAGAGAGGATCTCGTCGGGGAGGAAGACAGGAGTCCGTTGCACTGCCAGAGAAGAAACCAGCCGCGGAATTCTCAGGTAAAAGGAGCAGTCCTTTTATTCGCGGTCCAGTGGTAAGTGGCTATCCGGTTGCCGGGGTGCTTGGCACAGGCAATTCGACCACAAGACGTCCTGGGATGCGAGGAAAAGAAGGTAAACTGGTTGTGCCCACCAGTCAGGGAAAGAAGCCTCTCCAGCCGGGAGATCTTCTCTGTCGTCGGGAAGTGGCGAGTCGGTTCCGCAGGGCTCCACCGGTGGTGTCGTTGTGGTAGGTCGGCTCAGCGTCTCCCTCGTCAGATTCTCAGGTCCTGTGGCGACTTGTGAAGTTCCAGTCCCCAAAGCCCTGCTTTTATGCAGCACACCCCCATTCACTCAGCCTAGCTGTCAATCAAACATGCTAAGTGGTGAGCCGGCAGGCTCACCACTTGGGCCAATCACACAAGAGTGAGACTTGAGTTACCAAGGTAACTCAGTCCAGGGTGCCTAAACCCCCTCCCACACCCTCTGTGGTACCCAGACAGAGTGGCACCATTTTTGGAGGCTTCTGTGGAGAAGCCCGCCAAAAAGTGGAACAAAGGGCTCGACTTGTGTTGGAGTCACAGAAGACAACACAAACGCCATTTTAGAATCGAGTCCTGGCAAAAAATACCAACCAGGGAATTAATATTAAATAAATAAACAGGCAGTATGTTCGAGGCTATGAGAATTAAATAATTAAAGTTGGTAGCCTCGAACAAAGGGAAATTCCCATAGGGATATATTCGCGGTCGAATATAAAAAGTAGTATCCAATGCCACCAGCCAAAACTCGATCAGGGGGGACGGAGACGTGCCCCCTCGACTAACAGACCCCGGGGCAATCGAATTGCCCCGACCAGTACGTCCACAATATGATGGTTTGTACTGGTTTCTGTTCTTAATTTGGGACTAGTAAAGCCAATGGTGACTTTACATGCCCTGGGAGACAGTAGTCAGTCCCAGGGTATGGAGTCTATGGTGGGGTGTCACTATGACACCCTTGTGTCACTGCATGGAGGGTGCTGTGTAACACAAAGTAAAAACACATGAGGCCCTATGGGGTAAAGGACCCCATAGCCCATAAAACACATTAACAGTCAAAGGAACACCATAAATCATGTCCAAGAGTGGGAGGAAAAAAAACAAACTCCAGAAATCCAGCAAAGCTGCTGGGGACTCACTAGGTTAGGAAATTCAGCCTAAAGAGAGAATTATCCCTAACAGTAACTTTGCCAAGGGCTGCATTATACTAACGGGGGACTTCAATATGGCATGGAACCCCACAATAGACAGAAGCAGGGTCACATGAGGGCAACAGGGGGGAGGGGGCTTCCGCGGACCTCAGGAGGAAAATGGGAGAACTAGCCCTAATAGACACTTGAAGGAAGACCAAGTGGAAATCTGCCAGGATACACATTCTATTCATATGTGCATATAACCCATTCCCGCCTAGACTACATATAGATGTCTTCCCCTTTGTTGGGTACCCTAACTGATATATCACCTAGGGCCTTTGTCAATCTCCAATCATGCCCCAATAACCTTGACTATAGCCAGACCATGTGGTCCAAAGGGCCTGTGGAGATGGCGATATCCAACGCCAGTCTTTAAAGATGTAATACTGGCGAAGGAGGTAGAACAGGAGCTGGAGGACTTTGCTGCCTATAATAGCTGGGATGACACATCGCCCAAGGTGTGGTGGGATGCCCTTAAGGCCACGATACGGGGCAAGATCATCGCGATCAAAGCAAGGAGGGAAAGAGAGATGAGACAAGAGGAAGAAAACCTGGGGCTTAAAATTCAAGAGGCAATGGCAAAGATGGCTGTGAAACATAAGAGAGCAGCTGAGAGGGAGGTCGGCACACTCAGGGGTCAAATTGATCTTATTCAGACTAGGGCGGTGGAACAAAGTCTCCTACGCCTGCATCCAAGGTACTATGTCAAGGCCAACAGATCCGATCTCCGCCTAGCGAAAATGCTACGAAAGGAGGAAAATGACAGAACCATCTTGAGAATTAGGGGGGAGGGAGGCCGGGCCTATACACAAACTCATGAAATACAAAGGGAGTTTTGCAGTTTTCACACCAATGTGTATTCCTCCAGCAATCCTGACCCTGCAACGCAAGAGTCCTATCTGAACAAAGCAGCACTTGTGGCAATATCAAAGGAGGACAGGGAAAGGCTAGAGGAAGATATAACAGACGAGGTCAGGAAGGCTATTGGCTCACTAGCAATGATTAAGGCCCCAGGCCCTGATGGCTATGTGGCAGAGCTCTATAAACTACACAAATAATTCTTAATCCCACATCTAACAAGGTTGTTTAACCAGGTAGGGCCCACTAAAGTACTGCCTATATGTGGAAGAAGCAAAGGTTATCCTTATTCATAAAAAGGGCAAGACCCGGAGCTGTGTGGCTCTTATCGTCCGATAGCATTAATAAATGTGGACGCTAAAATACATACTAAGGTCCTGGCATCTAGGCTAGACTCTATAATGCCCAAAATAGTAAAATCCGACCAGGCGTGATTCATCACGGTAGGCAAATGGCAGATAATGTACGGAGGATAACCCATCTAATTGAAAAAGAGCAGCGGAAGGAGGTCCCTGCCCTGCTGCTGATGACTGATGCCGAAAAGGCCTTCGATCGGGTGGAATGGAGCTTTCTCTTCGCCACAATGGTTAGGATGGGTTTTGGGCCCAAATATTTAGATAGGATTAAGGCCAACTATCAAGCCCCGACCCTTCGATTGACAGTTAATGGTCAGGTATCCGACCCGGTTATTGTAGAACGAGGCACTAAACAGGGGTGCTCTCTATCCCTGCTACTATACGCCTTACATCGTGAACCATTCCTGGCGGCTGTGAGGGGGGGCAGACTCCATAAGTGGCATTCCATTTCGGGGCCACAAACACAAAGTGGCCACTTTCACGGACGACCTGCTCACACACCGACATGCCCCGAGCAGTCCTTGCGGGGGGTCAGCGATGAGCTTGCCCAGCTCGGACAAGTAGCCAGGCTGAGAATGAATGTCAACAAGTCAGAATTACTTAGTCTTAATCTGCCCACACCCACCGAACAACTGATCAAAGTTACATATGCCTTCAGATGGGCAAGTGATCAGATCGAATATCTGGGAGCACACTTAACCAAAACTATAGAAGGAATATTCCATGCAAATTATCCGCCTTTACTGGAAAAGATCAAATCGAAGCTAGTAGATTGGGGACTGCTCTCTATCTCGTGGCTGGGACGGGTGAACGTCTTAAAAATTGTGATATTGCCGCGGCTGCTCTATCTGTTTGCCGCTCTGCCGATAGACATCCCGTGCAACTTTTTCAGAGCCCTACAGAAGGTGACTAATCGATTTATTTGGAATCGTAAGCACCCGAGTATTTCCGCAACCCTCATGAGAATGCCAACCTCTCGAGGAAGTATAGGGGAGCCAGATTTTAGGGCATATTATTATAGCGGCGCAAATCAATATACTTAGAGACTGGCAGAGAGATGACCGGGATAAACCATGGAGGCCGCTAGATAGGGCGGTGGTGGCGGGACACTTGGAGGGAATGCTATGGAAACCTAGGGAAGATAGAACTCCCCAAATGTATGCCAGCAAAATTACCTCGACTTTGGGACAGGCTTGGGACACTGCAGTGAAGGGGGCTCAGATTACCACATTCCCATCCCCCTACACGCTGCTATTTGAAAATCCTCAATTTACCCCGGGCAGTGACACCTCAACATTTGGGAAATGGTTCCAGGGTGGCTGTAGAATGGTGAGAAATATGTTTGCGACTGGAAAGGTTAAAGACTTTGAGCGATGCAAATCAGATTTTGGATTAGAGGAGAGACATAGATATGGTTATATGCAATTGCGTCACTGGTTATCACGCCCGGAGCTGAAAACGGCAGGATCGCGTCCCCTGACCCCTTTTGAAAAATACTTAGATACCCACTCCGTGGACAAGGGACTGATGACCTCCATTTATAAGTATATCAAGGAAGGGGAAAAAATACTCAGCAGGACCTATATGAGAAAGTGGGAGGCGGATACGGGCACGGACAGAGGAACAAGAGTGGCAAAGGCTGTGGAGCCAGATTCCTAAACTCACTAGAACACTACAGGTCTGGGAGGCCTGGCTAAAGTTCTTGTTTCAATGGCAGTTAACCCTGGTCAAACTGCATAAAATGTACCAGAATTCCTTCCAACTGTGCTGGAGAGACTGAGGAGAAGTTGTTACCTGGGCACATATTTGGTGGGAATGGCCAAAGTTGGACACATACTGGGGATATATAAACCAAGCTACAACACAGGTCCTGGGGAGAGAGGGAGGGGAAAATAAGGGGCTGGATATACTCTGTATGTATGAGACCCTGCTGGGAATTCCTACGAAATCACTCCGTAAAATATATGTACTAATGATGATGTCATCAGTAATGGTATTGGCTCGTAGGTGGAAATCGAAAACACCCCCGTCAAGAACATGAGTGGATTGCCAAAATATGGTTGGTGGTATCCATGGAATGGCTCACGCACTCAATACAGGGAGAGCATATAAGGTTCACAACAGACTGGTCCACCCTGCTAGCATTTCTCAGAGGAGGAAAGAATAGGCTATGGTGTCCCAAAGCAATGACCCTGTTGGTCATTATTGACTCACACGAGGACTCCGAACCACGAAAGGGAATACATGGGGGCTTGCGGAATGGCCAATGGGAAATTCCCTTTTTCAATGTTGATTGTTTTGTTTTAAAAAATGCTAATAAACATATGTTGAAAAAAAAAAAAGAATAGGTCCATCTGTTCTGCAAAGTAAGTTAAGCTGTTCCAACATGGCTCTTTTCTTTTCTTTAAATGCTAGGTAAACACACGGATTGCACCAAGCAGAGGTTAGTTACAAATTGAGTCATAGTATTCAATCTTTCCACTTTGTTAAACGCATGAAAGGTATATTTTTAAGATTGTACAAATAGGGTGACCATTGTTGGACTGGAGGACAAGTGGATTTTGTGTTTAAGGCCTCAAACATAAGTCACCGTCCGTGAACTAGCCGAAAGAGTTTGTCATTAAAGCCATAAGTGAAGTAGAAACTTGTAATAACAATAATAACTGTTGAAAACGTAATTTGATTTGCCTTCTGGAGATTAGGGCATTATTATGTATGTAGTCTGAACATATTTGTGTCGTTATCTCTTGAAGAATATTAACAACTGACCTATGCTGATGCAGGCTGAATTTTATGTATAAAAGAAGAAGCTGTGTACTATTCAGGCAGTTCACTTCTCCACTCTCCATGAAATACTGGTTGTGGTTGAACCTGAAGTCCAATCAAGTGTATTGTATGCGTATATTAAAACTTGCCTTCCAATTTTGAAACTCTGTCTCAGATGCTCTATTTTGTTTGAATTATAGTGCTTAGAAGTCTCAACAGGCTCATGGTATCAGCCTTTAGGTTTCCCCCATCAAGATAATAAAGACTTATCATAGTAGGGGTTACTGTGCTTTACAGTAAGTCATGGAGATTCTGTGGGTTCAGGACACATGGGCTAGGGAGGAGGAGGCCCACAAGGAGACAAGGAGGTTGAGAGAGCCATAGGGACTAGTTCTTTAATATGTTATCAAAACATCTTAAAATCGACTCTCTTCGCCTGTTGATTTTTGAGCCCATCTCTCACAAAGAACAACAGGAAATATAAGGTATGGGGTGGGGGGTATCAAATAGGATGAAAAATTACTAATGAAAAAGACTAACCAAATATCATGGCCCTATGAAGCATCATCTCTCATAAAAAGCAAGACTCTGAATGCTTGAAAAAGCCCAGAAAGCCATGTCAAGCTTATGCTGAAAGGAGGCCCGATTTGGAAATAAGAGATGCAGTCCCAACTCCAGCTGGTTGTGTTATGTTATGTTATTGACAAATCATTGCCATCAATGGACGAACATAGAGAAACCAAAAAAAACATTGCTAAACAAGGATCATAAAACAGCGATGACTGCAAACTATCACTTTTTGAACATTTTGGTGAAAGGAATATACAAAATTATTCACTGGGTGACTGCAGTTCAGAAAAAGTAAATGTGAACAGAGAAATTCACATGGCCATCAAATATTGTGTTTAAACGGATCTCTGCTTCGCATGAATCTAGTGTTATTGGCCCAATTTAAATCAATGTCAACCCACGACATCCTGTCCACCCTCTCCACCCCTCCTCTCCTCCTCTCCTCTCTCCGTCTGTGCTTTCTGACCCTCCTTCAGCCACCCCCCACCCTCCTTGTCCTTTCCTCCCCTGATGAGGTCGCTAGACAAGTCCGATCTATGAAAGCCTTGTCAAAACTGATTCATCCCTGTTCCTCTAGAACCATCAAGGACCACATGGACACCCTTGCTCCGGCCCTTGCAGATTTTTTCAACCACTCCTTTGCCTCAGGATCCTTCCCCTCCGAAGCACTCCCATGTACATTCTCTTCTCAAGAAACCCACAGCTGATCATTCTTGTCCAGCTAACTATCGCCCAATTTCCATTACTCCCTTTCTGGGCAAACGCCTGGAAAAGTTGGCCATCTCTCAGCTTAACCTTCAATCCAATTCTGTTGGCTTTCTCCATGACTACCAGTCTGGCTTCAGAGCTGCCAGAAGCACGTAAACTGCTCTTCTGAAGAGATCTGCTCTCCAACCTTGACTAACATTCCCTCAGTCCTCATCCTCCTCGATCTCTCTTCTGCCTTCGACACGGTCAACCATACCATCCTGCTCAACCATCTCCGTGATAATCTGGGTATCACTCATCAGGCTCTGGCCTGGCTGAGCTCTTTCCTCTATGATCGACCCTCAGAGGTTCAACTTGGGTCCTTCCTATCATCTATCTTCCTGTCTACCTGTGGTGTTCCCCAGGGGTCTAACCTCTCGCCCTGGCTTTTCAACCAATACCTGGCAACTCTCGCCCACTGCATTGCCATTTTCTGCTCAAATTTCCAGTGCTACGCTGACAACTCATTTTCAGACTGCCCTCGGCCACTTCCTCTCCCTCTCTCATCTCTGATTGCCTAACTGCCATTCAAGATTTGTGTGCAGCCAAAGATCTTTGTCTGAATGCCAGCAAGACGGAGATCCTCCTCATCGGCACACCTTCATCATACTTTCCCCTCACTCTCTGGCCAGCCTCCCTTGGCCCTCCTCCTACCCCCACCTGCGAAGCTAAGAACCCCGGGGTCATCTTTGTCTCCACACTTTTCTTCTACGCTCACATCGCTGATGTCTCTAAAAAGTAAAACTTCCTACTGCACCTCCTAAGAGGTACTCTGCCTTTCCTCTCCTTCCCCCAGAAGTTCATGGTCTCCCAAGTTCTGGTTCTCTCTAGGTTGGATTATTGCAACAGGTTCTTTCTAAATCTACCTGCCTCTACTATCCACCTTCTGCAACTAATCCAAAACAGGACTGCAAGACTTGTCCTTGGCCTCAAGCCCTGGGATCTTATCTCTCCAGCTCTGAAATCTCTCCATTGGCTCCCAGTGGATGCAAGGATGAAATTCAAAACCCTCTGCATTGTCCACAAGGCTTTCTGGGGCCTGTGTCCAAAATACCTTCAGCTATCCCTCTGCAAATACCTCCCTCTCGAACTCTCATCGGCTGGTGTCTCCCTCTAGAACAGCCTCCCTGCCACTCTAAAACAAGGAGACCCATCTCCGGTTCCGGAAGCACCTCAAGACCTTGCTCTTTGCTTCTTCCTTCGCTCTCCCTCTCGCCTGCTGATCTGTTCTCTCTTGGCACAGTGCACCTGGCCCTCTGTCCTTTGGGCCCAGGTACCTGCTCAACCTGCCACCCTCTCGCACTGCCTCCGGGCCACCCCTTACACTGGGGTCTGTATCTGTACTCATACAGTCCCCCCCTTTTTTATTCCTGCACTTATCACACCTACCCTGTCTGCAGCCTTAAACCCATCACTTGCCAATTGCTGGCTGCACTATTACTGTTTGTTTACTTTATCGGTTTCTCGTTTGCTCCGCACTGTCCACTTCTCCCCCCTTCCATGCACTTTTCCCCTGCCCCTCTCCCATGCACTAGCACTTCTCAATGTCACCGGGCCTAGTAAGATCGTTGTTTTGTTCTCCCCTGTTCCCCTCCCTTCCACTCCCTTGCCGCACTCTGACACACTTGTGTACGAGGGCAATTGAAATAAAATATCAATGTCAATGTAGTTTTATTTGTAAATAGAGCCACAAAGAGCATATAATCTGGTCCGTTTTGGAGGGAGATTATCCTCCGAAGCAGTAAGCACCATTTTTTTTTCATTTTTTTATTTTATTTTATTAGTTTCAATACAAACCTTTAAAATATTACAGATCACTAATCACATCACATCATAATACATTCCAAATCTCATATTCCTTCTTAACCATACTCAGGGCCCAGTCCTTAAATATGTTACAAAATTTAGTCTGGTGTCATCACGCTCAATGAGGTCTCTGAGATTTCTATGCCCAATCACAGTCATAATTCCTACAATATGTATCGTTCCTTGTGACTAAACTGACACTTGATTTAACATGGTTTCAATCTCAGCTAACATAAGTGTCAGTGGCATTACTAGTTTCATATCCGTGCCGTCTAGCATTCTTTGCCACCAATCATCAGCACACAGAGTAAAGTGTTGTTCGCTCCAAGGGCCCAGATGGATTGATCTTACATTTTTCAGTGTATTGCAAAACAGCACCAGATGTTTCAAAGTCTCGTTTTCGCGTGCACAAAACCGCCAGGTTAAGTCCAAAGTTGCATTGCAAGTCCATGTACAAAGCTGTTCTTTGGTTTTAAAGGCTTTTAAGCGGAACAGCAAAAAAAGTCTCCTTGCATTAGCGTTGGGAAACTGTATGTATTTTTGCAGTACATTAAAGCCTCTTGCTTCCGGGGCGTGTTGACCATCAGGCTATTCGCAGATCTCTCAGCACATGTCTTCTCCCAATCAGCGTGCCAAAATTTCTGTTTTGCCGCATTCGGTTTATCATGTAGTGTTTCCGGATTAATATCAAACTCTTTCATCAGTTTTTCGCAGTGCATAATCCACCTTGTTGTAATGGAGTCACCCACAGAGGATGCTCCATGTAAAATCTGAAATTGAAGGATTTTCTCCCGTACTCTAGTTTTACGATATAAGACCAACAGATTCCAGGTAATTCTGGCATGCAAAGATATTAGAGCTAGTTCATATCTTATACACCCCGTTGACAAGCATTTTGGTAAGCCTAGGACCTTTGAGCATTTTCTGCTCCATAGATTAAAATTGGGGATGCTTTTTGTTGGTAAAAGTTCTGTGCTGGTGTTAAAAGAAAACTTTCCACATTTTTTTTTTGGCAACAGACGTGCTTGACAGGCCAGTTGCAGACATTTCCGCTTGGCGTCACTGACCCACGGGAAGTCACAAATACTGGCACTTATCCGCATCCCTAGATATTTCACGCTGCTAGATATACGCAGAGTTTCTTCTCCCAGTTTCCAGGTAAAGTTTTTATTTTGTCTAAGACAAGCAGTTCTTAGGTCTTCAAGCAGCAGAATTTCACATTTTGACGTGTTGATTTCTAGTTGATTTAAAGTCACATACTTCTGTACGACTTCCAGCTTTCTTTGCAGCCCGATTGGTGTTGCGTCGAGTATGATCAGATCATCTGCATAAAGCAGCCAACTAACGTGCAATGTATGTAGCTTTGGAGGAAACGATCGCACAGAATTTATGGCTGTTCCGATGTCTGAGATGAATAGACTAAAAATTGACGCCGCTAGGGTGCACCCCTGCTTTACCCCCTTGAAGGTCTTAATCTCTGCTGTCAAGGTGCCTGACTGATCTAAACGAACTCTGATAGAAGTTCCAGTGTGTAGTTCTTTGATTGCAGCTAGCAGGTCAGACGGACAACCCCAGGCTTGCAGTTTTTGCCAAAGGATTTCACGGTTGATAGTATCAAAGGCATACGAAAAGTCGATGAAAGCAAGATAGATTCTGGTGTTTGAACGTAATGCCTCCATTTTCAATAAATTCAAGATTAGATGATTTAAGGAGCATCCCACGTTCTTAACAAAAGCAGCTTGTCTTTCGTCAATACATTGTGCTTCTGTAGACCATTTAATCAATTTTCTTTGAAGAACTGTTGCATAGATCTTGCCCAACACGTCCAACAATGCCACCGGACGATAATTTTTAGGGCAAGCTCGATTTCCCTTTTTAAAGATGGGCACGATTATGGTGGATTTCCATGATGTCGGAGTCCAGCGTAGTAGATTTATTCTTTGGAATAATTCCATACATATATCGGCCCAGAGCTCCAGATGCTGTTTAATGATCGAATTTGTAAGACCATCTTGTCCCGGGGCCCTAGAGTTATTTGCTTTTTTGATTATCTCCATAATCTCGTCTTTTTCAAATAGCAGTTTCCAAGGTGAATCATTTTAGGGCACATGGTAACAAATCCGTATTAGTTTCACTTTATAGGGTCTCAAAATGTGTTATCCATTTAGCCTCAGTCACTAAACATGCTTGTACAGCATTTTGTGGGGCCTCCATGTTATTGATATTTCTCCAGAATGCTCCACTGTTCATGTTTTTTTAGGGATCTCATCATGTCTTCAGCGTCATGCTGTAATAGCAAATGTTTGTGCCCCTTTAACCAGTTTTTAAAGCTTTGTTTCGAGGTGCGATTTATAGATAATTGTACCTGGCTGGACAGTTGTTTGTTCTTACGGATCTCTGCACGCATCAATCTCTTCCTATTCAACACCTCCAAATCAAAGCAATGAGACTTTTTGAAAGATAGATATCTAAGTCTGATATTTTTTTATTTGAATTGCATCAACAATGGTATGTAATCAATGGATGAGCTTTCGGGCCGTAATTGAGCAGATAAGTGACCCACATCAGTTGCATCCAACCTTAACCTAGATCTATTTGGTTCGACTTGTAACTTTGTCTTCCATTTCGGGCCTATCTGCAAAGTAGGCATTAGAATCTCCATTTTTATCATATCATGATCACCATCAATCATTTTTGAGACCTTCAGGGATTTCACTCGCTGGTGGGGGGTCTCAGAAATGTAGATGTAATCAATCGTGGAAACTTGTTCGCCACAATGCCAGGTAGGGGCTGGAGGAATGTCGCCACGTGTACATCCATTTAGCATCAATAGATCTCTTGCAGTTAATTCTACCAGCCATTCTTTTAATAGAATGGCTTTCTCAGAATGCAGAGGCTTAAAGTGATCCAAGTGTATGTCTCCGCACACTATCAGACTTGCGCCTTGTGCAGATTTGCAGAGTCTACCAAATTGTCAATGATTGCTGAGACTTGATCTATAAAGTATTAAGTTCCTGCCCTGTCATGATTCCAGTACAGGTTCACTATTTTTATTAGATCCGCTCCAGTCTGTACAGGATCAATCTTTCCAATCTCGGAGACTTGAATGTAAGGTGAGTGGTTTGTAGATTTTAATAGGCGATAACCAGAGGATTGATTAATCAGAGTTAAGAGGCCAGCCGTTGGACGCCCCTTCTCCGATTTGATGGCAGGATTAAAGGCGCATTCAAACTCTGGGGGGGGGGGGGGGGACTGGTGATACGCTCATCCAGGTTTCCTGTAAGCAAGCGAAGTGGACATCTTGCAACCAGGTAGAGTTAAGTAAGTGAATGAACCCTCATGTATTCCATGAGACAAAGGTGCAGACCTGCACAGGTTCCTTCGTCTGGCATTAGCTCTGGGATTTAGAATTTAGTGATATTGCAAGCCATTTCCAGTCTCCCATTTGTTCTGTTGGAACAGGACTACTTGAGGAAGCCACTCCCGAAGTGTCGACCCCACTTGATCCGCTTATCGTAATGCTGATATTATCCATGGAGCCGAACATAGGAACTGGATGGTTATCAACAAAAGACACCTTAGTCAGACGAGGCTCCACAATTTCACTTAGTTTCTGAGGTTCAACTGTCAAATTAGATGTTCCCGACAACAACTCGACAGGAGAAGAGCACTGTTGCTCCCTGGATGAGGGCCTTTGGGGGCCACTAGGTTTTTTCACCAGAGTGTGAGATGTCAAGGACTTGCTGGCTTTCTTTGACGGTTCCTCCTTGATTTTATATATTTCAAATCCCAATGAAAGAAGCGCATCCGTAGCGTCCAAGATGGTGCCAGCAATAATGTTTGAAGCTAAGTGTAGCACCACTTTGTCATTATATTTTTCATCAGGGAACTCAACAATGTTTATATCCCGTGATCCCAGAGCACGTAGATGCAGAATATGATGTAATAGTTTTATTACATTAAAGCGATTCAAAATCAGTTTGTCGCACAAGTCTATTCTCTCCAGCATAATCCTGGGCGATGCTTTTAAATCCCTATGTTTATCCATTGTCCGTGCCGAACGTGCTATTGCAGTCTTACCAACTGATTTCGTTAGTTGCTTTTCCGAATTCTGCTTCATTGGGAATGTTATTGAGGGTCTTGAACTATATAAAGGATCACTCTCTCCTTCAGCTCGTACACCCTGTAGCGAAGTGTGAGTTGTTTTCAAGATGCCTGCAAGATTCATTTGTAGAGATTCCGTTATGAGATTTATTTTTTCTTGCATCGTGATGAACACTGGGCTTTTTGGGGCTTGCTCAGATGGTAATATTGCCGGTGTCGTGGGTATTATTGAGCATATTCTACCATTATTAACGGCCCTGTGAGAGTATGGCAAAGTTGTTAGTCGCGATGGCATGCTACTCTCATTATTCGCAATAGACTCATCTATAGGGGCTTTTGTTATGACAATTCTGCACACTTCGTCCTGATTGCATATAGTAGGATCGTTGGTTCTCCGTGACACGGAACCGGTATCTATATTTTCATCTCCGATTGAGTCCTCATAGACTGATAAGTCCAACAAGTCTTCCAGAATATTGGATTCGGCATCATCGCTCAGAACCACTACATCCGCATGTGCGGTAGCAGGAAGGACTTTTGGGATATTTACAATCTGATTCGTAGGTGTCTGCGAATTTATATGCTCAATCTCTGCGTTCTGTTGTTCGGGTTACTTTATTTCTCAAAAATATGCACGCCCCGCTTATTTGTATCTTCCTACGACCTGGTAGATTTTTGGTTTTCTTTATTTGAGGCTGCTGTTGTCGTTTTTGTTTTAAAGGTTCCTTGGTCACGTGTATTGCACCGTTGAAAATCGAATTTTTCTGGTGCTTCCAGCTATAGGATTATCACAGGTGATGTTAGTTATTGGCAGCTGGATTTGTGTTAGAGGAGCCTGCGGCTTGTTTGTCCAGGCATGCCGTTGTGCTTCCAACTATAGGAATTTCGCAGATAGTGGTAGTGACTGACGACTGAGTTTGTGTTACGGAGGAACCAGCAGCTTGTTTGTCCAGACAAGCCATATTGTCTGCACTCCTGGCTTGGTGAAAAGCGGTATTGAATGAAATTTCAGCTACATTTTGTTCCGGAAAGTTCCAAAATCAGAATCGCCTGTAATTGGTGGCGAAGGATACATTTTTGGGTCCTAGGTTACTAATCTATTCTCCAGCACATGTGCTGTAAGAACCAATTTTGCCATCTCTGCTGGTTTGTTGGTATTAACAGCCTTACTACTGACAAGAGACACAGAATGATATTGTAAGGTGGCAGCATCCGCACCCAGCGCAGTCATTTGGGTAAAAGGCTGATCATTAGATAATTGAGATGAAACTTCATTCACTAAGCCTGTGGTCCTTGAGTGGTAAAGTTGGTTACTCACTGGTATCTCTGTCCGGGTATTGCGAAAGAGGGCCAACGCCTCTTTTGCCACTTCGGCAAATTATTTTTTGTCAATAGTATGATTTCGATTCTGTTCACTTGCCGAAGAAAGTGCTGCCATCAGCTTCTTAGTAGCCTCGTCCTGTCTGTTATTGTTGTGTAGCTCTTCAAGATGCAATCATTTCGAATTCATCAAAGCTACTAAGGTCGTTAAGTCCTTTGTAGTAATGTTAAGAGATTCGTATAGTTTAGTGAATGGTGCCAGCGAGATTGCCATTGAAGAGATCAGAACTGCTTGTATCTCGTTGGTAGTCACATGTTCGCATGGAGTTGCGCGAGCACCATTCTTGTTCCTTACTTCCTCACAGGGTTGTGAACTTCGAAAGCCAGCTGGATTAAGTCTCCTTATTTTTGGAAACGGCCGGTCCACAAACGAGGAGTCAGTCGATGTACTGCCATCAAAATTTGAGTCTGTGCTAGATAGTTGGTAGGATTTTTTTGTGGATCGATGGCGATTTTGGGATGAGCCTTCAGGTTGACTTTAATTCTTTTCTGAGAGTGTAGAACATTTGTTGGAGACCCCTGAATATTTTGAGCATAAGCGCCACTCGGTCCACAAATGGGTTAATTATTTCTGCATCTCTCACGTTTATAATTCCCACTCGGCCATTTGTCCTCATTAGCATCTGTTAATTTAGAACTATTTCTTTTCAACAATGTTTGTCAGGAGATTCCTTTTTAGAATCTGGCTCTTGCGCGATATTTAAAGTACGTGCTTTATTGATGGAAAGCAGATTTTGTAAGACGTTATTTACCAGGTCCAAAGAATTTCGCGTGTCAGATGACACTTCACCTGGCAGTAATAGATTATATTGGGTGCTCATGTGTTCGAGTGTAGAACTGTCTTTCAATATAGGCAACTCAATGGAATTAGATGCCGCATGTAAGGATGACACCGGTTCTGTGTTGAACACCTCATCGTCATTCACATCCAGATTGACAAGCATTTGGGTCTCCATAGGTGGCGCTATAGTCTCAGTCAACGCAGAGACTCGAGACTCTCGAAGGACGTCTATCGTGCATAGCTAGCACCAACGTGTCAACAGCCGGATTCAACCCGGCGCAACAGTGGGCAGCTCCGCACGGCGTCGAGGCTCTGGTAATCCCCGTCTCTATCGACACCGCCACCCTCCACGCCGGGGTACCCCCCCTAACCCCCGCGCGCCACGCATCCACAGTGGAACCCGACCAGACGGCATCAGCAGGCAAGGAGGCCGCCACCAGATCCCGCCCACAAGATGCCTTCAGCACACCGTCGCACAATGGGGCACCCGCCTCAGACTCAGACTCGAGCCCCAGATCCACAGCGGCATCCCGCGCAGACGCCGGCAGGCACTACCCCACCACCGAGGTAAGGAGAGGCAATAAAGGCGCCGCTATGAGGTGCATTATATGCAAAGTTGTTATTAAACACACCTCCATTGCTACCAGCAGTCACGATTTCCATACTGTTGTAAGAAGTTGTTACGTCTAAGTCCGTGGGCAGTATAATTTCATGAGATTCCAGTATGGGAAAATTGTCATTTTCGGAAATACAAGAGTAGTAACGACTTACTTGGGCCTGTCTTGAGCGCCCAGCACCACATTCCTCAGGCCTTGCAGAACTCTTAGTTTGAGCTTGTGTCCGTGGTGAAGTCATCACAGGGCCTAGTTGCTCCACTGTCCTGTGTGGCGACAATATAAGTTGTTACCAGGCGGCACGCGCCGCACTTGCCAAACAGCCAAACAGGAAGCTCGCCCTTTCTCCTCAGGGCTTACGCCGCAAGGGCGAATGAGGCAGCCTTTTAAGGTCAGCTGGTTGGGGACCTTGAGGGTACCTTAAAGGTACAGGCACACGCACCTCAGAGCAGCAAAGTCACAGAAAATAGGTCTTCTCAATCCACTCGCCACAGCCAAACAGGAAGCTCGCCCTTTTTCTTTCATGCTGTGCTCTCCTGACTTTGAGCCCCTGTAATACTATAGGTACACTGTTTTTGAAAAATGTATTTCTTTGAAACTTTAAAATATCATTGATAGTCATGAAAGGATCAATAATTTTCTCAAAATTACATGCTGACAATCTGCGGTGTGTGTGCAAGTGTGTATATGTTTGTAAGTGTGCGTGTCCAATCCATCATAGATTGAAGAAATTGGTGAGACATAGAACTAGAAAGATGAAGCCTCGTCTTTTGGAGGGGTATTTAATTGCATGGGTGAATCGGCATTCGAAAGCTCATAGTACTTGGACGTAAAAATGTACTAGTTGATCTGGAAGGAGAAATGCTTGGACATGTGTGGCGATTGCACTTTTTTGGATGAATTGACAAGATCCTCCTTTTGAAAGATATAGCAACAAAATAAGTCCCTGTACTGCTGATCAAAGGAGCGAAAACAAGAAGATGCAATGTTAAAAAAACATTACAAAAAAGTTAGCAAGAGATGGGAAGAGAGGGAAAAAGATAGAGATTGGATGAGAGGTGGAAGATCAGTGGAGTGGAGGAGAATGCGGTGGGCCCAAGTGATGATGGGGTATACCTGGGAGGGAACAGATGAGCTTGTGGCAAGACGTTAAGGAGGTTCAAGAGTATTTTAGGAGAGAGGAAGGTAGTGACGGGGCCTACTCAGAGCCTCCTGTCCTCAGAACACCAGGCATGTGTTAAAAGCCACCTCCATCAGACATCGTACTCACATTCAGACTTGAGCTGAGGGAAGCCTACCCATCCTACCCTGATTATTAAAGGAGCTTCACCAAAGAGATTGCAGTGGACACATATGGAGAACTTACTGACTGAAGATCAAGAACTGTAGGAGACAGTTACTTGAATTCTTGGTGTGATTTGAGACAAGAATACCTCAACACCTTTGTTCATAGAGTGAAGAGGCCACAAGAGACCAAGGCCCAGGCTAACCACTAACTGGAGAACTTTTGTTTTGGACACTTTTTGGATTTCCAAAAGAAACACTACCTGTCGGTTTGCTTGAGAACTCAGCACATCCTGGTGAGCCACCATCCTGACAACCTTAATCTTATGCAGAGCAACCCTGTCTATTATGTTGGCCCAGTTTTTAGTAAATCACTTATAAACGCTCATTGTTGGCCTGGCCTTTTCTGGTTAAATCTATGCAGACGACATGACAGCAGTTTGAATGTATTGTTATACTTGTGCTTAGGAATTGGTCACAAAAGGAGAGAACGGAAACCCCTTTGCTAAAATCGTAGTACCCACATCTACGCAATCCTTGCTGCACTCCTACCATCCTCCGATTTTTTTTAAAGGTGATTTTCCTGCTTCTAACCTTCCTCTACAAACAATGTCCCC